>NW_004955436.1:10325283-10428787 GCF_000276665.1 Chinchilla lanigera
CTGGCGAGGCTGTGGAGAAATTGGAATACTTCTCCACTGCTGGTGGGAATGCAGACTGGTGAAACCACTGTGGAAATCAGTTTGGAGATTCCTCAGCAAACTAGGGCTAGAAGTCCAACTCAACCTAGCTATTCCCCTTCTGGGTATTTTCCCAGAAGATCTGAAAATATCATATAACAGTGATACATGTGCACCCATGTTCCTAGCAGCACAATTTGTAATTGCTAAAATGTGGAAGCAACCCAAATGTTCATCCACCAAGGACTGGATAAAAATATTGTGGTACATTTATATAATGGAATATTATTCAGCTATAAAGAAAGATAAACTCAAGGCTTTTATAGGTAGATGATTACAACTAGAGCCCATACTCGTAAGTGAAATAAATCAGACCTGCATTTGTAAGCAATGTATTGTCTCTCCAGTGTAAGAACTTGAAAGAGTGAATAAAAAGTAGGAGGTATGATAGACATTGTGAAACAAAAGGAAAATGCTCAAAAGTAAAGGACACCTGGGATGTGGGAAAAGAGAAGGGAAAGAAGGGGCAATTATGTATGCATGTATATACAGGATAGCTGAACTTAGTTGTGCTACTGTCTTCTATTGTTTTACTGAAAGGAACAGTTAACAATTACTTGTTTGGTCAATTTTGCATGTCTGTATTTGTTTTCCTAAGAAATAACTTTGAAGATATCAATACGTAATACAACAACTATTATTAATTTCCTACCACTTTGTCTGTAACTCTGTATTGTTTGTATTGTTCTTATGCTATTTTGTAAACGGATGTCTGTTTGTTAATATGTTTTCCTTCCCTTATTTTTAAAATGAATTAATTAAAAAACAATTTAAAAATAAAAACAAACTTCTCCTGGAGTTAGCAAGTCACCTTGGCTCTGACGCTGCAATTACTGAACGGTAACTGAAACAAATCTAGATTTTCATGGAGAGAATCCCATAAATTCTGCCCCACATAGGAGGAAGGGAATGCTAAATAATTTGTGTAAGATACTGTATATTTTTACTCAGCATATCCCCATGTCAAGTTCAGCATTTGGTCATTACCTTTTTTTTTCTAGGATGAGAACAGTTTGATATAGAAAAGTTAAACAAATGACTTCACAACCCACAGCAGATATACAATGGAGTCACGTTTTTGCACAAGGTTTTCTGACTTTAAAGATTATGTATTTAACCACTGCTGGACAAAACTCTAGATTACTACATATTGCAGAAGGTGACATGTTAACATTCATGCTTCTGACAAAAGTTGGATAAAAGAATGAGGGGGTGAATACTCAAGAGTCTGAGGAATCACTACCAGAAAGTCAAATTCAAGGTTTCTACACTACCTCCTACTGATCTCAGACCTATCCCAGGCTTTTTCTTTCAGAACGTGAGGTAGACTCAGCCAAGCCTAACCTCATTCAGACAGAGTCTGTGGAACACAAGATGGAGCAGCACTATGTGAAATAAACGTTTTATGGGCTGACCAGTTTTTTTCTACGAGGAAATCTTGCCAAGAGGATTTTCTTGTATTTAGAAAAGAAGAAAAACCAAAGTGATCATGAATGTTTACAAGTAGGCAAAAATGAAAGTGGAAACGTTCATTGCCAGTATTAAATATTGACCAATTTAGCATAGACTCCATTGAACCAGATCCCTTCAGAATGAATAGCAGTTCTATGAATTTTATCCTTATGGCTGGGAGATTCTCTTGGAATATTTATACCCCTTTAATATGAATAAAATATAAAAATTGCATTTGAGGAACTTAACTAGATGGAATTTGAACATTTCCATTAAAATCCATGAAAAAGCAGCCTGATACTTAGTTGAAAATTGGAATATACATATATGCGTATATATATATGTGTGTATATGCATATATGTATATCAAGGTATGTATATGTATATAAATGGATTTACAGATGTATGTATTTATATACATATATATGTATACTCATACATGCACTTAGGAAGTATAAAAGAGAAATAAACAGGTTCTGGATCAAGCAGTTTAAATTAAGAAGAAAAAAATCATAAATACCATTAAAAAGTGTTAACATACCCCAGGGCAATAATCAAACCAATGTGAATATGTAGCTTTTTACTAACTACCTATGGCAAATCCAGCACTTTCCCATACACCCTCAATTTGTTTCTTAGGTCAGTCATGGCAAGGAAGATGTTATTTTCATTTTAAACAGATAAAAGGGATGAAGATGACATTTGAAACTCCGTCTTCCAATTCTAAATCCTATAATCATTCACTGCAACACATTACTTTTTAATGACTAGCATTTTTAGAGAAGAAATGATTAATGATCAAATAAATATTGTGTAACATTTTTTTGAACTCTTACAGAGCACAGTTCACTGTCACAGTTTTAATTTACTAAACTGCTATTCAGAGTTAGTACCAGGCCAGGATTATGGTAAACACAAGTAAATGCTTGTGATTAGTGGAAGTGACTTCCAACTCTGTCTCGTGATTTTCATTCTGGATGGGACTATCTCATGGGGTATAGTAAGCACCCAACAAAGGGAAATTAGGCTGTCAAACATGCTCAGTGCCTATCCTTGCTTCTTTGCTTCATTCACTCTCTCACTCTAAGTCCTGTCTGTTCCAAACTCATTCTTGGACTTTAGTCTTTTACTATATGAGGAGAGAATGAGAAAGAGAAAGCCAGTTCCAAAGAAGAATGTATGTGTAGCCTCTGAGGCTTGGTGAGTATGACCTTTAAAGAGAAGACTGAATGACAGAGAGTATTTCTTTTTCAGCAAAAATTAAGAGAAGAAATCCTATTAAGTGAAGCTAAGTATTGTAAATTGGATCATCTTCTCCTTCTCCTAAAATGATGAGGAAAGAATTAGTTTAGGCTTTTTTACCTAACAAAATTCTGCTTCTTCAGTCATGTTACAATTCAAATTGGACAATATGCAGTGTTTCTGTTTTTTTTTTTTTCATTTAAAACCAGCTTTGAAATACTTAGTTTTCTAGGATTTTCCTTGCTATAGTTCTTTCTTAGTACATGTTTGTAGTACATAATGATATTTTCATTGTGAGGAGTTGGTACGTGTACATAACACATCATTTCTCTTAAAACCACTTCCTCTCCTGCCCCGCTCCCACCCCATATCTCCCCTTCCCATGTATATGAGGTCTGTCTCCTTATATGCTACTGTCTTTTATTCTGCCTTTGCTTTCCATTTAAAAATCTGCAGTTCTTCTCTGTTCACAACTTTTATTTACCTAATTCTATTACCAGAGTTACAAAATGTTTAGACTTGGTTCATGAACTTCCAAAATTACTTAAGAAATAAATGATCAATGTAAGAAAGGATAAACTAGAAAGAAATCTGAGTCAAATGGCTGAAACATAAAAATCACAATAGGGTCAAAATATTCACATTATAATTTTCTAGTGCAGAAAGCAGAAGGTCAGAATTATTACTTTAGAATCTGAAGAACAGCAGTGAAAACATTCCTCAGGTCATTCTCTTTTTGAAATAATTGGCATGATTGTTCTGCCTGTATTAGCTATCAGAATGCAGAAAATGGTATTAGGCCACTGATGCCCTTTAAATTAATGATTTTTTCCATTGTCCATGAATATTTTCCTTGCCAGAGCAGTTGAAGACTTCACTATTTAAAAAATAAAGTCCAATCAAGGAGCTAAAAATGAAATTTGCACTGTTCTGTTTCCTTAGTTGATGAAGATTTCCAAATTAATGTCAAAAGTGCAGCTCCTTATTTTGAAGGAACTCATATAGACATCACAGCTGTAATCAGGCTGGCTTCGTTTCAGAAAGTGTATCTTTGAAAACCTATCCAAAGATTTTATTTCAGTACAGAGTGACAATAACAGAAATATTAAAAGAAAGATGAATTGTGATTGACAGAGTAGAAAATTCAGTTACTTTGAAAGTATATTTGAGGGACTAAAGTTGAAAATAATGATATCATAGTGACTGAAATGGACATATTGATGTTTTAGAGCCATGCTTCGCTGGACTATTTTATGTTTTGTTTTTCCTTAATATTGGGCCTCTGGCCTGAAATTTAAAAGCACACACCTTAAGCAATATTATCTGCTTATATTGCTACATCTGTAATATAATCATGGTTATTTGTGTAGTGTAACAGTGGCTTAATAGGCCTGCATATAAAACCAAATATGAAATGGATGGATGATTAATATTTACTGTACTCTCTCAGATCTAGAACACAAGAAGTTCAGAATTCTCTCTCTGTCTTCTTTTCTTTTTCCTGCTCTTCTACAATGATGGTCAAGAAAAATATATAGTCATTGACATATTGAAGTGTCAAGTGGGCACACACACGTGGATTTTATACCATGAACAGAAATATTTATAGATGACAATAAACGAATTATTTTCTCGCTTTTTACTACCTTTATGTTAAAATAACCTGAAATTCCACATCAAAGTATAAGCTCACGGATGACTAAAATGCTTTTATCCTTTTTGTTTGTTTGCTTTCTATTCACAGAAAATGAGGAGCATCTGAATGACTTGACAACCAGGTTAGAAAATGCAGAGGCTAGAAATGCCGATCTCTTGCGAGCTTTGAATGACACTTTAGGGAAGTTATCAGCCATTCCAAATGGTAAGCATTCAGGACCCTGCACCTTCTGTTAGCTCGTCTGAACTTTCTAAGAACATTTTTAACTTTTACCATTTTTCTAACATTATACTTGTATTCTTGACAGAAAATTCGATATCAGTTTTCTTACTTATGAATTGTTCTTTGTGAGAATGAGAAACTAAACCACATTTAACACTCTGATGTTACTTATCCTTTGTTGTCTTAAGCTGTCATCCAAAGGGATATGTTATAAGCAGGAAGAGACATCTTACTATATCCTCTTCCAAGTTTCAGCCCAACAACTCATTTATTAATGTAAAAGATACAACCATATAGACACTGCTCTCTGACATCATGATGCAGTACTGCAAAGTCACAGCGTAATGCAGTACCTACAGTAATAGGTGACAACCTATTGCCATTCCACACAGCTCCTGGAAAAATCTAATTCCTTAGGTATTCCAGCTTTCAAAAACATTAATGGTTGAAACAGGTCCACACTATCTTTCTATTAGAACTTCTTCAAATTTTTGCTTGGCACTAGTTTCTAAAAGTATATATTCTGTTAGGAATATCATTTTTATATTTTAATAGTATAATACAGTAACAAGGGTTCTAAGCATGTGTTGAGTGCTTGCTTAGTGTGCTTGTGTAAATGTATGCAATTGTTATACCAATCCCATGAGGTGGGTAGCATCATTACCCCCACTTTCCAGGTAGAAAAATGGGACAGTGGCTACAGAAGGCCGTTGTTTAAAGTAGTATTTGTTCAGTTTAACTGGAAGGGGGGGTGTTTGTGGGGGAGGGAGAGAAAGAAGATGTGGTTAGGTACGTGTTCTAATTACTTACAATCAATGTAATCATTATATACTGCAAACATATACTAATAGAAATTTAATTTTTTTAAAAAAAACAACTGAGTAATTTTTTAGATTTTCATGCCACCTCTTGGATAATGACTACAGTAAGTCCTCAACTTAGGAACACATTCCATTCTAGGGCAATGTTCATAAGTCAGACTGATTCATAAGTATGACTCATTTGTAAGTCAGACAAAGTTTTATACACCTTAGGAATAAATATACAATGTAAAACATAAAACACCAACACACACAAACCCTGTAAATGAACTATTTTTACTTTTATGGTTACCTTAAAATGGTGGTATAGTACCATGCAACTCTAAATAAACTATTTTTACTTTTACAACTACCTTAAAATGATAAGGTAGAGATGTAAGCTCTACTTCCATGTTTTGTTTGCATCTGCAAATGTTCCTAATGCAAGGTCTGTTCGTATCTGTAAAAGTTCACTACTCAAATGTTTGTAAGTCAGGGACTTACCGTACCTAGAAAATCTATGCCGAGAGCAAATGAATCACATAGTCTCACATTCCTGGAAAAGTCTCTCTACCCTAAAATTGAAACACATTCTCTGCCCCCCCAGTAAATGCAGATTAAGTCTTAAGCTTACTTGTGTTGAAGCTATATAACTCATGCAAATAAATTTCACTCTTTAATATGTTCAGCAACAAATCACAATATGCCCTTATACAATGAACATTCAGAACAATCACTTTGCTATTTTAAGAGCTCATCAGGTATTCATAGCAAAGGTCCCTGAGAAAATTTAATTTAGCTAAAAAATTTGCTTCATTTGCTACAACTGAATGAAACAAAGTTCAGCCTTTCCCACCTGTAAATGTGTCCCTGGGGTCAGCCAGCCACAGCCCCACTGTGACAAGCACAGATTAAACCACCAACTCTAACGCTTTGTTTTGTGTCTCATGCCCTCTTCTGCTGACAGTCACAGCAGCTAAACTGCAAGCTGTTAAGGACAAAACCAGACAAGCCAATGACACAGCAAAAGATGTACTGGCCCAGATTAAAGATCTCCACCGGAATCTTGATGGCCTGAAGAAAAATTATGATAAGCTAGCCGACAGTGTGGCCGAAACGAATGCGGTAATAAAAGATCCTTCCAAGAACAGTAAGCTCTTCTTTGTCACTGTGATGAGGTCACTTATTTCTTCACAACATAAAAGTGTCCTAGACTCATAAACGATGGAGCTGGAAACGATGGTAGTGGTGTAGTCTGCTCTTGCCTTCCTTCCTTAGACACTGGAACTGAGTTGCCTACCACTCCCCAGTCAGAATCCGAGTCCCCTAATTCCACCCAAGGCCTTTTCAACTACATTTTGTCCATCAGAGAGGAGATTAAGAATCCTCAGTATCTGCATTATATTTGGTATAAGGTTGCCAAACACTTTTGAATCCATAAGTGTTCTCAGTAAACTGTATGCTCAGAAATTGCCAAGTTTCATGGGACATAGAGTGTAAGGAACACACCCATTAGCAGGTCAGTTAGAATAGAGTATGAAAATATCAATTAGAAAGCATTAACATTTGAAAATTTTGATAATTTATTATTTATATTCCAGCTCTTTAACATTTCCAGGGAATAAAATAAAGAATGTATACAGTTGTAAACACTGCTTTCACATCTCTTACCTACTATATCAAATTACATTGATTTAATAAGAATTTACTAAGAAATGTGGAAGAATTTAATATGATGACATATTGTTGGTGTCATATAGTCCAAAAACATTGCTATTTTACTGTATTTTTTTTCTGCCTATCAAATGATGAGACATTGTTTTGGTGTATGGTTTCCCCCAGGGAGTTGCTTGGATTTTTTTGTTCTTTTCACTGTCAAGAGACACCTTCTTCATGTACAACTTCCATATTGTATCAAAGTGTTGTTCAGTGGAAAGACACAAGCACGGTTACTGACATTACGTGACATGTAATCCAGATGCCGTGTGACTCAGGAGGGGAGCCTGACTGCAGCACCCTCTCCTCTATTTGCATGCCAAGGGTGGGACATGACAGACAGAAGCCCTCGTTGATGTAACTGCAGACATTAGTGCCACTGTGACGGTGGGCTGCGAGGACGCCCCCAGCCCCTCTGTGAGCAAGAAAATGCACAGACCTCTGATACGTACTCAGAGCTAGGAAGAGCACCCGGTTCTCCCAGGAAGGAAAAAAAGGACATATGAATGGCTTTGGTTTACTTTAATGTAAACCCAGATATATCTTCTTCCAAATTCCAAAGATGCCATCTGAGCAACTTCTGAGACACGCCATATCAAAACATTCCCAATCCAAGTGAGGGGAAAATGCATTTTTTATGTAGATAGTGCTATCCATTTCACTTATTTTGTCATTTCAGACATCATTTTATTCTATTTTAGATTGACTCACAACCAGTGAGGGCCTCTTAATAATCTATGTCTAACATTTTTTACTTGATCCTCAGTAACAGAAATAATTATCTACAAATATTAATTAAATTTTCTATTTTATTGGAACATTTCATTCAATATGAAGAATAGCCTGCTAGGTGACATATTTTGTGTACTTTTATTTAGTAATGTTTGTTTAAAATGGGGTACATTTCTAATTTGTACCTGTTGTAAAAAAAGTAGCATTTTTGTGATAGTCACTATTTTGTAATATTGACAGAAAATATTTCCTCATGAATTTTCTAATTTCTTTTTGTTTTACTTCCTTTTGAAATTATGTGCAGAGATCAGTACGTATACGTTTACTCATATGTCGTTAAGTAACTTGTACGCTACATTCACTGCCTATTCCAAAAGCTCAGCTTCGCATGGCCTTGTGATTGGTGCTGCTGTAGTCATCACGCAGGGGTTCTTTCCGCTGTTGCTGTTCGAAAGTTAGATGTGTAAAGGGGTGTTCCTCTATATAAGTTTAGTACTTGGATATATTTGATATAGTTTTAATAGTGCCATTAAAAACTAGTGAAATATCTGAAAGATACAACTGACTTAACCAAAAAAGTTCTTAGAAATTAATAATTACTCAATTAGAAGATAGAAAATAACGGAACTGATAAATCCAAGAGATAAAACTTCAGTAGTATAAATTAAAAAGTGAAATGATTGCCAGGTTTAAGCAAGAAAAATAAGTAACAGGCTAAATTCTCAAGGAGATATAACAGCAGACGGGAGGAAATTTAAACACATGAAAGACTGCATGACAAGATTCTATGGTAATGAATTTAAGATCCTAAAAGATCCAGATAATCTAGAAATGTACTAACTTATCAAAATCAATTTTCAGAAGTAATTTTGAAATATACTCAGTAAATAATTAGGGAAGAAAATGAGAAAGTTTTCTAAAACTACTGTAAAAGAAAGCATCAGACTTAATACCAAACATGACTTATTTTTCACACCTCTAAGAAGAAAGTCCCATATTACTCAAATTGCTTCCAAAGATAGAGGGCTTAGGAGGGACCGGAGAAGGACTGGACACCTCCATGTTCCCTTTTGAAATATTTAATATAAAAGCTTTTGAGAGCCTTAGCAGGCCCTGCTTTTTACCTGTGCCTAAGTAATCTTTGCTTAGCTACTCTTTCTCTTTCTTATGAATCTAAATCCAAATCAATATTCCTCGATTTTGAAGTAATTTGTAGACTATCAGAATAACAATGGAGATTTAAAAGAAGCAAACAAATGAGAAAAAGGTTTCTTTCAAAGCTACAAAGCAGTGAGCTAACTCTAGTTCTGTCATCTAAAAAATTATATAACAAGGGCTTTATGTTATATAACCTGCACTTCAGGAAAAATATACTCAATTCTTGATTCCATCCTGAGCCAGAGAGCAGATCTGTCATAATCTAACAGGCCAGGGAATCTTGGACCTTCAGTAGGTCCATTTTTTCCTCAGGGTCACAATGACAGAAAGTTGAACAGTAAACATTTAATCAGACAATCAGTGACGTAGTTGGATAAGACCGCCAACATTCCAGAGATCGGTTGAGTAGTTTTCCATTGTTGTCTGCCCTCCCACAAAAAGCACATGCATGGATCAGTGATAACCTTCAACTCTTTCAGGATTGAAACTTTTGAAATTGCCAGTATTCCACGTTTTATTAACCTACAAAAACATGATTTAATATCATTTAACCTCGTATATAGTCCAGGACAATCAACTATTCTTCAAAATGAAATTGAACTGTAGCTTGAAAGATTTAATGAAAGTGCAACATAGGCCTTCAGTCTAAGGGTTGTTCAACATAGAAATGTTCTTCAAGCCACATTTTGATAGCTTCTGTCCGTAAGATGTGTAAAGAAAGACAGTGAGAGAAGAAAACCAATTTTGTGCAAGAACCTTAATTAAAATACAGTTCAGACTGGGATAGACTAGGTGACATTTTCAAGATACTTCCAGTTTCCTACTTAGGTGACTAAAGTTCTGTTCTGTAAAGGTTAGCTTTTTTGGCTGCAGCTAGAAATTAAGCATTGAATTCAGTTCGTCATATCTTCTACTTTCAATGCTAATTTTCACCTTAATCACAGAGTGAAAGCCTTCCTCTACCATCTCCTCTGGCCTGCTTGCGCCTCAACTAAAATATTCACATTTCACACTCTGCTTCAATCGCTATGGCCTTGCTTTATCCTCTGGGCAAGATGAAATTGCTGAGTTAAACACACTGCTGTGCTAATTTCTGTCTGTGTATGTGTTGTGGGTGCTGTATGTGTGCGGGTGCATACAAACATGTCCTGGACAGTTACAGACGCAGAAACCACTGTGAAGAACCTAGAAAAAGAAGCTGATCGACTTCTAGATAAACTCAAACCCATCAAGGAACTCGAGGATAATCTAAAGAAAAACATCTCTGAGATAAAAGAACTGATAAATCAAGCCCGGAAGCAGGCCAATTCTGTAAGCCTTTTTTGTTTTCACAATCAGTAACTGATCATAACTGTTAATATTATTTCTAGAGGGAATGTCCCACATGTATATAGTGGTGTACCCTGTTGAATGAATGATCTCAAATTCTTTTTTTCCTTCATCTTAAGGCTACTTGCAGATGGAAGAAAGAATTTTTTTTTTTTTTTTTATAAATCACAAATGGCATTTCAAGAGACTACTAATCACCCTTGTTGTATTAAAATTGGGAATCCTGGTAAATTTTGCTACTGTCCTTGGGAATCCTGGTATATTTTTCTAGTGTTCAAATAGACTAAAGTTTTTCATGTCGTAGAGGAAATAAGACATGTATGCAAGCAACTCTAAGATAATACGGAAATACTGACCAATTGCATGGGCTGAAGGAAGTGCTCTAAAATGAAAGATCACTTCTAGTGGGACAGAGGAGAACCAACCCAAAGGGGAGAATTGGAGCAAGGCCTTGAAGTGGGTAGTGAGGAGCAGGGATGGAGGACAGGGGAGGGCACTGTGAGACCAAGAATGGCTTGAACAAAGGCAGACAGTGAAGTCATAGAATCAGTTTGTGAAAGGCCACTTTTTTGTCATGAGGTATTGAGAAAAGCAAACATTAAATTGAAAATGTCAAAGGAAGCCAGGTTTTATCTGAGCTTAAGTGATAAATTAAGCACCATCCATTGCTTAGCAATAATTGTATATGGGATGGACCCCATTGGTGAAAGTGTCTGAGCATGAACACTTTAATCAGAGTATTTCAGACCTGTGCTTCTTGAATATCAATTTAGAAGGAGTCTGCAGCATGTGAGAAAGGTTAGAAAGAGCCCCTAACTGCAGCAAAAAGGAAGCACTGGACATATGACTTAGATAAGCATTTTAACAGTGATATCTTTGAAGAAAAAGTAACAATAAATCTTCTTTTATGAATCACACATTTAGCCACAGTTTCTGATTTAATTACCAAATAAAAGAGAGATATCTAGACATTTTTATTATTTCTTCAATGTAAGAAATCTAAAAATTTACCCAAATATTCATCACTTCTGAATACTTTCCTCCTTCCTCATAAAAAAGAAAACCTTGTGATGTGTAAGTACATTATGTACCTGTCTCAGAATAGAAAGTACATGTAAAAAAGGTATAAAATAATACTTTCAAGGAAATTTTAATTTGCTTTGTGAGCAGAAGTTACAACAAAATGCTTTATTTTTGTTAGATATTAGGAATATGCAAGCAGGAATTTTTAAATGACTTTTGTATCAGCTGAAGATTTTATTTTCTGACATGTCATAGAATTTCAACTTGGCTTGAGTGTCTGGCTATGACCCTAACATATATTTGATATTAAAATTGAGAAAGATTTCTTAAGTAAAAAATTAGAGACATTTATTTTAAAGTAGCTTTCTTTGGGCTTCTTGGTTCTCAAATTGAGTAGCTGATACTTTTTAAAAAATGAGTGTCCTAGTTACTGCACAAAAATTGCAATGAAAATCGAATAGATAAAATGGGTTACTCAGTAATAATTAATTGAGTTCATGATGATTATATGATGGATAATGTTATGTCAGAAATGTCTTAGAAATATCAAATGCTTAGTGATTTGTTTTAGAAATCTCATTAAAGGGCTGTCTTAGAAATACAATAACTGATAGAGACAAAGGATGTTTGCATTTAGAAATGTCTCCCCTTTTGTAAGAGGGATATGCCCTAAAGATCTTTCCTAAATAAATCCTCAGATATTTTATTTTGATTTACCTGTTTTAAATTGCTCAAAAGACATATCTATAATTGTGAATCAAAATACAAAGTATTTATGAGGAGAGATCAGTAATTACAAATTGATTGCCGACAGAATGGGCTGCTTGCACATTTTTAGGTGCTGAGATTATATTCGAAACCAGAAAACAGAACTACAGAGGGTTTTTTTTACCTGTGTACATAAGAATTGAGCAGTAGATTGTCTTTATAAGATTAACTGCTGGCATAGTGGATATGGCAATGTCATTTTGTTCAGGGGACTAAAATTGTAAATGTGCAAAATGCACCATAAGTAGATTAATTGTAAATCCTAGTAGCATTAAATCTGCTTGGCTTTAAAAGAGCTACTTTGTTAGACTGAATTCTCGAGACTAGCTTCATCGTTCCCCAAGTTTCAGCGCTGGTGTTCTGTTCTACGGTGTGACAACCCCCTTTCCAATGCAAAATCACGTCATCTGCTAGCGTTCGGCTGGGCTCTGACACCAAGGTCTGAAACTCATCCTGAGACTAAGCAGTCACACATCCCACACATACCCAGTCATTCCTTCTCTAGAGTGCTGTTCAATTGTGTTCTTTAAATAAACATGACTTGTTTGTGACTAAACCTGCCACAACAGGGTCCAGCGGCCATTCCTATGAAGCATTTAGGAAGTGAAGGTAAAACAAGCTACTTTGACTGTTAATGGGGCCCCACTATGGTTTCAGATATGTCTCGCCATGGTGGGTCAGCCTATTATGTAGTTCTGTTCATGAATCGCAGTCAGATCTTGATTTCTTGTTCTCTTTGCTTCTCTTATGATAGCAGAGGCACCTGTGCCCTGCCTCAGGTGTTAACCTTGCTCAGCACCTAGGTTTTCAGTCGTAATGGTTTTGGATCACTTGCTGCAAGTCCCTAAAAACTCACTGTCTCTTACACAGTTTCTGAACGTTAAAAATAGGTGAAGACTACGTTCTCCCTACCTGCCCTTTCCTCTATGGTCGTTTGCTTTTGTTACTTTATCCTTTGAATTTCACAGCCCTTGAATGATTCTTTGAGCCACTGATATTCTATCAAATAGCATGCATTATCAATTTCCATTGCACATCTTCTGTGCTATTACATCCAGAGTAAAAATCGTATATTTCCTGCCTAAGGTTTTCTGTAATTCTTTTTGATTCGCCTACTTTCAGCTCCATATATGGAAGGAAATTTCCATCATTCGTGTAGCAAAAAATCAACTTCCTCACTGAAAACCACACTACCAGGAAGGCAACCTCCCTAGAACACAGGGCAAACACTCTGGGTCCAGGGACCACCCCCTCCTCAGTCCTGGATTCCTCAGTCAGGAGGCAGGGCTAACCCTGAGGGAGAGGACAAGGACAGGAAACCTCAGAACCTCAGAAGCAGGTTCTTGGACAAGGGACATAGCTCCGCGGCACAAGCGCCTGCCTGCCAAGCACAAGGTCCTGAGTTCAATCCCCGGTACCAAACATACATACATACATACATACATACATACATACATAAATAAATAAATAAAAGGAAGTAGGCTCTTATGTCATTCCAGCTCTGGGTCACCACACACAGGGCCTGAGGGATGACCTTCTTCTTGGATAATAGCCCCTTCCTATTTCTTTCCAAAACAGTTTCCTCTGTATAGAGATGCAATTAGATCAGCAGTTCAGGCCAGACAACAACACCCAAATATGTGAACTACATGGATCCATAGGAGCTGCACAGATCTGCTGTATTTCCAGAGGTTCCAAATGTATATGCATTTACCTGGCTGTAGGCACCCCACATTCCTCCTTACCTCTTCCTTTTGAATCCAATCAGTTTATGCCTAGCACCTCCTCAGAATTTCCTTCACCCTCATCACCTTCTCCGGAGGTGGTGAGAACCCACCGTGCTCCATACATTCACAGCCTAAGGAAATTCTCTGAGACACCCCCTTGTGTCATCATAGTATGGAGACTGGGTTGGTATCCTAGGCTATCTTGCTTGGACTTTGCAGAGGCCTTTTATGGGATAACAATAATGCTAATTGCTTGTCCTCCAAATGTGCAAACTAAATGAGCAACATAAAACATCAGAAGAAATGGGAAAACATAAATTTACTGTGTGTGGGGACCAACATTCTTCTGGAAGCTAGGCATTGGAACCAGGGGGAGAAGAGATTATGCGTTTTCTCTCTCTGCTTCCTACTTTGGGTACCACCAGTCAGCAAAGTAACAACTTCTCTCTGAGTCCAGAGAACTACATTGCTGTCCTGCAAGTGCCCTTTTCTGCAATTCTGTACCTCACCTAAAGGAAATTAAATCCAATAGTGTAATTTGTGATTGTAGGAAGACTTCTTCAGTGTAAGCTAAAGCTAGAAGGAACGGCATCATTTGATTCACACAGGACTCTCTTTCTTAGCAATTTATAGTAATTTTTAAAGTACTGTTCAAACGAAAAAGGAACTTTTACATGTATTAGTAGTGATAACCAATGGAAATTATTTCTATCTTATTTCCTGGAAACTTAATAAAAAAGTATAATTTATTCTGAAATGTATGTTCTGAGAGGAGTGATTAGTATTCTTATTGTTAGACCGTGTAGAACAAAATCTACTTGGCATATTTCAGCTCTAAGAGAATGGGAGAGCCAGTAATTTCCTCTTGAAAACTGAAAGAAAAATGGCTTCCCTACATTTATCCCCTACTTTAAATGATACCAAAATTACTAAAATTTGAATTGCAAAGTTTCATTAAGCAACCTTAACAAAGATCATTCCCATTCACTTCTTGTAAAATCTCATTTGGAAAAATGTGCCTAAGTTCTGAAAGGAGAAGGGTACGAAGTTGCTAGTTGCATGATTCAAAGGATAGCAGCATGGTAAGAAAACAGAACTTTGAACAACAGTTCATTGTCAAAGTTCTTGTGGGGAGCCACTCTTCTACACCTTCCTTAATGAGTGTAATGGGATCTGCATATGGGTATTTAATGACACTGTTTGGTGATTACAAACTAACTTCAAAGAAAAAATGATGATAGCTTTATGGGTGTTTCGGAGCTACTTCAGCCTTTCTGAGAGATTCAGTCTTAGATCTTTGCACCTTGTTTTTCTTAAAGATCAAAGTATCTGTCTCTTCGGGAGGTGACTGCATTCGAACATACAAGCCAGAAATCAAGAAAGGAAGCTACAATAATATTATTATCAACGTCAAGACAGCTGTTGCTGACAACCTCCTTTTTTACCTTGGGAGTGCCAAATTTGTAAGTTTAATATCCAGCTTTTCTGTAGATTACTGTATACATGTGGAGTCAGATGATAACACTGGCATTGAGAAATGGATGGACTCCGTAACATGGTCTCCAAACTGCCTTTTATACTTGAAAACCTTAGAATCTTACAAAGTTCTGAAGTGTCAAACAGGAAGAAAATTCTCTGCAGTATTCAGACACTTTGCTTTCATTTGTCAGTATACTAACATTTACTTCAGATCATGTTTTTAGATCTATCTGTTTAAAAAGAAAGACTAATAAGAATAAAGCCTTCTAAAAACTTTTCCAACAGAACATTACAAGGAGCTTTCATGTTAATGAAATGAAAATAGCAAATCATATACTAATTTATTGTGGATGAAAACTTTTCTAAGTCATATTAAATTTCTCCTCAAATTCGACTGAGTCTTATTTCTAAAACCTCACCCACAAAGTTCTACCTCTTTCTGCTTGAACCATTTGACTTTGCCCAGGTGTGGATCTTCCATGTGAATGACTTTTTAACAGACCAATCCTGGCATAAGTTCATATGTTCCATTTGTTTGAGGAGCTCTGGATCCCTTTGGGTTAAAATATTGTAGCTATACCCTAAAACTCAGGGTCCTTGTTGAAAATAATAATGAATTCTGAATTCCGTTTTTTACATGTCTATAAATGGCAACTGTTGAAGTGTATCCTGCTATCCTTTCCTTTCACCTCCTTCAGAGAATTTTGTACCTGATAACCACTGTTTTTATGTTTCTTTGCACCAGACTGACTTTCTGGCTATAGAGATGCGGAAAGGCAAAGTAAGTTTCCTATGGGATGTTGGATCTGGAGTTGGCCGGGTAGAGTATCCAGATTTGACTATTGATGACACCTATTGGTACCGTATTGAAGCATCAAGGTAAATACTCAATAAAGATTAAGATAATTGAATGGCAACTTTGAGGTCATTTCTCAGGTTATGAGCAAACTTCCAACTCCACTTCAATAAGGCAGCTATATATGAACGCATACACATGTATGTGAATTTTATATATTAAATGTAGATGTATAAATGTGTGGGGATTTGTATATCTGTCATCCCTCGTAGGTATTTACATACCTTCAAGGTATCCACCAAAGCTGTCCATTTCTGAACCCTTTATGTGCTATTTGGTAGGAATTTGATAGTTTAGCTGTTTTCATCTTATCTCCCTTGAAAAAATAAAAAGCAGTGACATTCTTATTCAACAGAGTTCAGGCTATAACAACTGCCATTTTTGCTCAGCTCACTGTACACAATCCCTCTCCTAATCTACATGACAACCATGCCTACAAGCACATGCAGTGTCAAAACTTCAGCATCCATGTGTAATATGTTAGGTTCATACTACTTCATGGTAGTAACTAAAGCAGAAAGTAATATGGAATTGGATCAGTAATTCTATTGGAAGCTTTAAACCAACCATCAATTTCTGGCAGGATGTAGATCACTTATACAACCATTCCTGTCTGCAGCGCTTTCCTCCTTTTCTCTTCTTTTTCCAGTTCTCAACTCCCTAGTAAGTCCAGAGAAGAGAACAGTGTACAGCTAATGGCCTCAGGCTAGAGATGAGGCCAATCAGAGATGAAAGAACAGTTGAAGAACTGATAATTATGGAATCAGGATAAGGGTCCAGGGGCTGGGGATTTAGCTCAGCGGCAAAGCGCCTGACTGGCAAGCGCAAGGTCGTGAGTTCAGTTCCCGGTACCGGTGAAAAAAAAAAAAAAGGATAAGGGTCCATAGAGTTGGATTCTGTTTGTACATGTTTAAATTTTTTACCAGAAAAAGGAAAGACAATTTAGCACAAAGCAATAGTTTTATTAAGGTATTCAGCAAAAGTGTGTGTGTGTGTGTGTGTGTGTGTGTGTGTAAGAGGGAAATGATATGCTCAAATAGGTGGAGGTGTTGGGGGCTTCAGTGTTGTACTGGGTTTGAAGACATTTATTCTCATAAGGTAGACTTATTCTATCAGAAGAGATCCATTTTGTTAAAGAAGAATGTTAGTTGACAAAATCATTCTTTTGTTTCCATGTATTTCACTTAACACTGCCCCCTCAAAGATAAAGAGATTGCCAAAGTGAGACAGCAGGGAACAAAATATGACACTCAAGCTTTGTTATGACTGCTTGTCTCAGAAGAGAGACCAGATTTTCATATTTAACAGCTCGTGGAAATCAATCACTTGAAAAAGAAAATGAAATGAAATGATAATAGCTTTCAAAGTTCTGTTAATTGAATTTAAAACTGCACTTCTATACAACTTGTATACACAACTCTGAAGACGAGATAACATACTATATCCATTAAGATGATGTGCCAAACAATAAAAAATGTACCATTCCAAGAAGACTGCTTCCGCAAATTTGGATCCAAGATGTTCTAAGGAATTTTAGGAGATTATGCAGCTTATACTGCAAAAGAGTGGCTCAGTGGAGGTTCACTTGCTGAATTAAATTAGCCAAAATACAAAATGAGGTCATATAAATGCATTTAAATTGTATGTGTTGGAAAACAGTAAATTATTATACTAAGCAGTGTGGCTTTCCACTTGAGCTATAGGATAGCACTTCCATCAGCTAATAGCTGTTGTGTCATCTCACATCCTATCAGTGGAAGCACAGAATCAGAGCATGTTATGCACTAGTCTTGGCTGAATCTGACCATAAATATCTAGCAATGATCAGACTGTGAGTACTGATGGGAGATTTAATGAATCTGGAATGTTCAAAGCTAATCACTCAGTTATCTCTAAAATGTTCCCGAGCAGCTCTCTATATATTGTGTATCTTTTCAACCTCAAGTGGACAGAAATAGGACACATATTTCATTTTCTGTGTTCTCTTCCTCTTCATTTCCACTTGCACCCTTGAAGAACGGGCAGAAATGGATCCATTTCGGTGAGAGCCCTGGATGGACCAAAAGCCAGTATTATGCCCAGTAGTTACCACTCCGTGTCTCCCCCGGGCTACACCATTCTAGATGTGGACGCAAATGCAATGCTGTTTGTCGGAGGCTTGACAGGAAAATTAAAGGTAGGGCGCTCTCCCCCACCTCTTTGATTTCATCACAATAGACAACACCTGGCCTGATTATTTGGACAAAAAGCATGAATCAGCTCTGCAATAACTTAGCCAAGTTTTACTTAACTCATTTTTTATGAAAACATGAATGTATTTTAAAAAACAGTTTTTCTCTTCAGATTGTGGAGATTCACTCTTGAAATGTCTCTTCCTAGGCTTATGCATATTTACTTAAGTAGTTATTGTCTCGCCCTATTCTGTGGCACCTATTTTTTTTTATAATCTTGTTTTCATGGCCTCAATAGTAAAGTGTTTTTTAAGTATGCCTCATTTTCTGAATCAATGCATGATTTATAGATATGAAGTGTTATAAAGTCCATACTCACATCTAATTAAAAGATTTATGAATACCATGGGAAATATCACAGAAGGCATAAGCTTTCAAAGCATGATCTGGTTTTAAAAGTTTTCCAGTTGCTCTTTCCTCATTCTTATAGAGCAGTGCACTTAATATTCATAATTGCTTCATGACAGGTCCTTGTGCATTTCAAATAGCAAAGCGTCTGCATTCTAAAGAAGCTTATGTTGATTAAATGGAATTAGACATTGCAAAGTGACCTGTGGGTCAGATGCAAGAGTACAAGCAAATATAATAGATAATCCTGGACTTGTCAGAATCACCCTGGGACAAGATTAGTTAGAAAATGTGAAAAGCCCAGGTGACCCCAAAATATGAGAACTTGATCTTCATAAGGAGTGAGGATGTTTTACTTGCTTTGTGTATGAGATGTGACTCTAAAGTGTGGGAACTGATTCCACAACACTAAAATCATCCTCACTTCATGAAACTACATATTACTGCATATGGTACATAATAGATAAATATAGGGTCAGCACATGATGGTACAAAACACATATATTTTGAAATCAAATCCAGTTACATCTCAGTTGATATGGGCTGCTATAACAAAAATATGAGAGAGCTGGGGAGCTTATAATATAGCAACAAATATATTTCTCACAGTTTGGGAGACTGAGGAGTCCGAGATCAAGGTCCTAGCAGTCTTGGTCTCTAATGGATCCTGTTCCATGTGGAAGGAACCCTATTGCTCCACCTTCACATGGTACAGGAGGGGATGTGTTCTTTGGGGCCTTTTTTACAAGCCACTAACCTCAGCCATTGAGGACCCAACCACATGACCTAATCACCTCCCAATTCTCAACAGTCCCACCTCCTAATACCATCACCTTGGAAGTTTAGATTTCAACATAAAAATTTGAGCAGGACACAGACATTCAGACCAACATAGAGTAGATACTAATATTCTTCCCATTTTATAGTTAAGGAGTGTGAGGAAGAGAGAATTTAAATGTCTTGACCAAGGTTAGACAATACTTAGTGACAGAGCTTGGGTTTAGGCACAGGTTACCAAACATAGGAGTCTCCCGTTCTAAATGACCATGCTTCACAGCCATGAAGAGTAATGAGACGATGTGTGTAAAATGTATGACAAACCCATAAGTCATGGTAGTTACACCCTCAATTGTACTTTCAGGAGCTATTATGCAAATGTCACTGTCAGCAAACAACTTTATATCAGTCTCAGAAATAAAAAGAAGACAGACAAAAGAGATCTGTAGAAAGTTCTTTTTAAAATCACTGTGGCTCAAAGTTTCAAGGCTCTTAGGAAAAGATGCAAACAAGTAACTAAAAGAAAGTGCTGATGAAAATTTAAACGAGCAGGGAAATTTCTCAAGGGTAGCATTTCAGGATCTGAGAAGACACAGAAAACCCAGGAGAATCCATAAATAGGATAATCAACAATCAGTCTAGGGGCTGGGTATTTAGCTCAGCGGCAAAAGCGTCTGCCTGGCAAGCGCGAGGTCATGAGTTCAGTTCCTGATGCCGGAGAAAAAAACAAAAAAAAACAAAAAACAAAAAAAAAAAACAATCAGTCTAGAAAATTAAGAGGCTCCAGCAGATGATGGTGATTTCTAAGGACCATGCTGGCCTACACTGTCACCGCCATTCTGGTTACAAGGACACCACAGTAGGAAAATGTTCACATGATAGGTTTGACCTGAAATTATAGCTTTTTACCAATTCAGGGTGCATCTTCTTACGTGTGTTCTAAAACCCAAACATGGCAATCTACCATTTTTCCAGGTGATTCAACTAAATGTAGATTAGCTTTTACAGAGAGTTTTTAAAGTTATAAGTAGCAGAATGTGCTATTTATCTGTAATCTGCCAAGGCTAAAACAATCAGTTATTTGAGTTAAATTACGAGAATCTCTAGAATGGACTGGGTGACTTTATCTTTTGTGACAACTGTATAGATCAGGCTTCTCTGAATGGGCATTCAACAGATATTTGTAGAGTCCCAGCAAACAACATCTACCTGGTCCTTTCTTTCAAAGTTGCTTTGGTTTTCTTCATTCTGCTGCATGGAAGATTTGCTGTGCTGTAATTTGAAATGAAAAGTTTAGCGCAGTGCTATCAGAGTGCCATTTGTGTGTACACTTCCGTGCTCCCTTGTATCCTCAGTGTGGATCCTTTCCCATGGCCCCAAGACAGACACCCTGTTAGTGTATGTGTGCCCCAGATTTGCCCAGAGACGGTGCCACTGGTGCACTAACACTAAAACTTCTGTGTGACAGGTGCTGAGCTGACCATAAACACACTGTCTAATTTAATCCCCACAGCAACCCCATGTTGTAGACCAAAGGATAAGTCATGGAGAAGGTTAGCAGCTGGCCCGAAGTTAGACACTTGGAAGTGTATACAGTCTGACCTTGATATCCATGGGTTCTCCATTTTTAGATTCAACTAAAGCTTGAAACCATTCAAAAACTAAAATTGCACTGTACTGAACACATGCATATATTTTTCTTGTCATTATTCCCTAAACAATGCAGTATAACAACTATGTACATAGCATTGATGTTATTTTAGGTTTTATAAGTAATCTAAAGAAGATTTAAAGTACATGTGGGGATTGTGTGTAGGTTTTGCACCGACATTATCCCATTCGTATAAGAAAGATAAAGCTTCAGAGAGATCCTCTGGAAGATATCAAGGGACAATTGCATTTACTAATGGGGACAAAGTAATATAACAGAAGTAACCAGGATACATTGATGACATATTTGAACTTTTCTCCTTTCATTGACCCATTTAGAGAAGCTATGATGATCTAATATAGTTAAAAGAGGAATATATATATATATATAACCAAGAGTATCAGAAGAAATAATAACTTGTCTGGCTCCTGCTGGTAGTAATGCTCACAGATACCTCCAGATTATTTGTGAAATTCTATATTATAATAAAGACACTGTCTTTCTGCAGAAAGCTGATGCTGTACGTGTGATTACATTCACGGGCTGTATGGGAGAAACATTCTTTGACAACAAACCTATAGGTTTATGGAATTTCCGAGAAATAGAAGGTGACTGCAAAGGATGCACTGTAAGGTTAGTTGAGATGAAAAATCTCCTGAGATCTGTCCTGTGTTTCACAAATGTTTTTATTTCATGGTGCAATATTCTATCGTCTTGTGGATGACATGGAGCTATTTTGAAACGACGATGTTCAGAGGTGGATTTACCAGGAAACTAACAAAATGTCAGTACCCTGCCTGCATTCATGCAGGCACTTCCCCGGGGCCTGGGAGTGCCATAGCAGTGCTTTGAGATGGTCATAAGTTTTCATAAAACTTACAGAGGTAAGACATTTCAACCACAGTCAATTAAGAGAACTATCTCTTGCTACTTCTGTGACCCTTCCCGTCTAGGGGTTTCTGTATGTGTGGATACTGTGTAGTGATAATTATTATTTCATAAAGAGAGTACTCCCCAAACTGATTAAGCATGCACTCAGAACCCAAGTTCAGGTTTTATTTTCTACAGAACTTTTCTTACTGGCACATAAGGTCCTGCAAGGGCTTCTAGTGAAAACCGTGGGACTCTAACAGCCTGCTGAAGAGAATAAGAACAAGGACCCATGAAGGGCAACAACAGACATCTCTTATCAGTTATAAGAGATGAGCACTTGAAACCATTGAGAAGCATACAAAGCATGCATAGAGAATATATTTTATATATAACTGAATGGAGAATATAAAATAACTAGCTAGATTTCTCAGCGTAAAAATTGAGCTCCCTAATTACTTAAGCCTAAAATAAGTTTAAGTATATTGAATTAAAGCTATGAAATACAAATTAAATACCTAGAAGCTTAATGTGTCACACATAGCAATTCAAACATAATAATTTTGAACTTTTAAATTCCAATTAAAGTTGCAAATACACTTTCAAAACCCAAATCCCCCATTAAAGTAGCAGAATACACTTCACACTTCCTTCTCAACATTTCTAGAGATTCATAAAAGAATGTAGCTCTGCTATAACTAGAATGTGTGTTTAGAAATTTGCATTTATCCAGTGGTCAATAAGGGATATAATTAACTCCCAATACTCTTTTGGCTTATGTGCTTATCAACATGGCATTAAGGGCAGTTTTGAAAATCTGACCCACTGAAGATGGTTTCATCAGTAATCTATAAAATCTACTATGGAAGGTTGTCTGTAAAATCCTTAAAATACAACAAAAACCATGAGGTCCACATTAATATTCCACTCTCATAAATAACTACCAGTTTTCCCTAATGATTTCCTTGGTACATTTTAGGTAAGATGTTCAAATGCCTATTACCAGTAAAATATCTAAAAGATAAAGTTCAGTCAGCAGTGCATATCATGCAAGGCTATAATATCAATTCTGCAAAGATGTTGTACTTCCAATGTATAGCATATTACTCTAGTTAATATAATTGCAGTAGCATTCCTGTATATTCATAGAGTGTTTTGTAGGTGACTGAGGTTTATGCTTACAACTTCCTGATACTACAATTAGTCCAATCCAATCCCAGGCATAAAGAAATTTATTACAAGGATGTGAGAACAAGACAGACACTAAAATAGTTGAAGTGCAAAACATACTTTAAAATCCCTTTTAAAAGGTAAAGAGGATACCATGATTATTCACGTTGAATTTAGGACATCAAGCTCTGCTTTGTAGAGGTGACATCTGAGATGAGCCTTGACATTGAGTTAGAGTTCAATGGAAATAAATAGCAGGTGGAATATGGACAGCGTTTAAGTGTTAGAGACCAAAGAACCAGTGTAGGGAGACCAGACAGCCAGAAATGTGTGCAGGAAAGAAAAAGTGCAAAATATTCTCATACAGGGTTGGCAAATGGGAGAAGGACTCTGATAAGTCCATCCAAGTGTACTAATGAGTTCCACCTCCAAGTAAGGTAGTGGAATGCAAAGTAAACCAGCAAGCTGAACACACCCAGCTCCAGAGCTCTCTGTCCAAATGCAGCCCACACACAGTGCCACTTCACCAGTGTAATTGTCCTCCACTTGCTTCAGCCACGTCCTCTATCTTGGAAGTGCCAACTTCCCAGGTCTCCTCTGTCCTTGGGAGTTTTTGTCACATCTCTGTCAGTCAGCACGTAGGGATCCTACCCTTCGGATTCCATTTGTTGTTAAACTAGCTTCATTTTCTCCTTTTAAGGTGAAGTTTTATTTACTGAAATAATTCCATATTTTTAACTTTTAATGTCTGTATCTGAGTGTGTAAATATTTTGAAGAGCATTGTTATTGTCTTTGTGACTGCCTGATTATGTAGTTGCATAAGTTTTAAGAGATCTACCCCAATACAATTTTCCCATAAGCCCTGGTTCCCATAAGATTAATTCCTATAGATTTTCTGGTATTGCTTGGTGTTTGTTTTCAGGAAAACATTCATTGCATTTTAACATAGAGATCAACCACTCAATTTAAAAAGCTAAAATTATTTTATGGGAAAGGTGTCAAAGATGAGACTCAAAGAGGTAGGGGGAAAATGTTGGAGAAGATGTTAGAATGTTTCTTAGAAATTTGCATCTATCAATGGTCAATAAGGGATATAACTATCTCTGTGTTTTAGAGGGATTAATCTCTCAGGGTTACACAAAAACTGTTCCATTTTTCTCAAACTTCTGAAAATCATATTGAGGTTAAAATACAAAACAATTATTATCAGTAAAATTTATTTAACTGAATATTAAAATGATGATGAAATTTTAGATTCTAAAACCCAATATATATGCAGCTTTATAGTAAACAAGTTACATGAGGAAGAACAGGGATATTCCAAAGTGCATAACTAATACGTTCTAACTTGACCAGACATCCAGGTTTAACAAAGAGACAGAAAGCAAGTTAAGGTGCTCTGCATTTATTAATCATAAAAGAGTATTTATTTTTGCCAGTAAATGTACTGAAAACAAATAGGAAAACTTCAATATAATGGTGAAATATTATGGAATATACCAAGAAGAACTCTTATTTTTCCCTACCCCAAACTCACCGGTTTTGGGGCTAAACTTTTCTTGTTTGGCTAGGATGAGCTAATGGAGTAAGTGAAGAAGACTCTTGTACATTAGGATGTCTGATCACTCTCAGCATAAAACTCTTTTCCATAGGTTTGTCTTTTGCTAGAATAGGAGCATGTCCCAAGTGTTCTCATTGGAAGAGGTTTCAGGAATCATAGGCTGGTTCAACCTTTCATCTCACGGTTGAGATGCTCAGGCATGAAGTATTAAGTGACTTTCAACAAGGCCTTCCAGAGAGTTTGTAAAAGACTCCAATATACCTCTCATATGATCTAGTACACATTAAGGAGTTCACAGATTAGGGACATATGGACATGAACATATAAATGTCTTAAATTTTTTATAAGAAAAATAAATGTGTTTTGCTTTGATTCCACCAAGTTAGCCTCATATTGTATATTATAACTTTTAAAATTCTAAGTAAGAATATATTAAGCCAAAGCATCCAGAAAGGAGTACATGGGGACCCCTTACATCCCTTTCCTAGGCTTGCATCGATAGCATGATAGTATTAATGGAAAATCCTAGTTAATACAGAACTTCAAGGAACATCTCTTATATAGGTTCTCTGCTACATTCTCTTGTCTCTGAGTCAATGCTCCAGAAATTAATCTATTTATTATCATGATAAAGGAAGTTTAAATAATGGGCAATTTAGTCATTATTAGTTATACTGTTGATAGACTCATTTACTTCTTCAGCCTTCCAGTTAGCACTTTTTACAAATATTGAAAAAGCATCTTTTATGTTGTTTTTAGTGTTTCACTTCTGTCTAGTCCAGAGAGAAAACCAGCTTGTTGAGAATGTGTAATTGTTCCTCCTACACAAGACTATTAATTTTTGTATTCTGTAAACTTTCTCATTAGCTATAATTTCATAAAAAGGTCCAGGTTCCTGTCATTCAGTGATAAAACCATAATATGTCTAAACAGCTGCCTCTGTCTTCGAGCTAGTAAACTCTCCAATTTCAGGGGTTAAATTATGCTAATATGTAAACATTGAAAGTTTGAAAAAATATCCCTGCCATTGAGACTTACTTTGCAGCAACACCAAACAGACATAAAGACAGACATACTGTAGATAGATAACCTCACATCTGAAATTTCTTCAAGTATTGTATCCATAAGACCTATCTTAGATATTCATTCAACCAATTTTGATTGACAAATATTCTCTGTGTAGTGCTTTTCAATACTGTAATCTCCTTTATTCCACAAATGCTTAGTGGATTCTGTAAACCAAGTGTCAGGCTTGATGCTGAGTTTGTGCCTGGCATTGGGATTGGACCCTAATTTTTTCATGATGTCCTAGAGCTTCTAGAACTTCACTAGAAGTAAAGAAGACACATTTAAAACACACACACACACACACACACACACATCAGTCATCCTTCATTATCTGAATCTAATCTGTCAGGTAACATGTTGGATGCTGAGTATCCAGATTAAGGGCCTATATTGCATTGTGATATATAATATATATAATAATGATAATAATATTATAAAATTATATAATATATACTATATAATAATATTATATATCGTATTGTATATTATATATATACATATACTGTGTAATAATGGAATCTTGACCAATATAAAACTTCATTTGTTTGCACAAATATCACTAAAACAAATATCACAAATATCACTAACCACCACTGAAACTCTCCAAGTAAAACATGAAGCATTTGAAGCACCAACGATGTAGTTTTCAGACACCTAAGGAAACCCAGGTGAGAGATAGTTTTGGTCTAAGATGGTGGCAGTGGAGGTAAAGAGAAGCAAAGGATGGAAGATATATTTGGGGCAGTTCCTGCCATACAATAGCTTGTGATCTAGTCCCAGAGGATGGTTGGATGCATTGAATAATAACCCACCATGTAGACCAAGTAGGCTTAATCCCTCTAAAATGTTTCTTTCCAGTCCCCAGGTGGAAGACAGTGAAGGGACTATCCAGTTTGACGGAGAGGGTTATGCATTGGTCAGCCGCCCCATTCGCTGGTACCCCAATATCTCCACTGTCATGTTCAAGTTCCGGACATTTTCATCAAGTGCTCTCCTGATGTACCTTGCCACACGAGACCTGGTAAAGATCACACACACGGAAGATCTTCCATGGTTGAGCGTCTATTTGCTGCTTCTTCTTTTTTTTTTTATAGAATTCCAACACAATTTTCAGTTACTGGTAAAAGTATCTGCTATTAAAAGAAATCTAGACTGCATTCATGGTAGGCAGAACTCCATGATGAGATAGCACGTATTTCTGTTGATAACTTTAATCACAGGTACAACTGAATCACCATTGATTTTCAGTGTGTCTCCTCACATAAGCCTTCCAGAGAAGCAGCCAGCAAAGATATTTCCAGTATAGACTTATGCAGCAGCAAAACTTTTTTTCTAGTTGAGAGAGGATTCTAAATATTCTTGAATCTCATGTTTTTTTTTCTTGTAAATTCTTTCAGGGAACAAATCATCTGTTTGCTTAATATGTGTTCAAGGAACCCATTTGGTACTACCATAATAGAAAATATGTCCAAATAACTTGGTCAGGACCACTTACACCGTAACATCACACCTGCAAAACTTCCAAAATAGTATTAGCAATTCAATTTCCCAAATGTGTTTCTGTGACAGTGTAACATGGTCGGCAAGTTAGCCAGAAGGCCATATAATGAACCCCATAACGGAGTGCACACCCGTAGATTTCTCTGTCTATGTAATCACTGATACATTTTTACTCTGTTACTAGAAAGATTTCATGAGCGTAGAGCTCGCTGATGGACACATAAAAGTCAGCTATGATCTGGGTTCAGGAATGGCTTCCGTTGTCAGCAATCAAAACCATAATGATGGTAAATGGAAATCCTTCACCCTGTCAAGAATTCAAAAACAAGGTGAGTTTTTATAGTAATAAGGCAGTATGGACCTGAATCATGCCAGGTGAAGCACCCATGAACCTAATCAAGGGAAAGACCTTGTCAGTAATTTTAGCTACTCTCAAGTTCTGTGAAAAATTGATACAGTCATTTCTTTGGTTTAGATTATAGGTGGTTTGCATTAGGCAAGACTGATTGAAGAGCCGAATGGCTCTCTGTCATTTTCTTTGGAAACTGAGAGCTTAATTTGAAAGCATAAAACTGTCTTCCAACTTGTAAAATTACATCCTGTCATAGGCTTGAAAAATGCTGTGTGCTTTTCTTTCTTCCAATTTTGCCAAGGTGTTTCCTTTAAGCCACCCACAATAGAATCTATAAGCTAGGCCCTTGCTACCAGCTCTTTGCTTTTTAAAAAGATCAAAATTTCCAGAAAATAGTTGATCAGTTATACCACAACATCTTGATGGTTCTCATATTCTAAAAAACATGTTCACAAGCATTATTTCATTTATAATATAAACAAATTTTTTATTCTCTTGTTAGAGAAAAGAAAACATACACTCAAACTTACACCTGGTGACTGACATGAATAAGATCTCACAACCAAGACAGAAAGCCAAATCTATTCGTTCTGAGCATGGCATTCTTGCTACCTAGGTATAATTCCTTTATTTCTGCGTGCTATGGTATTCCTGATACTTACAGATGAAACTGATGTTATTGTTAATATAAATAGACCTCATTAATGTTGATGACACTAAAGTGACATTTCAGGAAAAGTTAGATTTGCCCTTGCACCACTTTTCATTCCTGCATTTAAAAAATATCTGTCACGCAGCTACTAAGTACTGTGCAAGAACTAAATGAGGTGCAACGCAAGTCGCTGCCTTCGAGGAACGTGCAGTCTAATGGGGAGCGAGGATAGAGAGCTGGTTCTGGAAGAGATGTGCAGTCGCAGAAGGGAGACATTTAAGTCAAAGGGGAGGCGAGCTCCCAGCTCTTGATGTGCAAGCAGGCAGAGAAGAATTAGCTGGATGACAAGCATGTGGAGATTTTGTAGTGACGACAGTCTGGAAGCCCGGAGCCATCACAAAACAGAGTATGTCATTTCCAATCGCATCTTCTTGGAACAGGAAACCCTGGGGAGAATGCTCAGCAGAGACAAAAACTAACCCTGGGCACCTATACATTGCAGCGCTGCCACTGCATCTGCTGTTCCCACGTAAGAGGCACGGTGCACATGCACCTATTACAAGCTCCGTGTTGCTGTCCAGGAAAAAGAATGCCTACCTTATTTAAGCAAGCACTTCCCAAACTTCTGTCATACCATCCCATCCCTGCAGTACTAGCATCCTCCAGAAGACACTTTGATAAACACCACAAGTGGATCCATGGGCTAACTGAATGGTGGTTGGCAGAAAATCATCAGATGAGGCTGTGATAACAGAGCCAGAACATAAAAGCCCTGTGAGCGAAGCAAACGAGGTCAGGTACAGGGACTATGAGAGTCTTTAAGGTATGACATCATCAGACGCATGCTTTAAAGAAATAGTTTTTGCACCAACCTGGAGTATAGGTATAGGACAGTGGAAAATCAGCACCAGCAGTAAACTAGGCAAACAGCAAAGGAAATTAAAAATAAGTTAGTAATCATAAGGAGGTCAGGATATAACAGAGTTGGAAGACACTAAGCATCTTAATGTTGAGAGGCTCTGCGGTGTACTGGATATGAAGGCTAAGTATAAAAAAGAGATCTTGAATCATTCTTCTGCCTTCTTAGATAATATGATTATGTCGATGATATTCAAGAACCTATTAAATGCCCGAAAAATAATGGGATTTTCTGTAAAAGATGCTGAGTGCTATTTTGCACATGTTGTATTGAAGGTACTTTTAGTACCAGTAGCAGCCTAAGGAAGCAGTGTAATTAGTTATATTTACCAGAGGCTCACAGAGTTCTAGCAGAAAGAGGAAAATCTAGGAGTCATAATCACCTTCCCGATGGTAGCATCCGGTCAGGGCTTAGGAAACCAAGCAATCGTGTCTAGGATAAAATGAACCAGAGGCATGGAACATTCAAATATTAAAACAGTAGGTTAAAGGAAGACTCAATAAAGGAGACAGTAAAAAACAATCAGAGAAAGCAGAAATAAATCTTTCAGAAAGCCTGACATTACAGAAACAAAAGGGTTTCCAAGATAATCCAGTTTGACTTTCTCATGGTAGAGAAGGCTCACAGAAGACACGAACCAAGGCATCAGCTTTGGAGATGTGGAGATCACTGGAGGCTTTGGCAAGGGTAGTCACAGTGAGGGACCACAGCCAAGCATCACAGCATAAAACACTGTGGGAAAACAGATACAGTGAGTGTACACGAGTTCCAAAGGAAATTTGCCTGTAAAACTGAGAATAAAAGAAAAGGCAGCAGCTAAGAAAGGGGATGCAGAGGCGGAGGGTAAGGGTTTTGAGGCAACAACCTAGTGGTTTTCTCCATCAGTTCCTAGGACATAGTAAATGCTCAGGAAGTGTTTTTTTTAGGGGAAGAATGATATTGATCATGTTGTCAGGCTGCGAAGCATGTGCTAGTAAAGAGGAAACAACAGGAAATATAAAAGGAAAGAGTCATGCACACTGTAATACAGGCCCTTAGAAAGTGTGCTCAAGACAAGAGAAAGCACCTGCATGAGAGAATGAGAAATCCTTTTTCCTCACCAGAGGATGAGAAAGGAGGGAAAAAAAGGCAGAGATAAATTGGTAGACATGGAATAACATTTTGAGATAATTTTCCCGAGACCCTACATTTTTATTGAGTATGAAAGAGTAAATAGTAGCAGGGAAGAGACAGTCAAATAACAGGGTTAAAGAAAGAAGAAAACCGGATATGCTGGTGCCAAAGGTAAATGCAGAAAGATACGGGAATCCTGGACTGTGTGCGGGGTGCTGCAAACTCTAACTGTAGTACTGAGGTAGGTAAATCTACAGTGTAAAAGATAGACCGACTCAACCGGGTAAGAGAATAATTTCCAGAAATTGACACCTTGTCAATATGATTCCTACAATCAGAGTGATGTCCAGACTTTATGATTCTGTCCCTGGAAACAAGTACTTAAGGGGTCTATGGTCTTAAACAATGTGGGTCCAAGGGCAAGTTATAGGACTGCATAAACCCGAAAGAAATCAACTCGCACGGTCCACGGTGTGGAGGCTCTTCCCCCAACTGGTGTGATTTTCCAGACCTTCACTAGACCCACATTGTTATTACCATGGAGTCCAGACATTGGAAGGGACTTTTCCTCACCCTACACAGTGTCTTCCATTTACTCTTAACCTGGTTTCACCCCTTCGGCATAATTGTGTGGTAGCTTCTCTTTCATAAGCATCCTCCGTGGGCTTCAGACTGAGTCTAGACCGTTGCCTTCTGCAGTCTTGAATGCTTCTACCACATGTGCAGAGCAATCATCCTCCCTTTCATTTACAATTTAATTATATGAAATGTCTTACAATCTCTTTTCATGCACTGCCACAGTATCACCGTTGTTTAAAGTCACATGTATCCTATGAGATTCAGTTGTGCAGAAATTTGATTTTCAGATTACACTTGGAACTTTTACCTTCTCCTGCCTGTGTCTGTCCCCTTTCTCTGTTATCGCTGATGTTTCACCACCAACTTTTCAAACCAAATAAGTGAGATTTCTATCATAACAACTATAGCTAGCCTGTCTTTCCATATGTATTGTCACATATACTGTATAGTCCCTGAAACTTTTGAAGTGTTTTACTATTCCAGCAGGTCAATTAACATGAATTTGATTTTCCATTAGAAATGAAAGCATTGAAACCATAAGAGAAATAAAGCAAAAGTTATAAGCAAATAGTTCACAAAAGACAAACAAATATATTGTGCTTATATATAGGTGAGAAATCCAGTGTCAAAAGACTACAAGAATATAGTCACTTACTTGTCATAGCAATATTAAATGATCACAATTAAAACACTGAAATAAGAGTTACAGTTGGATTCAACATTAGGAAGATGGGAAATAAATCCAAAATGTGTTACCACAACACAGCTATTTGAATATCTAAAATGTAAAAGACTGATCATACCCAGTGTTGGCAAAATGCCAGAGAAATTGAAAGTTTTACACATTGCTGATGGAAGTATAAAATCATAAAAAAAAAAGTCTCCAGGTTTACATGCCATATGAATCAGCTACTCCATTCTTAGGTGTTCACCTAAAACACAGGAAAGCATACTAGCTTTGCAAAGACATGTATGTATCATGCAGAGCACCTTTGGTTGTGGTATTCAAACACTCAAAGCAACTCAGACATCTATCAACAGGTAAATGTTGCAGTGGTAGTTTATTCATACAATGAAATACTAGATGGTCATAAAAAGTAAAAGAAGAAAAACTACAGTATAGATGAAAATAGATGAATATCAAAATAATTTCTGAATGAGGTAATGGAGACAAAAAGAATACATTTATGTAAAATTATATGCACAATGCAAGCTAATGCTCAGTTACAGAGAGCAAACAGAGGCTACTCATTGACAGGGTATACATAGAAGGGTGGAAAAGAAGGATTATAAAGAAGCATAAAGAAACTGTGGGGTCATAGGAATGAATCTTCATTTCCTTTATTGCGGTGCTGAGCTCCATAGGTGTACATGGATTCCAAATCTTGTTAGGTTGCAAGTGCAAAATACAGTATGTCACAAAAACTTTAAAAGCAGCATAGATATTTGAGCTAGTCAGCAATTCCTAAGGGTATTGGCTGATTAAATCTTTTTTTTAATTTTAAAGAGAATAATAAAAGACAACAGTAGCAAAATACCAACGACATAGACAAAAACAAAACAATAAAAGTGATACAGGGCTTCAGAACATAATGATAGGAATTAACAGTGGCTGTCATATTGCATATCGCTATCCTCAAGGAAGTTGCTCAGATTACCAGATGTAAGAACGCAAGATTGATCAAACCATTAAGGAGAATTAAAAATAAAAACAAAAAAAAGCAAGCCCACATTAGGCTGATTAAATCTGAACAGTGAAGATTACTTTCTAGATTAGGAAAGTGGGTGAGCATCACACTGCCACCAAATGAACAAGTGGTACAAGCCAGTGAGGGGGCACAAACCTGCCATCCTGGCACCTGGGAGGCTAAGACAGGACAACTGCCAGTTCCATCCCAATCCGGCCAATTTAGTGACTTAGAGAGATCCTATCTCAAAAAGAAAAAGAAAAATTAAAAGGATGGGGAATCTAGCTCAGTGTGAAAGCCCTAGAGTCAAGGCCCAATATTGCAAAAAATAAGTGATATATATTTGAGGGTAAAATGATCATCATTTCAATTTGGAATGTGGATAGCATTGAAAGAAAATACACATAATAGTATTTCTCCATTTATTATGAATTTTTAGGTTAAAGAAATCAGGTCCAAGTGCATAAATTGTTTAGTGAGCAACATATTGTAGGAAGATAAAAACCTGAGTGTTGGGAATATCAGTGCAGCATTCCAGAAGTGTTCAAAGAAATAGGGAAGGAGATCAAGAATAGAGGGAAGAAAAAGTAGAAAATTTGACACATTAAGCTAAAGAAAGAAATTTCCCAAAAGGATGGAAATGCTAGCAATTTCAAGTACTGCATAAATGTCATGGTAACAACCCAAAGTCCTCTGCTGGGTCTGGAGAAAGGGTTGTCAGAGAAGCAAGGAGAACCAGGTGAGGTAGCTCTCAAGTACTGTAGCAAGATCAGAGCGCACTGAGGACTGTGATACGTATTCAAACCAGGCCCCTGCAGTGTGTGCTATTGCTTCTTTTAGTGTTTGGATTCCTTGTTTTAAATTATTTATTCTCAGCTAGTTTGAAAAACCACTGCCTTTTGAAAATCAAATACATTCCTTCAGATAGGCCTTCCCTACCCACCTTAAGAGTCAATTAGGGGAACTCTGTCACTAATAAGTGTGTGACACCCCAAGGCCACCTTTTGGTCCTTATCACAATTAGTAACTTATGACTGTGTTATACCCCCAAGGGCACTGATATGGAAGCAGAGTGGAGAAGACAGAGAGAAGAAAAGAATTGCCAAATTAAATGCAACTCGTTCATAACAACTCAGCACTGATTTTAAAATCACTTGTTAATACCCTTGTTAATGCACTTGTTAATACTTCTCTGTGGCCATTGTTTAATAAAACCCTTATTTCCCTGCTTACCCATGAATGTGATGGCTGAGCTCACCTTTGTAATTTTGCATTAATAGCTTACTTTCCTATCCTGTAAGGAAAAGAAATAGAGCAAGAAATAAAAGTAATATCAGCATTTGCTAGCATTTCCCAACAGAAGCCTCTCTACTGCTATCACCCAAGAGGTAGAGAGGAAAACTTTTCCTTTAAGTTAGTAATAATGTACCACCCTACACCTCTCTGTCAGGGTCAAGTTTGCGGCCAGTTTCAATTGAATTGTGTTGCTGATCCTTAATCAATTTTCTTAGAATGATTTCTAAAAATGCATATATCCACTCAGGGATAAGGAGGAAAACTAGCTCCCTAGCTCCAGTCACTGGCTTGCCAGTGCTAGAGGCAGAATCTCATTTCACAGACAGCATTAAAATATCCACCAAGCCTGCAGAAAGAGACTATTTTCATGTTCCCGTCAATATCACCATATGAAAACTTCTTTCTTATCTGAATAAAAAAGAATATGTGAGACGAAGTCTTAGAAACAGTTTTATATATCTAACCACCAGGTCACTCAAAAGGATATTAATATACAAAAATAATTATAGGTATGAAAGTAATTACATATGTGTAGAAATTAAAGTTTATGAAGGTAATTAACTTTTGAAATCTTAACTTGATAAATCATTCTTAATGAGACAATTATTCTTTTTACATGTGTTTGTTGTTTACTTTTACAAAACTTTTGAGGTGCTAATAGGTTTGGTGTTTGATTATGGACATTATTCATATGGCAGTTGTGTTTGAAGTTATCACACATTCTTTGGACTGGTAGTCATATGGAACATGGTGGAATTTTGGAACTTAATATTTCTTTGTGTTTCCCAAAGAAAATTATTTCTGAAAGATAATGAGTTGATAGAATATACTGTTCCATGGTCCAACCAATTTGGAAAAACTTCTTGGTCCATTTACCTCTTTTAGAATTGCACTGCAGCAAGGCCAAAAAGTTGGGAAGCCATAAAGTTGAGATATGTATGAACTTTGTTTCACTATTTGTCATGTTTACTGGAACCAGGGATATCCACGAAACTAGGATTCCCAAAAATGAACATTTAGAAAGCTTCTGATAAGGTGTTGATTCAAATGCCTATTTTCAAACCCAAGATAATTCACATTTTTTAAAGACAATAAAAAAAAAAACCAATGTCACAGAATTTCAAAACAAGATGACAGGAAATTAACAATGGTTATTATATGGCATATTGTTATCTTCAAAGCATTATTCAGATTACCAGGTATAGGCATGTAAGATTGATCAAATAATATAAACACTAACTACCCTTTTCAATGAACTAATAGAAATTAACAGTACTAGCTGAGCATGGTGGTGCACGCCTGTAATCCCAGCACTCGGGAGGCTGAGGCGGGTGGATCATTGTGAATTCAAGACCAGCCTGGGCTACAAAGTGTGCTCAAGGCCAGCCTGAACTACATAGCAAGACCCTGTCTCAAAAAGACAAAAAAAAAAAGTTAAAAAAATTAGTAGCACTAATAGAAATTATATATATATATTCCTTCTTTTCTCATTTACCCCATCCCAATTGTCCTTTCCTTTTTGGGCACTTTCATTTCTTTCACAATATCTATTGCACCTTTTGGATCTTATTTACTCGTTCAGTTTCTTACACTAGGGAGACAATATGATGTTTACACATGTGAGTCTGACTTGTTTCATTTATGGGTGTTCACATTTTGTATCAAGCAAAGATAGAGACTATCATTTTAATGAATTGATATCTCCATATGAATAAGAAGTTCAAAACATGTGACATAGTTGAAGTTTGAGTGTATGTGGATGGCATGATGAGAAAACTCATAAGTCAGAAAAAGTGTATTTTGCTCCTTAAAAGTGAAGGAGGACGACCAGTGACATAAAACGTTCCCGGCTGCTCTTTTGGTAATGCAGAGCAGTGACATTCCTCCTCCAGCCTTCCTTTTTGTTTCTAAATTCTGACCTTCATCCTGTTAGCAATACCTTGAGAGACACAGGAGAAAAGCAGTAAGGCATGAGGACCATGCCTCGCTCACAGCACCTCACTCTCAGGGATACCACTGTCCTCCAGAACCGAACAGCGCAAGCCCTCCACACTCATGTTCAGCTGTAACACACGAGGGAGGAGTGCTTTACCCCTGAGCCTGAAAACTGTAGTCCTTTGGATGCTGAAATTTACAGAAAGATACACACAGTCAGCATATTTCTAATTAACTCCCAATTTGCTACTCATTTTAAATGCTTATGTTCTGCCAACCTGCCTGCATTATGGAAAACTGTATAAAGTGGTTTTTGAGTCCATCCAGGTTTTTCCTTCTTGTTGTCATTAGTTTGCCTTTATTATGTTCTAATCATTATTTCTCTACTCTCTTTTGTGGATAGTTTAACACCTTATCTTATCGATGCTATTGTTTCTGCAGTTATGAAACCATGAAGTATAGTATAAGTGCCTTCCCACAGTTTGGTGTTAACTTATTAATAAAACTATAGTTACCTTGAAGTATCAGCAATAATGCAGGCATGGCTGATATCACTCAAATTAAATGTTAAACTTTTTTATCCCCTTTACAGCCAATATATCAATTGTAGATACTGATACTAACCAGGAGGAGAACATAGCAACTTCATCTTCTGGAAATAACTTTGGTCTTGATTTGAAAGCTGATGACAAGATATATTTTGGTGGACTGCCAACCCTGAGAAACTTGAGGTAATTTAGCATACATTTAAAGCTAAGAATCAGGTTTTAATTAAATGGCTCTTGTGCTCACTAGAGTTCTGAAGCTTGATTACCATAGGAATGTCATCCGACCTTTAGCTGCAGAACAGCCTAATCAAAAAATAAAAATAAAAACTCATGTTGCACCTCAGAACAACACCAGTATTTAACAACCAAAGGATTAACCTGACATCTTCGTTCAAGAGATGGATTAGAATCACTATTTCCCTCCTAGGCACCTGCTGAAAAGAATTATGAAAGTAATTAAAGGTGGAAGCTGGTGTTGAATGTGGGTCTTGTAATTGGTGTTCTGCTGGCACTTTCACCAGAGATAATAGCACTTTGACATTGCTTAGTGTTCTGAAAATTAGTTAGTGTTCCAGGGTACTGTGAGTATAACCTATTTTATTGCTAAGCATTAGCATCATAATGGCATATAGGGGCTTTCCCATGTGCCAAATACTGGAACTGTGTTAGTTATCTTCCTGCCCATGCTAAGGTATTTTTTTTAAAATTCACATGTGCTTTTTAACTGGAAGAATAGGAAGACATCATTAGCTTGTAGTTCAGTTAGTGCAAAAAATAGATAACTAAATAGGTCAGAAAATATCTCACATGGTATTTTTTTACTATTTATCATAAAACTTCAGAAATACAACCTATAGAGTATATGGTACTCAATAAATGTTAACTAAATTGGATCAGAATGGAGTAAGTTGATTTGGTTAAACCATATGAGTTTTAGTAGAACCAGAGTATCATATTTTTAATTTTATGTTTTGCTTAGTTTGGTGATTTTTAATGTGTATTAATTCTCATTTCGATGTTCCTACACTAAAAAGGCAGGTTACATTTGGCAAAATCTCAGAATATTTTAGTTGGGAGCTCTGCTGGTTAGATTGTCTATCAATCTTTCAAAGGTGCAAGTTGATAAGCTCCCAGATAAACTGGATGTGCGTTCAGCTCCATCAGAGTGTATTCCTCTGTGCTGTGGTTACAAATTCAGGGTGTCAAGTCAGAAAAATAATTGCAAACCAGTATATGAGCAGTGATATACAGTCACTGTTACCTGGAAACCAACTTACTAAACAGGCACTCAACCAGTGTCTATTGGCCATCTACTGCGTCCCAGGTACTGAACTAAATACTAAAGAATCTAGTAATTCTTCAAATCTCAGGTTTTCTTTGCAAAATCATTAACTACTTTCTACTAAATATTAAATATAGTAACAAAAATAAGCCTATCTGAAACTGGCTTTGCTTATTCAAGTAATGATTTTTAACCATCATAGTGATTTTCAGACATCATCTATGATGTTAACTCACTTGAGAAGGGCTTATGTCTTATTTTGGAGACCATATATCTAATAAGTCTTTATTATTAACATGTCTTTACCTTCTCAATATAGCATTTTATAAGTATAATATTGCTACAAGATGGCACATTTTTTCAAAATAAAAGATCTATACTTGCAACTGACAAATGAAACAAATTATATTGTTCACAGAGTTGCAGTACGATAAAGTACAAAAGATATGACAAATAAATTATTTTTACTCATATTGTTAAGCTCAAAAAGGAAGAGTTGTAAGCACAGATACTACATTTGTGCATTTTCCCATATTACTGATAAAGGGAAGGGCTTTAAATTCACATTCCAAAATAAAAAGTTGTTCAAGAGAAAAGTATGGAAATTGGTCGTCTTTGAATTCTAATTTTACTTCAATGGCATATGTCTATTTTCCTTTGACAGTATTTTATAGTCCTTCTCTGTGAGATATTTAAAAGATTCATGATTACAGCTTATTGTTATACTAAATGAAAATGCAATTACAAGTAAATTGTCTTTTTTTCCCCCTTCTCTTCTCTTTCATTTAGTATGAAAGCAAGGTAAAATTTCCATTTATGCATGCCTTCTTCCAGTGCATGGGTTGAGTACACGTGGCTTCTTAGATAAAGCAGCAGCGCAGAGGCGAAGCAACACCAATGCCGCTTTGTTCACAGTGCAAGTCCTGAGCGAGTAATGCGCTCCCAGAGCCTTCGCACTCTGCCCTGCACTCACAAAGATGCTGCTGCTTGCCCGCCAACAACTGGAGAGCGGTGATTGGCTCTGTCCCACCAGCAGTGCGGAGCTGCGCTGCTTACTTGTTCAACTACTTGCACACAGCGCCCTCTGGTGAAGAGCAGCACATACGCAAAGGGCAGCTGGTGGAGTTCACCGGCACAGTCATGGGGAAGAGAACAGAGGTTGGGTGGAACTCCAGCCTCTGTCCTCTCTAGTACCGCGCTGTCTGCTGAACGCTCCACCTGTGCTCCCAAATGCTTATCACTGTGTTTTGCTTTTGCGGGCCTGTAAATATGCAACGTACGTATGTCTATACTGACATACATACATATGTCTACATGTGTATATGTCACGGTGCACCTCTTGTCAAAGCTGCTTATTTATTGCCACATTTATTTAGAAGTAGCTATGGAGCCAGATGAAAAGGATTTCCGGAAATACGTATTTACAATAAGTGTTTGAATAAACAGGGAAATTTGCGGAAAGTCCTCCCTGCATCCAGGAGCATTTTATTTCTCACTTGCAAGAATTAGCTGCCTCTCTAACGGCTGGTCAACCCCAGAGATGTGCAAAATTTGCACACTCTGAAGCCTGGTGCTTCACATTTCAGACCCTCACTGCACTAGATTTCTGAAAAGGAGAAAATGAGGTTGACCTGACTCAAGAAATGTTTAAGCCAAAGGCCAGAGGTTTAATACCAGAAACTTCAAAATAGGAAAAACAGGAAAACTATAACAAGTTGTTTCACCATAACCTAGCTAGGAGGCCACTTGTGCTATATTTCCTGAGGTGGCCAAAAGACAAAGGCTGGCTTCCAGTGGAAACACGCGTTAGTAAACCTCTGGGACGGCACGGTGGTGCTTTGTACTTTTGCCCGTGCGTGATAACCCTCGAGGAACAGAGGCTGCAGTTATCAGGAAGAATTCTATCACTATTGTCATGACTTACCTCTTGCGATTTTCACCAAATTGAGTTTGCCTACAGCATTATATTTTAAAATAAGCTTTTGTATTTCCCTGAAGCCATGAACTTATAGGGGTGACTTACTTTATTTAAAAGACTTCTGAAAAAAATGTGATGAATCTGGAAGCAAGTGAGCACTGCAAATGAAATTTACGCATCCCCTTTGCTTTGTACAAAAATATAAGTAAGATCCTCGTCCTCCAGTTGGGCATGTTCTTCATAATTACTAACCAAAAGAACAGAAGGAGAACTTGAGAGCAAAGGAAATGATCAAAGAAAATAAAAAGTTCCAAAGAGAGGAGTGGAGGTGGGGAGCAGAACACATACCTGACATGAAATAAATCACCCGGTACATACTGCCAGGGTCTAATTTTCCTTTCCACCTGTTTTCCCACTTGCCATGTGTTTTTTATTAAGATGAAAAAAGGAACTTGGCATCAGGGAACAATAAGGAAAGAATTCATCATTATTCCATCGAATACAATACTGGTGTCAAATGCAGTTTCTACAGATGCTTATTAACATCACATAAGAGAAAGTTACACTTTTACCCCTAAATACCTCCACTATTCAAGATAGTAGCCATTGCCCTCAATGGCTATGTCATTTTTAATTAATAACAAACTACAGTTAATATTCAGTTCTTTATCGGAACAAGATGTATCACTGGGCCTCATAGCCACTGATGGCTCACGACTGCTGAGTGGGCAGTGCAGAACAGAACTGGCTGTCATCACAGAAAGTTCAGCTGGACAGCACTGTGGTAACCCAGGTGGTACCATCGCCATGGATGTCCGACTAGCTTGTATTGAACACTTACAGTGCTATGCTCTGCATTGATGTACACAGACTACATAACCTGATAATGTAGATATTATCATTATGATCATACCCATTTCACACACAAGGACACTAAGTCCTAGAGAAATCACTTCACTTATGTAATGTCATGTAATAAATCAGAGCAACATGCTTGGGAGAAAGCGCCGGGATCCATTTTTAATCTGGTAGTATGTCTGCTCCATTTTAAGATGTAGTGAACAGAAAGGAAACATTCAACTATAATATGGGTATAGGGTTAGGGTTAAGGTTAGTAACTACGTTTCCCACATTTGGGAGTTTTGTTTTGCTATTGTTTCAATATAGAGTACAAACCTTGGGTTCAATCTGTAAATGTAATTTTACAATGTATGTGTTAGGCTATATAATCCAGAAGAATTTTTCTTGGATTTTGTTTCCCTTCAAAGTTTTCCTAAAATAAGTAACATTATATTTTAGTCCAACTACTACACCCAAATACTCAGTGACAGAAATATTTTTTAAAAATCTGTTTTTCTAAATTAGGAGAAAGATTTTTAAAAGCTATCTTAACATAGTTTGATTATGTTGCCTACACAATATCTGGCCTCTGGCTAAAAAATAAAAAAAAAAGAAGCAGTTATTTCATTATACAAAAAAGCATTGACAAATGAGTCAATTCCTGAACTTTATGTTGAAATGCTATGAATGAAATTATTTTTAAAGAGAAGAAATATTACATCCAGACCTCTTCATCAGGATGCTGTCAACACGCACTTAATCCAAGAAGCAGGTTATGTAGCTGAAAGCATAGCTTGCTGGGTGCAGGTGTGTGTGTGTGTGGGCTTCCATAGACATGACCTGCCTGACAGCCAGGTTGCTGCACATGACTCCAAAGACTACACTGCCACCACCCTAATGATGTTGTTCTTCTTTTCTGTTTGACCATTCAATAGGCCAGAAGTCAATGTGAGGAAATATTCTGGCTGCCTCAAAGATATTGAAATTTCCAGAACTCCATACAATATCCTCAGCAGCCCTGATTATGTTGGCGTTACCAAAGGATGCTCCCTGGAGGTCAGTCTGTTCTCAGGATTCCCTGAATATATTCTTATCATGTTTCACTTGCTCAGTTTGAATGCTTTTACAAGGATTGGTCCTTTGTTAATGAATTTTAGACTTCTGCTTACCCTGGTCATAGCTATGTACAAATGATGAAGCAAGATCAAAGCAGTCTACAAGTTACAGTTTGAATGAAGAGTCAAAATCCTGCTTCATGTCCTGAAATATCTACTACTTCATTACATGTATCTTTAATATTAGAATGTTTTCTGGTTCACTTTCCTAACACTACTTTTCCGCAATTTCTGCACTGATTTTAAATTGATCTTATTTTTCTTATTTTTAGCTTTATTAGCAACATTAATGTTTTCTAAAATATATTGGGGTTGAAGCAAACAGAAAGTAATAACTTATGGCATAACTACTAGCATATAGCATCTTGCCCACAGTTTTGAAGTCTAACATCTAGGCTTTGAAATAACATAGATGGAGACCTTGACATCCGAGGTCCCCAAAGATTTGTGTGATGTGGACGCTGCATCCCTTGTTAACTGATGTTCTTAGGATCTCTCTGTTGCTGAAGCAGCCTAGAGGCAGCCTAGAAAATTCCACTTGACCATTATGCATTGAAACTTCAATTTGGGCTGATTGAGATTTGAAAAAGACCCAGGCCATGGCTTTGCTCTATTAAAATACCAGTAAGTAGGATCCAGTGGTCAACAGTAATCATTAGTAGGAATTTTATAGGCACTCTATAATGATGAGCTTTTTGAACTAAGAAAATGTTAACTGTTCACACGAATTTTTAATTACCCTGCTATGGTAAAACGGTTCATTTTGGCTGCTTCCTCCAATTAAAATGATTTTAAAGTACACCAGTAGAGTTCAAGGAAGTGAAGAGAGGACAGAGAAAGAGAAAGAGTCTGCCTTCAGAGCAATAAAGTTCAAGACGGTAACAGAACTTTCAGCATTTTCTTCTGTCATAGCTGCAGGCTCCAATTTCGAATTGGCCACAGACACCCACCCTAGGTTTGGGAGTCAGAGAAAGAAAATACAGAAAGAATTAAAACTCAAACGGTCTAGCCTGGCTTCAGAGGGAAATTTTAATCTTCAAAGCCCAGCTCTCATCCACATTCAGAAGATATATACGCGAAGATGAGAACCTGTCCAGAACATGAGCAGCCTGCATGCGCGGAAATGATGATTCTACAATGGCACTTTCCAGCAATCGGGAATCATTTTACAACTCAGATGTGGGCCGGAAATATGTGGATAAATACTGAAAAGTCTGTGCAGTCATTTTATCTGAACTATCTAAAACGCCACCATGTGCAAATCAGAACAGAAAGTCAATGATACCTTTGTACCAACTCTTGTATCGTTTAACTGGGCTTGAAAATAGCCCACATGAGAAGACCCCTTGCTCTTAGTCAGTAAAAATCCAGGACGCTCAGAGTGAATACTTTAAGCACTTTATTTGCCCAGTGGTGTGGGGGTGTGTAAACAAATGCTAAACATTTATACTGCGGGATGAACTCCAGCCATTAAAGTTTCATTTACTGATAGAGAGCTATCCACCATGTGTGTAAATGAAAAGAAGACGATACTTATGATTCCATTTAAATATACAAGAGCGGCTGAAGAATGAGGGCAAAGTCAGAAAAGTATGATAAATGCATGGAAAAGTTCTAGAAAGCTATGCACTTCTGCACAGCTTTGGAAGGAGAAAGAACTTTCTCCTTGTTGTATAGTGTCACTTTCTGGAGCATAACTCTATTAATTTTATAACCAGTAAGAATAATGGCATTATTTTCATTGTGAGGACAAAAAGCAGGACAAAGAAGGTTTAGCTTATTTATTTTTGAGATTTAATTTGTATTTGATTTTTAAAGAGTATGCTGGAGATTATACATTTGATAGTGATAAACATCTTTTTTATCAACTCATCATGAAGAAGAATACAGACTTAGACCATGGTTGCACTCATCTTTAAAATACAAAAACTGAACTTATGGAGTTATCTAAAGGATGAATTGTAGTATTTTCAAGGAAGACAGTAACATAGATTGTTTTTGGTAATAATGATTTAAACTGAAAGAAAACAGGGTCTGTCAGTGATGTTTTTAATATTTTAAATCAAAAGTGCCTGTTAAAAGCCAAGGCTAGGATTTTATTTTAAACCAATCTGCTCAGAAGATTCAAAGTAATAACTAGAAATAATGTTTCTTAGTTGCCTTTCAGTTTTACCTGTAACTCTGGGTTTTCATGCTTCAAATGCTGTGGCCACCTCCATAGTCCCACTGAGTACATGAGAGAAAGTGGACTGGAGAGAAGAGCTTACTTTTCGTTTCTAATAATTTCTTCTTTTCTTTTCCCCACAGAACGTGTATACAGTGAGCTTTCCCAAGCCTGGTTTCGTGGAGCTTGCCCCTGTGCCCTTTGAGGTCGGAACTGAGATCAATCTGTCCTTCAGCACCAAGAACGAATCCGGGATCATCCTCCTGGGAAGCGGAGGGTCCCCAGTACCACCCAGGAGAAAGCGAAGGCAGACTGGACAGGTACCCCACCCAGTTAAATACTTTTATATTTTTCGGTTTACGTCTTTTAGCTCCCATCTTAGCTAACCGAGACTCACATCCCATTCTCGCGCTGGCCTGCTGACCCTCTCAGATCATTTTCTTAGGCTCTTCTAGGATTTCCTGGTCGTCAGTTCCAGGTTTGAATCCTACCTGTATTTGCAGTGTTTCACATAGGTCAGCATATGCATGTATAAAGGCAAGTGCTTGAAATATATTCAAATTATATTAATATTTTCTGGTCTCTAAGTCCAACTTTATACCAGATCTGTGAATATTCAGCTAGGATTCCTTACATCTACATTTAAAGAATTCTTCTAGAGTCAGTTTCCCAGGTGTGCTAGTGGAGGCAATGCAGCCCATTGGAGGCTGACCGTTCCCACCTCTGCGCACACAGAGGAAGGTAGACAGGGCCTGGCTAAGTAAGGCCTGTAGAGCAGAACCAATATGGACATGGACTGTTACCGCTCAAGGGTGTTTGGATAAAACCTGAAGTGCATCCTCTTTGTGAGGATAGAGCTGGAGTGCTAGTTCCCTTTCTCACGATGCTGGGGATTGAACCCAGCCCCTTGCACTGAGCTACGCTGCCAGCCCTTATCTCATTGAGGCAGGGTCTCACAGTTGCTGAGCTGGAACTTGTGCTCCTCCTGCTTCATCTTCCCAGAGTGCTACGAGTACAAGTGTGTGCCAATATACCGGGCTGCACCTGAGTATGCATGTCTCCCCATCACTGGATTCTGTGACAACAATCCCTCAGTTCCCACGTCTGGGTATCAGAACACTTTACCCCCTTGGAATTTCCTCAATCCCATCAACCACATTTTTAAATTGAGTTTTTTTCTATCTAATCTAGTTTCCGTCAGAGGAAGCATTCATAGTCTGCCATGATCAGAAGTCTGGCGTGCTTTACAGATACATCCTTAAACATGCACACACCCTGTAAATCAGGTCATGTGATTTTTTAAATTTTATACATCCTTTAAATTAAGCTTAGAATTTACCATTTACTATCAATAATATACTAAATAATAAAATATTATTTCTTTCTCTAATAATGATAAAACCTGCACAAAAGATTAGCAAACAGAATCAAGAACTGTACAAACACGAGTAACTTTGGTTATTGCAGAAATGAAACAGTGGTTTAATATTAGAAAATCTAAAACTCATATATCACCTCAATACATATGTGGAGGGGCTGGGGATTTAGCTCAGCGGCAAAAGCGCCTGCCTGGCAAGCGCAAGGTCGTGAGTTCGGTTCCCGGTACCGGAGAAAAACCAAAAAAAAAAAAAAAAAAAAAAATACATATGTGGAAAGTGGAAAAATTTTAACAACCACTCACGATTTTTAAAAATTATTGAGTAAAATAAGAAAAGAACATTTTTAGCTGTCTGTAAAAAAACAATAGCAAGTATTCTGGATAGAAAAATGTTACAAAATGTGTGATAAAAGGATGACTTATTTGCTTGGATTTTACCCAATGAAATAAGAAAAGAGCAAGTAGATACAATGCAAGAACAAGCACATGACTTAAGAATAAATATAACAAACTTAGCATTGGATTCATGCAGAGAAAACTATAAGATTTTCCTGAAAGCTATAAAAATAGTCCTGGTGAGTTGCGCATATTCAACAGGTTAATGAATACTAAAACCCTCATATTAAAAACTTATCAGTTCTCCCTGAAATCATATGTAGATTCAATTTTAAGAAGATACTACTTATCTTTATGCAAATTAGGACTGGTTAGTTTTTAAATTTATATCAAAAAGTAAAAAGTCCTGAAGTAGAAGAACCAGGTGTGAGGGCTGTCCTACCAAGTATCAGGACATTAGAAGCTAGAGTTTTGATTATAAAATGTGATCTTCATTCATGGAAAATTCTATCCTGGTGAAACACAGTAGACAGGCAGCTTAGATGGAAATGGCATTTGGCCACAGTAGTCCTGCAGAGCATTAAGAAAATGTGAACTGTTCCATGAATGATTCCAGAGCAGTCATTTATCTCCATGAGTTTCTACTTCCTACCAAACCAAAAAATAAAATAACATAAAATAAAATAAAATAAAATAAGATCCCAGTAAATTAGTCTTAAATTTGGAGGAAAAAACTTTAAATTTTTCAAAAAATATTGAAGGATCACTCTTGGTCTTGAGGAAGATAATAATGTATTGAACAGAAAAACACTGCAATCAGAACTGCATCAATATTGAAACCTTATGATCATCAGAAAACACAAAGCATGAGTTATATTGTGAGAAACATATCAAATAATCATAATAAAAAATTTGAAGAGTAAGAAAAGATGTTTTATTTTATTTCTCACTGTACATAACAGTCACTGATATGTGCACCTGTGTTTATAGCAGCACAATTTGTCATAGCTAAATATTGGAAACAACCCAAATGCCCATCAACTAAGGAATGGATAAAAAAGATGTGATATTTTTAAACAAAGGCATATAACTCAGCTATAAAAAAAGATAAACTCAATGCTTTTATAGATAAATGGATGCAATTAGAGACCATACTCATAAGTGAAATAAATTAGACCCATATGTGTAAACATCATATTGTCTCCCTAGTGTAAGAACCTGAAAGTGTTAATAAAATCTCAAAGGTACAATAGATATTGTGAAAGGGAAAGAAACTGCTCAAAAGGGAAGAACAACTGGGATGAGGGAAAGTGTTAAAGAAAGAAGTGAAAGAAAATTTATATATACACAAGAGAGCTAAAACAATTGTACTACTAATTTCTAATGGCTTATTGAAAGGAACAGTTAATGTTTAATTGTTTGATCAGTCTTGCATGCCTATTTCTACTAATCTGAGCAACTACTTTGAAGACAACAATATGTAGTACAACAACCATTATTAATTCCCTATCATCTTTTTTCGAATTCTATATTGTTTCTATTTTTCTGTGGTTTTGTCTTTGTCTTTGTCTTCATTATTTTGCTTTTGTTCTTTTCTCTTTAAAAGAAAAAAGTCACTGAATAAGTATAAAATATAAAAGCTCTCCTAGATTCTTTATCCTTTCATCCTGAATATTAAAATTATTTTCTCACTACTGCAAATGATAAGCTAGGTATAAAAAAAGATCAGAGCAAACATTCTGAGATAGCTTTCTATGAAAAAATATGGGTTTTCTTTCTCATTGTCAAATAATTAAGCACCACCTACTGGCTTTAAATTTAGTCCTCAACACTAAATAAATAGAATTGAATCACCATTCTCCAGGACAGTCCTTACAACAGAATGTATTTCTATTCAAAGTATTAAATTTAGGATATATTAAGCATTGCAGTACAATGTAAATCAGAAATTAAATTTTGATGATAATGATCTAGTTTTTTAAATCAAACAGTAATTGCTATCTAAAAGAGAAAACAATGTTAGTACTTCAAAGCTGTTAGAGAGTCAGTGCTGACTAAATCTGACATAGTTTAAGTGTCAAAGCTAACAGTTTTGACATCCGTAAGGTTATTTGTGATTGTGTTCTGCCAAATGGGTTTTAATATCAAACATTCCCATCAGCTAGGACATTCTTCAGTAAATAGTTTGCAGTTGCTCTCTGTAGGATGGTGAATGCTAATCAATCCAGATGCTTAGAGCATTTTGTGCTAGACACTACCTGCGTATAGGGTTTAGTGTGTTATTGAAACATGGCAGTGTTGATCAAAACCATCTCTGCCACCATTGATTACTCACGGGGACTGAGTTATCGCTGCACAGCAGGTGCCCCCATAGTCCACGAGAAAGGAAGTGCATGTGGCCTCAGCTTTGGGGATGAGGACCGCATTCAAGCTCCCCGGGGTTCATAATCGGATATCAAAACCATACTGGTTGCTATGGCAATGATAGCAAAGAGAAAGCAGGCATATTTGTGGATGAAAGATTGTCTCCCTTCTTTCTAAATGTGGGAGACCAGTTACATGTCTGTGATAGCAATCTCTTCCACCAGATCGGAGAACAAATTGAAGTGTGAACACTCAAAATGCCCTGGGCTGGAGAGTCAGATCGGATGGTCAGAAGCGAGGTTTCCATGTGTGAATGGAAGGGGGAGGGGCCGTGTGGACAGCCTTTGTTTCCGGATGGGTTGGGAGTGAGTTAGAGGACCAATACCAGCGCAGCTGTTTCGTTCAGCATCACTAGCCTGCTTGGCAGAGAACAACCATTTCACTATCTCCACTTTCCACATCATCTAACAGGCAAACACAGTAAATGATTAAAAAGATATTTCCAGCTACTTTAACAGCTCTGCTGGAGAAAAGATTGAGCCATAATTTCCTAGGTAAGATCTCACGGCAGGTGATGCTCTCTGCCTACATCATGGATGAGACTCCTGTTTAATCGCCAATACCCATCTGCTGTTTCAGGCGTACTATGCCATCCTCCTCAACAAAGGCAGGCTGGAGGTGCATCTCTCCACGGGGTTACGGACAATGAGGAAAATTGTCATCAAACCAGAGCCAAGTCTGTTTCATGATGGGAGAGAACATTCCGTCCACGTCGAGAGGACACGAGGGTATCTACTGCACTCGAGTACTAACTGTTGTAACTAACACAGATGCCTTTGCCAGCATCAGTCTCTCTTTCTGAACCTCTGTGCGCGCGTGGACATACTGTGCATTATAAAATGAGGAAGTGGTTTAATTTCCTCATCTTTATATTTCATGCATAGGGAACTTCATTTACTCGTGCCCTTAGGAATTCTGCTCCTAACATTTTTATTCTGTGCAGTTCTCCTGTCCACCTTTAGAACAACCTAATGCACCCTTTGAAGCTATAGATTTGAAAAATTCCTCTCTCTGCACCTCTCAGATATTCTCTTCTCCATAAGGTATGCACATAGTGAATGCACAGAATAACTCAGCTGGAGCCGGCAGCCTTTGGCAGCTGCTATTTCACTCAGGTTCCAAAGCATTTGTGGCAGCTGCTTAGAAACCTGTCATGGATAGGGAGTGTGCAGCAGCCGCTCTATCTCCTGAGCCTCTTATGTGCCTACCTCATCCTGTTCCCTCCCCGCAGTGAAGGGAGAGGAGGAGGAGAACGGTGGTCACCCTGAAATCCACTTGTGGAGCCCACCTCTCTACAGAGCCATGCGGCACCTGCCTCCCAGCGCTGAGCCAGTGAAATAGACTGAACAGCACAAAGGCTCCTTTCTCAATTCTTCAAAACATTGCCATACTTTGTATGCACTTCCTTGGCAAAGTTCTCTATACTTTTCATCAAAATATTGTACCACAACTCAGAGAGGCAATTGGCTTAGAAGGACAACTGGAGTGAAAGAAAACAGAAGGCCAGAGACTTCAGGGTCCACAAAGCTCCAAACCAGCAATCCATTTATTAGATGGAAGGCATAGGAAAGAAATGCAAATCAAATTTAAAGGAATCTCAAAACACAGAGAGTACTTTTAAATGCAACGGGTGTATGAATGTTCAGCAATAGCTCAGACAAGCAGTTGCTATTCTGTAGTTAAAGATCTATATTTTCTTATTATCCTCTCATAATTGATACCCTCTGGATAACAGTTTAGACAAGTAATGAGGATTTCTTATGTTCTGAATAAATGATAGAACTTTGCTTGGGTCATTTTGTTATTATATAGAGCATTAGGTTGTGGTCTGAAGTGATACTAAGCATTCATGCTGAGTGACTACTAACTGAGATATTTAGAAACCATAATTAAGGTAAATGATGGGTCAATATATATATATTTTTTTGGTACCAGGAAATGGAACTCAGGACTTTGCGCTTGCCAGGCAGGCAAGAGCTGAGCTATATCCCCAACTTGGAACAATATTTGGACAAACTTAGAACTTTTGTGAATCCACTACCCAGATATTGTAGTCGTGATTTCTAGGGAGAAAGGCGGGCTGGGTTTTCTCATCTGAATCTTAGAGAATGCTTCAGAATACCAACTTTACATGTCTTCTAGACTAGATTTTAGCCCCTTTGCCAGACTTTAATCCTTCTTATTATGAAAAAGATTTTTTAAAAGTCTTTAAAGTTAAGAATTTAATATAGGCAAATGCATATTTGAGAAGTGTAATTAATGGAAAAAATTTGAAACTCCCACATGTATTATGATGTTGTGCTGAGGTGTCCTTTTAACAGGTGTTTCTTCAAGAAGGGCATTTTATTGCGCCAACTTCACAGCTGTGGACCATAAATCCAACCCTTATTTGATTAAGCTCGGTATATAGCACATCCCTGAAAACTAGTCATTCGGTTAATTGGCTGTACAAACAAACACTTTTGCCATTCAGTGTTAATTAGAGAATAATATACTGGACATATTAGTGTGTAGTCACTAAACTCTGTGCCAAATAAGAGCACATTTGCTATCCTAACACCTTGTTTAGAGCTCTGAGGTCAAAATGCAATCATTGTCTATTCTATAAGGAAGCACTGATTAATGAGAGATCACAAATGACCATGTAAACTTCACTGAGAAACAAGTCAGTGCTTCATATACCAATGGGATGTCCAGGATCAAAATGGACAGTCTTTTAACTGTTCTAAACATGTGCTAGAAGTATATTAGTGTCCTTCCAACAGTGATGGGAAAATATTAACTAACTTACCCCAAATCACATACTGGAAACAACACAACAGGTTATAAACCCAGCTACGCATAAATATCTCCATCCATGCTTAGCCAACTGTGTATTCATACACTTAAAGATTCATATGATTTCACATTGATTATGATAAACTGTTACTAATCTAGAAACATATGATTTCAGCCTAACACTCTTCACACTATAACTGGCAGTCATAGTTTCAATTCCTAAAGTCCTGTATAAAATGGTAACTTTAATAGCACCTTGTAAAATAACTGGAATTTAACCAACTTGTGGGACAAACTTTTCAGTACTGACACTTTTTCTTTCCCCTTTGCCTCTTCTTACTCCTCCTTCCTCAACTTCTTCCCTTTTCTATCCCTTCCTCTGGAAATCCTACTTTAGTCATTTTGTTGTCTAATTTTGTGGTACTCCTATGACCCTGCTCTATCATAACTGCTTTGCCACATATTCTTTCCCTCTGGAGTGGTCCCAGTTGCCAACAGCTCTAGAGACAAAACATTAAACCTCAAAGGCCTAAAATAGTTGTTCAGACAGCTTGTTAGGTTGGACAGAATGGAGTTTCATGTCTGTAAAAGCATTCTCAAAATTGGACTAAGGACTGCAAAGTTTCATCAAGTGTTTCAGGAGTAGTTTAGGATTTCCTGAATGAGATCTTGACTTGGACACTGCAATCCAAACATTTGCTTGCTTAACAACCAAAATGTGTTCAGTCAAAATTCTGAATTTATTTTTTGTGTAAATTACAAAGGTCAAGGCACTTCTTTTAATATGTTCTTCCACATATGCAAGCCAACTGGTGGTGGCTTGAAAACATCTTGGACCAATATTTCAAACAAATAAGGAACAGAATGTAAGTAATAATGCAACGGCAAGCAGAAACACTAAAATGACACCCAGGATTTGGAGGCAGATTTATTTACTTCAACAGGCACTGACCAGGATCATTCCCAAAATATTAAGCCCTGATCTCTGGTAGTCTAACGCTTATGTAGGATAAGTAAGCAGGAGGTACAGAGGCAGAATGGCTTGTCCTTTGGGGACTGGCTCTTACAATGGGCATTGCATAACCAGCCTTTTCTAAGAAATGTAAGTAATAGGAACTGTAACCAGAACTACTACCTCGGCAACTAACAAACTGAAGTATACCAGGGAGGGTGGGGATCTTCTGCTATAATAAAACATTTAGTTATGAAACTCTAAGGATCAACCACTGAAATCATAAAAGAAACATTGAGGCTGATCTCTCATGATATGGATAGGTAATTCAATGTTTAAACAGTATTTTGCACACACTGGTTTCTCAGTAAAAAAAAAAAAAATTATTGAATAAAACTTAAAGATAAAATACCAGAATTATCATGGACATGTTGGTAATAAATATCCTTCTTTACCAAAGAACTGAATAAATTATAAGGATATGATGTTTCTATAATGTAAATGCAAGCAGGGTTCAGCTGTAGTATTCTAGCAATGCCCTTCTTAAGTAAGACAGCCATGGGGCAAACCCTTAACTAACTAGGGAGACAATCTTTAACAGTGGCGTGAACCCCTCCTTAGAGCCCTTAGGAGCACTGTTTCATCACGTTAGTAAGGGGTTTCTTTAAGTCCAAAGAGAAAAGGCAAAGGAGAAAGGACTCCTCAGTGAGTCACTAATACCCAGAAGTGAGTGATTTTCTAAAAGTCTCAAACCACCAACCCTCTTGGCAATGAACTTGAGCCTCTTGATCTTTGCCAATGCATTCTTCTGGAGTCTGGTTTAAAAAGAAAGTCATTTCTCTCTATTTTCCCTTTGAAACTAAATCAGGCTGGCCCCTCTACATCCAGTGTAGAGTGACATTTTGAGCCATTATAAAATCCATCTTTGTTCTATTTTCTTACTTTTGAATAGTACTAAAGTGGATCCATAGTTCAGTGGTAATTCATAGCATTGTTCCTTGATTCATAGCTTGCAGTTCTGTGTGCGGGTTTTCTCTTCCTTATAAAATAAGTAAGATGGCGTATTAGGACTGAGCTTTGCACCCCAAGTACTTTGGTTTTCTCTTTAGAGAGGAAGTAAGTTTTCAATAATCCACTCATGATCCTGGAACTAGTGAGCAATACTTATGACTAATAACATCACAATGGCTGTCAGGACTAAGCACAAAACCGGCTTGTACTGAAAAAGAGAGAATGCCTTCAGCTATGTCATCTTCCCAATGCTGTCTTTTGATTTTCTGCCCTGGGAACCAAGGATTGTTGTGAATAAGTGGCAGAAGTTCTCAATTATTAGCATGTGAGTTATCTCTCATAAGGAAATTAATGAAACAGCCACTAAGAAAAATCATTGTGGGGAACAATTAGCATGATGTTCTTTCTTGCCTCTTCTATTCAAAAGCCAGCAGCTACCTTCTGTATAAAACGTCCTGTAAGTGTTTTCTGTTCATTCCTGCAAGCTAAGCTCTCGGGAGTACAGTTTGTCCCCTAACAAGAAGATAATAGCCAGCATAAACCGAGAAATAAGAGCCAACCAAAATGTGACCCCATGCCGAGATGAACCCACTGATCTTTCGACAGTTAGGTATCAACAAGGCACCGAAGCCTGGGCTCACACAGGCTCGTGTGTCAGGCTGAAGACCGCTGCTGTCAGCTCCACCGGAGGCTCATACCGCTGTAGCCCCATTGCCCGGTTTTGGCAAACTTTCAGGGAGACTTCATGAGAGAGGCATGGGACAAAATTCTGGGAAACAGTAAACTGTGCCCCATATGTACGGAGCCTCCAATCACCCAACCTGGGCTCCCTTCAAAGCTGTGGGAATAAACAGTGACGGGTGCACGAAGGAGATTTCCAATGCTACTGAACACTGTGTGATTTATACTCGTTTCTTTTAAATATTTCTTCAGCATCTTCACTGTTCAAGTCGATGAAGACCGAAGACATATGCAAAATCTGACGGTAGAACATCCCATTGAAGTGAAAAAGCTTTTCGTGGGAGGTGCTCCACCTGAATTTCAACCTTCCTCACTCCAAACTATCCCTCCTTTTGAAGGCTGCGTGTGGAATCTTGTTATTAATGCTGTGTAAGCAACTTTCTTTCCACTTTTATTTTTAAATACAAGGTTCACTATTTCATCTACATTGTGCAAAGCCATAGGGGAAGGAACCCATGCAGACCTTTAATTTAGACTTGGAGCGCTGCACTAATGACCTCAGAGGAGGTATGGAGAGGATGTCACTTAATTGTAAAGAAAGGAAGACCAAGAAAAATAAGAAAAAAAATCATTTTGATTATATTCTTTTAGCCCCATGGACTTTGCACGGCCTGTATCATTCAAAAATGCAGACATTGGTCACTGTACCCATCAGCCGGCTGAAGAGGGTGAAGAAGGAGCCGTTCCAGCTGAAGTAGTGGTCCAACCTGAGCCCATGGCCACCCCTGCCTTCCCTCCACCCACCCCGGCTCCAGAGCAGGTAAGTGCTCCTATTCCCATTGCTCTTAGAGCTTTACCCAGAACTGTAAGTCTCTTGCAGAAAACTTATCCCAGTGTCTACTGTGTAGTATATTTTACTGCCAGAATTGGAGAACAGATAACCTGCCTACCAAGATCTGCTCCCTTTGCATCTTGCTGGGACTAGTACTTTCATTTATGCTTCAGTTTTTGTGTTTATAAAATTGTACGTTTTAAATTGATAAGTTAGAAAGCACAGAAATAGCCAGAATCAAGAATAAAAGGTACTGACAATGCCTGTACACAGAAGCAATCATATCAATTTCAGGCCTTTTATTTGCATTTTACACAGTGGATCTCAGGTCAGAGAAAACATTTAGTACCCTAATTTTAAAAACTAGTAATACACAATTAAATTGATTTCTTTCTAAACGTCATTTAAATGAGTATGCCTAACATGGTTCTGTTCTGTGTGCATATGGGACACTCAGACATAATACATATTAGAGCCTGTGTTCTAGTCAGACAACCTGGGTTCAGATCCCAGCTTTCCAACTTACCATGTAAATTTGCTTAGCCACTCTTGTCCTCCATTTCCCCATTTGTAAGATAAGAATATTCACTGCTCATAGGTCAAATTGCTATTCTCAAAATTTTGAAAGATATTGTTTCCCAAAACCTGTCATAGACCGAGGATTTAGTATATAGCATAATTAGTACACACTAATGATTGTAATGGCTATTTGTTTCAAGTGTTTACTATGCATCAGGCACTAGCTAAACAATTTCCATTCAGTGCTGCATATAACTTTCACAAGAGCTCCATAAAATACAAATTGTGATTCCATTTTTAGTTGATTTGGTAAGAACATCTTAGGTCACTAACCAACTCACACAGCTAGTAAATGTCAAGGTAGGAATTTAATCCAGTGAGTCTGACTCCAGAGTCCATCTCTTTATCCCTGTAATGCTTTCCTTTTATGATTTATTCTATACCTTGAAGGGCCAGTGTGGGCTATTTAGAGTGTTCCTAGCTTGTCACTGTTAGAACATATACTTTCATGAATGTTTCTATAAATCAAATTTTCTCATCATTTCTGAATATTTTCTTAGATTCTTAAGATGAGAAATTCTGGGCCAAAGGATGAGGATGTATGTATCCTTTTCCAAAGGTGACCTCAACTTAGGTTCTCATCACCATGGAAAGAAGAGTCAGTTTCACTATATTCCCGGCAGCACCTGCATCACATCTACAATTCACTGCTGCAGCATGTTATCTGAGGGTGCAGATTTTGAAAACTCTTAAACAATTCATTGTATTCCTCACTTTACAGGATGCAATTGGTTGTGCATAAAATAATGTACTTCTTCAGTAGAAGTATGTCTGAAATAGCAGATCAAATAATCATCATTCAGTAAACTTGGTTATTTATTTTAAGCATCATTTCAACCTCTGAAATGTGGGTCTTGCATCTACTTTGCCTCCTACACGGAGTTACTGTAATAATCAAATGAGGTCATATATGTGGAAGTTCTCTAAGAACTGGAAGAAATGCATCCACCTGGATGCTGTAAGGAATACCTGCCTTTACTGAGCAAGTAGTGTGCGTCCTATATTCTGGTGACATCCTATATCCACTGTTTTATTTGGTCTCTACAAGCTATTCATTTTTTTTGTTTATATTAGTGTCATCTCACAGAAGGAAATATCTAAGATCATGTACCAGTGATCTTACATGACCATCAGTGATACCAGGTGATTTTCCCCTGGCATCTTGAAGATCCTCTACATGAGTTTCCAAATGTTCCCTCTGTTCTTTTGTGATGTGGCTTCTCTCTGGACCCATCCCCAGCATGACCACCTTTTCTTTCCCTTATACATCATAACATCACGGATAGACGTTTTTGACCTTGGATTCTCTCATCTCCTTACAAAGCCAGCTCTAGAAGAAATAGAACCTGATTTATAAGGAACTAATTTAATCATAAATTATTAATTATAGCAACTAACTTAATTATAAAATTATAATTGGCAAAAGCTAGAGAAAACATCTGGTCTGGTCAACTTCTTATATGTGGACATAAATTTCTGACAGGAACAGGCAAGCTTTGTTTGAAGACTTCATCTACAAGCATTTTTCAGGGTTATGAAGAGGTAGGCTCCGGTTGTTAGAGAGCTTTTGGTTAAACCGAAGTCAAAGTGCAATCCTGAGGCTTCCCTGTAATGGTGGTGTTTCTATAGCCATATTCATTAGCGTCCACTCTAATGTTTTCAAGGATATGAGAATAGCAAGTTCTCCTTCCCATGCTAAACATACCATTAGCTCGTGTATTTTTGTATCACCTAATTTCTAATTCTCATATCCCCAGTAATCAACATCTTAAGTTTGAAATCCCTCTTTAAACATCTGGCACCTAGAATAGACCACATCACTCAAAATGCAATGTTCAGTTTGGGGGACACTGGGACCCCTCCCTCTCTTGGTCTCTTATCATTCTGCTGTGAAAGCACCTGAGACTTTTTAATGTTTATGACAGATGCACCGGGCTGTTTACTCCTCATCTGCACCATATTCAATCAAGCAAAACATCATGAGTTTTATTATCACTAGGATTTCCTTCGTTGGTTTGGTTTATATTTTCACAGAACATCGTTGCTGGCCTCCACTGATCACCTTACCTTCCCACGTGACCATACAAACTGTCAGGACGTCTCCACCACATCCCTCTGTGGATTCTAAAGACCACAGTTTTTCTGTGTCTGCAGATTTTTTACTGTCTTTGAGTTTTCTTGGAACCTTCTGCTCTAATTCCGGTTCCCATTTTCTCTCAGCAGTATCTGGTTTAACTTTTCCAGAAACATACCATTCCACTTAGCAGAAAAGATGAAAGCCCAAGAGCTGAGTAACAGCCCAGATGGTTGGTCTAGAAGGAATTATAAAGGATCATAGCAAGAAAAGGCCCAACAGAGCGCAAGCCGTAAGATGCAGAACCCAAGCTTTACAGCATGATCTATGGTGACACACATGACGGGAGCTGGCACCAAACCCGACATCTAAACTCTGCCTACCGCCTCATGTCTTGAACATTGTGATTATTTATCACTTTTGTGGTCAGAATTACAGTTTTAGAACAGTATATGTACATATACATATGTGTTGTTTTTCAATGTTATTTCTTGTTTCTGTCTTTTTTTTTTGTAGGAAAATGAATCATCTTTTTAAAGGTTACTAAACATTAAAAGTTTAACGATTTACTTTATCACAAATATTTATTTTAAAGAGCTCAATAAATGCAAAGATGCATAAGATATTGTCATTACTAGCCAAAGAAGAAAAACAGACAGAGACAGAACTGACTTTTCTGCTACAATCTACCTGAATTTGCTATGGCAGGTGACTCAACCCATTGAAAAATAAGATAATAACATCTCCTTAATATGAGGGAATAAGTTACACCTTGTAAGCAAATGGCCTGGTAGGATACCTAGTTCTCGGGTAACACTCCTTTGCTCTTCTTTCGATGGGAACTAGTTAGTTTAACCTGCACACTTGTGGGGTAGGAGTCAGTGCTAGCCAAAAGGGGGTGCTGGGGAGTGTCCCATCTTTAAACCATTTCCAACTCCAACATGACATGAATACGAGGTCTGGTTATGTCCCTGAGTAGTCTCATGTTCAGAGGTGGAGCTTCTGGAAGGTGATTGGCTCATGAGGGCACTGGCTCCAGGGCATGGCATGGCAGAGGAAAGCCGTGCACCACGCAGGGGCCAGGATGCACAGAGAGGAGAAGTGGGGGACAAGAATGCACCCCCACAGATCACAACCGCAGTGACCCACCTCTTCTGAGAAGCCCCACTTTGAACATGCGACTTTTGGGGGCATTATAGATCCAAACCGTGACACATCTGAAGTTTCCTATCGTTATCAAGTCTTATCATTGTATCATTAGAAGTTAGATTTTTAAGAATTGCTTGCGAATTGAGGCTTATGAGGTAATTTCTTAGGTAGACACTGCCTGTCTGTGGGCCCCACTACTGTGCTAGCACTTCAGGCAGCCAGGGTCTCCTGAATGCCTTTGTTTTGCTTCTTTGTGTCCCTTGTCCCCAGCCTGCCAGCACCTTACACGACATGGGCTACATTCATTTTGTTCCAGGGGGCGGGCAGGGCTTCCTGAGAAAGCCCCGCCCTGAGACATGGACAAGTTGATCCTGTGGGTCACCTGAGTTCGAGCAGCACGGATTACAGCGCCCTGCACGCGTGTTGTCTCATTTGATGGTGGAGAAGCTCGTCATCTCTTTGTACTTCTCTCTCATTCTTAGCCCACTTAGATCTAGTTAAAAATAAAAACCCTATGTATTGTATCTGTAGCTATTTCTGATCTGGGATGACAGGAGAGGCAGGGCAATCATGACCTGGGTTTCCTGCGTTACAGAAACCCATCCACGTTTCAAAATAGGGCAAGTCCTCTGCAAGTGCACACAGTTTACACCAAATCCTCCTGCCACGCGTGGCCTGGGTGGATTTGTATACAGTGAGCTGGCCACAGTTTCTTACCTGAATCTTGTTGAAAAGTTGGTCTGTGAATCTTGTTGAAAGTTTAAACCGTGGAAATCAAGAAGAGTGATATGAGTGTCCATGAAGATAAAGGCTGATAAAGCCTCTTTGGAAATTGAGGGAAAAGAAGCAAACAGAGAAGGAAGAAGTAGAGCAAAAAAAGTGATTTTTTTCTAACAGCTTTAATGCTGCAATTCTGAAAGCCACGTACATCAATGCCAGAGGAGAAACTGATTGGATACTGATGTGTATTTAAAGGGAAAACACACATTCTTCATACTTCAAGGAACCTCTCTACAGGCATTAGTGTGTAAATATCATGCAAAATGCCCAAAACCTACCAAAAGAATTCATGTTAGCAGAGTGAACATAATCCAGTTCCTCGATGAACAGCTTTTCAAGGCATTAAAGTCACTGCTGCAAAAAGTACCTCTCACTTAGTATTCAGCCGAAACAAGACCATTACTTCAGATGTGATTTTTAGTCTACATTGTAGGGGAGTTATTGACTCATGAAAGAAAAACCAGTATGCAGTTTTTAAGGATTCTTCATTTGTACTTTCCAGAACAAAAATGGCAGCTTTGATAAATGTAATTTCAGTCCTATCTCAATCCAGGGGATGCTTACCAGAGAACTCTGCTACCCTGAATCTAATAACTTGTTTCTCAACGTCAGTCACCAACCAGCGTTTTAAAAATGACCACTGCATTATTCTAACCTAAAGTGAAACAAGACGAAAAGATTTTGGGGGCCTGGTTTTGAATCTTCTGTGCCACCTGGTCCCCTAACATGGCTTTGGGGAGCCTGGTTCCTTTCAGGATTTTCCCAAATCCATCCCTGCTCTGGACAGGCGCATTGCCACCTCAGGCTCCCCAGAAGTCGGGTCTGCCTGCGACTTGGCCGCCTGCCGAGCCCGGGCAATGCTTTCATCGCACACTTTTCCTCCTGTACTTGGTCGTGTTTTCAAGTGTCCCCACAAGGTGGCAGAATTGTAACGTGTTGAGATTGATGAGCCTCTACTGAGACTGATTTTTTTTTTTAATTGTTGTTTAAACACATTTCAGAGATGAGTGTTTCCGAAACAGCACCGGAAAAGCATCAAGTCCTCCAAGACAACCTTCAAGCTGACCTAGGCTGAGAAGAGGGTGATCATCATGCGATGACTTGTTCTTTAAAATTGCTCCCCGCCCCTCAGCCTCTTTGCTCAGCTTAGGTTTGCGTTGTCGTGAGAGTTGGAAGTGTCCTTGCGGACAAGATCGTTTCAGTCTGTGCAAAGCGGAGGCATGTTCTGATCCAGCTCACAGGTTCCCCTCTGGAATGATAGAAGGGAAGAGAAGCTGGAGCTGCAGGGGGAGCTGCTAGCTCCACCCTCCGACTGCAGGGCGTGAAGCAGGGGGAAGGAAGGGCAGCGCAGCGACAGCAGGCGAAGCTGTGGTTTGGCAGCCCTGCACCCCTTTTCATCTCAGTCTCCTCGGGTCGGTTCCCCCAGGGGAGCTGATCCTGCAAAGCACACGTGGTCCAGCCCAGTCTCCTTCTAACCAACCAAGACATCACTACACTAGAGGTTAGACCCTCACCTTCCCGTGGAAACCCAAAAGTAGCTACGTGTAAGACCCTCCCACTCCGGCGTTTCTCTGTCCTTTTCCAACTGCCCGTTTTATAAAGGAAGATGGTAGACCTTTTATTAAAGCAGCATCCATATTTATCCTCTTTGCAAATCTGAAAGCAAGCACCCATTTGGATGTCTTTAAAAATAAACAAATCTACCATAGCGATGTTTGACTTGGAGGTTATTAGAGGGAGCCGTTTGTTTCCGCTCTCTTCAACAGCACAGGCCAGTCTGAGTACTGCGCTCCTTGGCCTTAGCCGCTGCTCCTGCCTGCTTCTCAAATCAGCCCTTTGCAATACAAAGCACGATCCTCTAGGGGCGCTCTTCTCCCCGTTCAACGCAGCGTGCTGTGTAATGATTTATAAAAAGACCTGGATTCAGTCCCTGTCCATTTCTGGTCAGAGATTTTTCCTAAAATGACATAAGCAGGGTCTTTTCCATCTACTCTGTCTGAAAGCATGTGATAAAGAGCAGCTACTCAGCTCAGGAGAAATTTGGGAAGCACCTGTCCAGTATTCCAGCAGGCAAAGGTGCCCTGGATTTGGGCCATCATGCAACATGCCAAGACAGAAGTTCTCCAAAACGTACAGATGCCACCAGTAAAATACCTCGTCTTCACCGCTGTCACCTTGGTCTTTTAAAAGATCGCATTAGAACCCAACTTCATGCCGTTCATGGAGGAGCATTTTTATGAGAATTTGTGCATAGGAACAGAACAAGCGGCTACAATAGTAGCAATCTTAGGGACATAGCCTACTGGTGATTTTCTGATAGCCTATACATTATCTGTCCCTAATTCTTCACCATCCATTGACCTTTTCAGTTTCCCAGCTTTCAGAGCTGAGAGTTTAACAATGTCTTAGTGAAATTCTGCCCCTGTGGATGCATAACAGACAGGATTCTCTTAAAGCTTTCTGGGAAGGACTGCAAACCACACATGTGTGTTGAGAAGTGCTTCAGTACAGAAAATATCCCAAGAAGTTAACAAAGGATCCCGGTTCTCTTAACAGCATAATTGTTGAACAAGACATTCGGCCCCCAAGTCCTCTCCATTTTGGGTCTTTGAGGCAGGGTATTAAGAAAGGTGCTGTGTGGCATGAAAAACACTTTCTTGGCCTCTTCACTGGTTTTTGCATAGCTGTGTGAGTTTCCACCATAGTCTGCCATTTACAGCTGACCATCTCCTGGGAGACAGAAGGGAAATACTTCTGAGAAGACCAATTTCATGGCATTTCAAAACACTTCAAGCCCTTTACCTGCTGTGGCAGAGCATTGCAATTGACTAAGCTCGAGAGAAAAGAGAGCAAGGCTTTCCCTCAAGTGCAGATTTCCTGCTGTTGAGTCATCATGGAGAAACACTATTTGGGAAGAACCCAGGGCATCAAAAGCAGCTGTGGGCCATGTGGAACCTCTACTGAGTCAGTGCTCACTGGGACAGTGGCCCCTCCAGAGCTTTTGTGCATGGATCTTAAAAACAGATGTGTTGTTTTGAGTGTGCAGGTTATTGATTTACCCATGCATATGCTAAACGACTTCGCAAGCCTCCTGTATATTGAGCTGTCTTATAAAAATAGAGAACAGAAAAAGGAGTTGTGGCTTTGGTCATTTAAGGAGCCTTGATTATTGAGTTGTGCATAAAAGTTGCCAAATGTGGTCCAAGGAAGCAGGATTAGTTATGTTATTTAAAAAGCACAGTGGAGAATGAAAGGGCAGGGGCCTCTGATCAAAAATTACTAAGCATTTCAAAATGGTGACAGCAGAGCATTAAAGCAAGTGACTACACAGCCGTGTACCAGCTGCCCTCTTAAGCACCCTAGGAAGCTGATCTTTGAATAATAGCAGTGCAAATGGTGTATGGTAGGTTGCATTAAAAAATGTGCTAGGTTGCCTAGCAACTGGCTAAGGACCTGAAGGGGCTGACTTACAGGTTGAGATACACCATCTTGAAAGACTAAATTCATGGCCGCCTTCTAGTGGACCGATAATTTTCAAGGAAAAGTAATTGTGGGAGATGGAAATGGAAGGATAAGAAGGAACATGTTTTTCTGGTCTTAGAATCCAGGTGGCTAACTTGTCATTTTCCCTGTTCCGTTTTCTAGGACTAAAACTACAAGTGAAATAAATGTGAAGAAGAAATTGCAGTTTTCTCAGAAATCTAAATAATGCTTTTCCTTAGAGGATAGGGAAAATATGAATTAATCAATAAATTGTTGAGCATACTCATTTAGCAATTCAGGGGTATAATGCAAGAAAACTGATTCATATTCACTAAGCACTTAATAATAAGTACCTGCTATGTTATAGATTACGGAGATGAATAAGAGAGCTTTTATTTTTCAGGAATTTAAGATTATTCAAGGCATTAAGGTAATACATAAGGAACAATTAAATAGCAGCGTTACCTATTTATAGAACAGAATCCATAATGTCCTGTCCTTCTCCCCTTCATATTTTTCAGGGTCCTTGTGCTGCAGAATCACAACCAGCTCTTTTGATGGGGAGCAAGCAGTTTGGGCTTTCCAGAAACAGTCATGTTGCAATTGCATTCGATGACACCAAAGTTAAAAACCGGTAAGTATCATTCAAGGACACTGCACAAGAATGGGTAAGGGAAATACTGAGTATCATATTTAATCAAGTTTAAAGGACTGCATTTGTTAATTTGCAAAGTCAGGGTTTAATATGTATTTATTTTAATTCACAGAGTACAGTCGAGAATAGAATTTTATTTGTCTGGCCCTCAAGAGCCCAGTATAGGAAATCACCTCCTTCATAAGAATGCACCCATGACTTGACACCAGTCTGTCTTAGCATAAGAACTCTATCATTTTTCTCTTTTCCTTGTGTGCTTATATTTTGTAGCCTCACAATTGAGTTGGAAGTGCGAACTGAAGCAGAATCAGGCTTGCTTTTTTACATGGCCCGGATCAATCATGCTGACTTCGCTACTGTTCAGCTGAAAGAAGGACTGCCATACTTCCGCTATGACCTGGGGAGTGGGGACACCAGCACTATGATCCCCACCAAAATCAACGATGGCCAGTGGCACAAGGTAACAGTACCTGGGCCATTCTTAGCACCCTAAGGAGGGCTTCCAGTGGTAACCCCAGCCCTAATGTCTCCACTGTGGTGCTAGTGTAGACACTAATGCTACTGCTGCTGCTGCTGCTGTTGCTGCCGAAATGTGGCAGAGGCTGAAAATGCAGAGAGCACCATACATAACTGCTACAACCTTGGAAAATGTGATCAGACCTGGCTTGGTTTGTATTTGGTGTTTGCATGTACTACAGGGTTCTGTCATTGTCACACAGCTGTGCTTCCCAAATATCTGCCCACAAACTAGAGCTAGGCAGTGGAAGACATTTCCAGTGCTCCAAGTGAGCATGATGGCACTACAGAGTAGTTAATCACAAAGCTCTGGGTATTCAATTTATAGCAGTATTTATTCTGAGATTGTCTGTTCCTATATGTGGGCTGCTATTAGTCTCTCTTTAAGGAAGTAATATTTGGCAAAAGTAAAAGTTGGCAGGACCAAGGGGAGACCTAGCCCCTACCCTACTGGTTTGGACACCAAGAGTCTGGGAATCTCTGCAATATCATGTTTAAAAGGCTCCAATGTACCATTTCCTCCAACAGTCATTTGGAACAACTTTAAAACGTTGGCCTTACACCCAGAAACTGGCGATGTTACAGGCACAGAAGGCTCATTTGCCAGCTTCCCATCCTGTTTGGCATGACTGCAAATAGATAATATATTACCTGATTAAAGCAAAAACGGAAAATTTGCCTCTGCACCTGTTGTAGCCTATAAAGTAAAGTTTCCCTAGGTAGACCAATAAAATGTTTAATTTTCAGGGGATGATATTATTAGATGCTGGATTGGATGTACTAACCTACTTTGACTTGTTCTACCCTATAGAAACCAAAAGAGCTAAAAAAATACAATACACACTCCAAGTCAGCCCATGTATTACCTGGGAAATACGAAATGGAATCTTTATGTTTACTTGGGGGCTTATGATGAGCAAGGACTGATCCTAATGAAGGAACTCTCTCTCATGAAGCTCTATTCTCATCTCTGGCTAATGGGATAATAAATATGACACTTGAGCAAAGGACAGATCATCAGGCCACAGTGAGGCTGAGCTTAAGAAAGGGAACTTAAGTACAATAATTAGTCAAATTAAGGATGGCTTTTATTTTTGATGGTTTTTATAAATCACTTCCAAAACCAGAATAGACATGTGTAAAATGAGGTGTTAAATTACTCTCATGATGAGGCAGACCCCTTATTAAACTATCATCTGGGGCCAGTGTATCACAGGTCTCATGCTTCTTCTGCTAAATTAAGCCTTGAGGATTTTATGCTCAATCCCAACTGCACACTCCTCCTTTCCCTCTGTCCCTTATGGTAACCCACTCTACTGTCATAATTTCAGCATCAGTCAGGTTTCTGTCTTCCTCCCCGACTTGGTACTGATCAGCTGCAGTGGAAATATGAGTGTTCCCTTCCAAAAAGCTCTTTCTCCAGTTCTGCACAAGAAGGGCCAATTGGGCAGGAGGGGTGTGGCACAGCTGAAGTTGTGTCTGGAGCCCAGGCCATTCTCAATGAAATAAAACCATTCTTAAAAGTAGACAAGCAATCTGCAGTCTGCTTCATTCCTGGCAGATCCATCAGTCTGCAAATGTCCTTGAGGCATGTCTGTCTACTGAAACATATGGCAACCTCTAGAAGCAACTTCAATCTAAAACCTACCTCAGAAATGTTGTATTCTTTTGGAGGTGGTACTGCTGGAAAACACAGACTTTGAAAAACTGCATGAGCTGGGTTTACTTTCACTTGTATTATGGGCTTATCGCATCAATTATTACACTGTTCTTTGAGCTATCATAAAAGTTATGTCTTCCACTCTGCATATGTGAAATTTGTTCGAGGGTAGAATTAATGACTTCTCTTCATTTTTGCAGATTAAGATTTTGAGAAATAAGCAAGAGGGAATTCTTTATGTAGATGATGCTTCCAACAGAACCACCAGTCCCAAGAAAGCGGACATCCTGGATGTTGTGGGAATGCTGTACGTTGGTGGGTTGCCTATCAACTATACTACTCGAAGAATTGGTCCAGTAAGTGTCTCTTTTTACTCAGTGGCTAAATGTTTAGTTGAGTCATTTATTGGTGTATGTAGTTTTTAAATTGTTAGATCCAATGGGCTCAGGATCACTTTGGTAAGTGGGGAATCATCTTTTCTGAGAATGTGCAGAAAGTTTTCAAGGAAGATTTGACTACGAGAGATGATAGTAACTCTAGGTGTAGACCTTGGAGCCTTGCAGTGTTGGATCGGATATCTGCATAACTCTTCCCTGGCTGTGTTAACACTGAGAACATTACTTGCTTTTTCTTTAACAAAGTTCCCTCTTTTGCAAAATAGGCAATGGTAATATCAGAGTTGCTGTAAAGATTAAACAAAGTAATATATTAAAATAGCTTGGAAAGACATCAGATATGTAGAAAAAACTGGACGGGGATGAGGATGATAATTGCTGTTCCTGGTGTCATTTCAAGACTAGAGATTTGGCAGCATTTGAGAGAGGCAGTGTTTAAAGGACACTTACACAATTTCAGGTTCAGAATTTAAAGCCCTCACAGTTTTTTAAATCAATATTCACAAGATAATTATTTGTCAGACTACACGTCCTGATTTGCTTGGAAAGAGGTTATTTTGAAAAGTACAGGTAATTCTTGTTTTTAGAGTACTAGATACAAATATGGTACATTACATTTCTATTATCAAATTAGAGCACATGATAATGTAGATTTGTTCATCCATCAAAGACCACTTCGCATTAGAGGTATAATGCTTAGCTTTTAGTTTCTCTTATGAGTGATCCAAATTACCTTCCTTTCTTGGCTAGTGAATATGCTACCTGGATCTATAAAAAATGAGTCTCTGAAGTGACATTAGCCAAAGTGACTAACTTGAATTCCTAAAACCACATAAAACATAATGGAGCAGAGTATGATTGAATTATTTCTAAATTCCTTGAGCCCCACATGTTTTGTGTAGACTCTGAAGTTTTATGTGTATATGTGTGTTTGTGAGCCCACTGCTTTCATTAGATTTTCAAAAGAAAGAATCACTGAACCAGCCCTAATTACCTATCACATAGAAACTGCACATAACTTAGAACAAAATGTATGTATAGTAGGGTTAATAAATCATTAATAGAAACATGAAATGAGGAACTTAGGAGACTCATCAAAAATTATGGTGCCCAGCTGGAGTCCACATCTCTGTTCAACAAATCAGCACACTACGGACAATGTGCAGTACTTAGCGTATCAGATGATCAGGTTCTTGTCCACATGCATCCAACTCGAGAAGCACAACGTCGGATTTTTGGCACCCGTGCTGTGAAGCCCTGAACAGGCCCAGGCAGTTCTGAGGGATTTTCTAAGACAACTGGCCATGGTTCCATGCATAGAGCACCTTCGAGATGTTTAAGTTGCATAAAGACAAAGTTTAGCTAAAACTTTCCATCTGTTCCCACTGACCAAATATTTAGGTGACCTACAGCATTGACGGCTGCATAAGGAACCTGCGCATGGAAGAGGCCCCTGCTGACATTGAGCAGCCGACTTCCAGCTTCCATGTGGGGACGTGCTTTGTGAATGCTCAGAGAGGAACCTACTTTGATGGGACAGGTTTTGCCAAAGCAGGTGAGGCTCTTGCATCTCCTCCTGTTGAATATTACCTATGCATACATCCTAACCTCTTACCTATACCGAAATATAAAAATCTCAGAGTCCTAAGCTAGTATTCTCTGTTTAAATCAGAAATGAGCTCCTAGAAGTAATAAAATTGTCTCCTAAAATTCAAGTATTTTTGTTCTGATGATAAATGATAAAGTAAAAAGCTATTTGGAGAGTTTATTCCATTTCTTCACTAGAGCTCAATAACATCAAAACAAATGTAGCTCTGCAAGAAAGCTCATATGTTTATACTCTAATGTTTTTCTACTTTCCAGTTTTCCCTGGCTACCTTCCTGAGTATAAGATACCATTATGTTTTCTCCCTCCTCAGTTCCTTGTAAGGATCCATTTCATATCTCTCTCTCTCTCTCTCTCTCTCTCTCTCTCACACACACACACACACACACACACACACACACACATTGCCACACTGCATATGTACTGGTACCAATTTCTTTTTTTCTTTTTTTTTTTTTTTTCCTGGTACCAGGAATCAAACTTATGACCTTGCGTTTGCCAGGCAGGTGCTGTGCTGCTGAGCTAAACCCCCAGCCCCATCAATTTCTTATTGATGAATGATGACTTTCCTTGGCTTCCTTTAAGTATCCCCCATACCTCATTTCCAGTGTAGGTGATCACTGGTCATGCACATGCAGTTTAGAAAGAAAAATTCGAACTAACCTTGCTTAACAACAACAAAATCTGACATTAACAAACTTTAAGATAGAATATCCAATGGCATAATTTTCATAGATGTTTGTATTTTTTCTAGTGAACAACTAGAAAAAACTTAAAAAGCATATGTGGAAGTTATTATGGGAAACAGAGAGATAAATAAGATGGAGTGTCTTCCCTTAAAAATATATGGTCAAGACAGAAGGAGTGATACACATCTATAATGCCAGTTACTCAGGAGGCCAAGTCAAGAAGAGAGCAAGTTCAAGGCCAACTTCAGCAACATAACAGGACTCTGTCTCCAAATAAAATGAAAAGTGCTAGGGATGTAGTTCAGTGCTTCCAGCATTCAATCCCCAGTACAAGAGATGTTAGATGATAGATAGATAGATAGATAGATAGATAGATAGATAAGGATAGATGACAGATAGATGATAGATGATAGATAACATAGATGATAGATAGAAAGTAGATAAGAGATTCAATTTGCTCAGAAATTACAAGATAGCAGGTAAAATTATTAAAATCTAAAAATACAGGCAAGCAGTGTTATAGATATTTAGAAGAAAGATTAATTTTGGTTGTGAAATAGAGGAAGGTTTCATAAGATAATTGGTATTTGAGCAAAGACTTAGAAGACGACTGTAACCCTCATGTGGAAGGTTAGGATGACTCAGGGTCTGTGTGGGAAACCTCACTATGCAAAAGGAGAAGCTAGAAGAGCACAGGATATGCTCCATGCTTAAAACTGGAAGTTACATTGAACCCCAGATTTCACGTGCTGTGAAAGCCCAAAGACTTCCCCAAGACTTGTGCAGAGTCACTGACGGCTGGTGTTCTCTTCGTTGAAGTTGACAACCTGCTTCGGCCTCAGCTTCTGTAGCTATGGACTGATTTGCCACACTTCTGGTTTCTTTGGGTTTTGGATCAATTTTTCCCCAGTTTCCAACTATTTCTACCATCTTCTCAACACACCGAGTAGCACAACTCACTTCAAGCTTGGTGTTCAGAGATTGCTTCACTGGAAAATACACAACTTCAAGTTAACTGTTGACATCTTTGCTGTTAAAAGCTTTCCAGACACCCAGTCTTGGCAACTCTCATTGGCCTTTCCGTTCCTGTGTCCTCAGCTGAACTTCCTCACGTCATTCCTGTCTTCTCCTTCTCCCTCTCTCTTATTTTGCAAAACAGTTCAGCCTTTTCTACCCTTTACTTTAAAAATCTGCTCTACATTCACCTTTGCCCATCCAAACCCATCAAGATTCTCAGTAGAACAAAAAGTCTTTCACATAACAGGTACCACCCTTCACTGGAGGCAATTGCAGTTACACAGAACGTTTATTTCTTCCCTAAGAAACAGAAAACAAGAAGAATACTCCCACGAGTTCTTTCCTAATACTCCATATAGTTCGTGTGGTCTGGACTGATCTCAATAAGCCACTTTCTTCATGAAAGCAATATCCAAACCACTTGTAAAAGGTTAAATAAATCAGTGAATCAAATATGGAAAATTATGAAGAAAAGAATTAACTGGATGAATGAGAAAAATCCATTTGTGTCCCAAAATCTTCCCATCAAAATTTTATTTGCCATTTTTCTTTATTAATAAAATATTTAGAAGCCTTTGAACCACTTGGAGTGCCTTAATAAAATTTTATGAATAATCCTCGAAATGTTTTATGTCATCTAACAAAGAACTTTAAAATCATCTTACTTGGCTTTGAGGTTCTTTGAGTCAACCTCAGTGTGCATTCATTCATTCATTCTACGAATATCTGTGCAACCCACACTGTGCGCCAGATACTCTGATGAGTATAGGAGTAAAATGCTGAGCAAAGGTCCCTGCCCTCACAGAAATTATAGACTAGAAGGGCAAGCAACCAAGAAAATCGGCAACAGCTGCAATGTGTGTCACTGACACCAAGGTGGAACTGTATAGGCCTTTGGGTGTCTAGAAAATACAGCTTTCATCAGAATTGGTTACCATGAATTGAAATTTAATACAGCCACTGAGTCACACAGCTTGAAATTAATCATTGCTGCACCGTACTCTGTACATTTTTTTAAAATCTCCCTTTTACAGTTGGTGGATTCAAAGTGGGATTGGACCTTCTGGTGGAACTTGAATTCCGTACAACCAGAACCACGGGGGTTCTGCTGGGGATTAGCAGTCAGAAAATGGACGGGATGGGCCTCGAGATGGTTGATGGCCAGGTGAGTGTGGGCACCAGACAGCTCTAATTTCTTCGTGGTGGCGTTTTTCATGGGTAGACAAATGTGTTTTGAAGTCTTGCTTGTTTTGGTTAGGAAAAAAAGCTAAATTGTATCTTTCCATGCTTTTGGGCTTTCTCAATTTGCGTATATTTTCATCACAAGTGTTGTATGGGCCAGCACAAACTTGAAATGCATTACTCCTACAGCCAGACCCTTGTGTTAACTCATAACAGACTAAACTGTTTTAGATACACAGTTAAGCTGCTCCTTGTGAGCACACGGTCTCTGAAGCTGTTCATTCCAGAGAAAGAAAAGGAAGGGATTCAGATCCTGGAAAATCAGTGTGTCAGCAGTACTCTAGTTAAGAAATGATGTTTTTGAAGCTCCTTATCTTCAAAAGAAAAAACTGTCCTGAGTGAGCAATACTTGTTCTTTGAACTGACCTCTGTGTGTGTCTGGAAGGTGATTTATTTTATTGACAAATATGTTTTGCCTTCTGAATTATCTTTAAGAAAGCACACGGAGCATACACCATGCCTGGAACAAGGGAATGAAAGGTGCTGTCCCTGAGGTGACAGCCCTGAGGAGGTGTCCCAGGCCTTCCCGTGGATGTGCGTGTGGGGCTGGCATCTTTCACCAAAGATGTCACAAAAGACACAGCTCGTACTTTGTTCTGAGGGTTCAGTATGAACGTTGGAGTGTACTCTTGAGGGAAAGCACGGCTGCATTCATAGCAATAATGAATAGTATTAGCTGTACAGGTACCTGGAATAACTGCGCTATCACTGTTAGACCCATGACAGCCCAATTTAATACTTTTTAGAGTGCTGTTTTATGATGAGTCAAATAGGAGTGTTTTACCAGATGTTAAGTTCTATGGCAGGGAGTAGGGAAGTACGCATGCAAAGCAAAGAAATGAATAACAAGCTGTGAGAATGGCATTAACTTTTACATTTATGAAATTTCTCATTCTTGATCACCAGTAAGCAGTATGAGACAAAAAGTTAGTCTGTCTCTGCTACTGGGTTGAGCATCTCAGAAGTCAAGGTGGCCTGCTAGCACATAGCCTCTCAATGCTTATTTAAAAGTATGAAAATTTTTTTAAAGCAAATGTATAAAAGCGTTTTTGTTTGCAATGGATAATCTAGTTCCACATACATTTTTACTCCCGGCCTTCCCATGAGCAGCGACCTGCAGTGAAATGACCTGCTTACAAATACTTTGTACCTCAGACACCAGGCAAAGCAGGAGAGCTCACAAGTTTCCTTTTTGGCAATTAAATAGGAATTACAGCCAGGCATAGTGGCACACTCCTGTAATCCTAGCACTGGGGAGGCTGAGGCAGGAGGATCGTTGCAAGTTCGAGGCCAGACTGGGCTACAAAGTGAGCCCAAGGCCAGCCTGAACTGCAGAGTGAGCCCTGTCTCAAAAAGACAAAAATATAAATAGGAATTACACTCCAGCTCTGTTCCCGTTTCCACCCTTTGGGTGCTGTTGCCTCCCAGGAAGAAAACTTACACAGGGACCTAAAATACGCTTCCCTCGCTCCTCCTCCCATCAGCCTTCACAATGTCCTCAAGGACAATGTAGAAAAATCACTCCAGGACTTTATGGGATGAGGGGAGAGAACAATAAGCAACATTTACTAGTTTTCTCAAATTTTCAGTACACCTTTTCAAGTAAGCTTCCCTTCTTCACCTACTTACCTCCATAGTTGTTATGAACATGTCACTCTGTCCTGCGGTTCCTCACCAAGCCTCTTCCACATGCAAAGTCCTGCCATGAACTCCACTCCGCATACTACACGCTTCCCTAATATTTACATCACTGTGTGTGGAAACGACTAGAAGTGCAAATAAATAATTGAAATGTTTATAAAATATACATATTTATTTGCACTGCTAGTCCTTATTAGAAACCCTATTTTTTTTTTACCTTGTCAAATGTGTTGCCAAATTGACTAATGTTTTTAATATTTGAGTGTTTCTTTTCTTCATCAACTTCAAAAGAATTCTCATACCTCAAATTGCAGGAGGCTTTCCATATTACTGAAAACAGACTTTTCTAATTTACAGGAGGACTTCTATTCAGAGTTCTTCATTGTTAGGCATTTAACTGGCCTCTGGCTTGGGTCTTTGGCACTTGTGACATGAAACATGCCCAAAACAGTAATTTATGTAACTCACAATCTTGGCATAAAATGGAATCTAGTAAGAAAAACAAAACACAAGTAAAACATCAACATTTTAAATTTTAAAAATTCCTTAGCATTTATAACCCAAACTAATGAATCACTTTAAATAACATCTTTTTGAAGTTTTATAAGATTCCCTGAGAGCTCTCCCACTCTACAAAGATAGGTGGTGGAATTTTGCTGTGTGTATTAGCGTCGTTTCTTTTTGTTGCCTAACCTGAGATAGTTTTGAAAGCAGAACCAGCTTTACACGCCTTGCATATTAATACAAACAATGGCTAAAAACAAAGGACATAATTTGTGACTTTCAGTGATTACATTTAAATTTTAATTTATGTCATTTTCTTTTTAAAAAATTCATATGCCTTAGTTACATTCACTTCAAATGACTCTTTGCCCGGTGACCTGGTAATTTTTATTATGTGAACCATCATGACAATCCTCTAATGAAACCATCTGTGCCTGTGCAATTTCCTCCTCTCCAGCTTATGTTTCATGTGGACAATGGCGCCGGTCGTTTCACTGCTGTCTACGATGCTGGGATCCCAGGGCATTTGTGTGACGGGCAGTGGCATAAAGTCACTGCGAACAAGATCAAACACCGCCTTGAGCTCACTGTCGATGGGAACCAGGTGGAGGCCCAGAGCCCTAACCCAGCATCTACATCAGCTGATACCAATGACCCTGTGTTCGTTGGAGGTTTCCCAGGCAAGTGTTGGCTTCTCCAACATGAAGTTCATCGCTGGTTATGTTTGTGATTTTGAAGCATTTATATTTATATAAACATGTCCAAGAATGTGTGCTCATATGTACACGCCCCCTAACTTTAGAATCTCCTCTCCTAAATAACATTTTGCCTAAAATTTCCCAGTCTGTGAAATGAGTGAACTACTTATACAAACCACATGGGACTGAACTTTTTATGCTAGCCTGCAAGGCCTTGTCCAGGGGAAGGAGAAGGCTAGAGGAAATGAATGTGGCTTATATAAGATATGAGGCATTAAACAGCCGTTGAGGCCAGAGTTGGTGTTCGTTCTGATTTTTTAAAATGAATATACCAGAGGGATCATAAAGTATTGTGGAACTTATTTCCTCCAGTTCTGGAAATCATTGGGTTAAATGTAGCTAATTTCCTCCTTAGGTTAATAAAGACTTTATGTTACAAAAACCCAAGCAATAAAGCTGTATTCAAAATCCTTCTCTCACACATATGTATCACATACAAACCAGACAGTTACCAGAAGCACCAGACTGTCCACTGGAGAAGAAACAAGTCCAGTACTTGTTAATAAGTACTGCCGCCCACAGACGATGGGCCTGGTCTTTCATCATTTTGGCAAGAGGAAATTTTGTCTCTATTATTTATTTATTTATTGAGACAGAGTCTCACTATGCAGTTCAGGCTGGCCTTGAGCTCACTTAACTCACAGTGATCCTCCTGCCTCAGCCTTCCAGCACTTCAGCCTTCCAAGTGCTGGGATTACAGGTGTGTGCCACCTTGCCCGGCTTTTGCCTATGTATGCAGGGCTGTGCTGCTTAACAAAACAAGTACCATCGGAAGGACTCAGGAGTGGTTGACAGAGGGACAGACAGAGAAGTAATGAGGGCAGTGGAGACAGCCAGTGTCCAAAGTTGCTTGTAGATTTCAAAAAGTCTTCCTTCTTCAATCAGGATAAACCTCTTTGATATTGTGAAGGAGACAGTGTACTTACCCATGCAAGATATATGGAATGAGATCCCGGTTAGCACCTCCTGGGCCCACGGACAGATGGCTCTCCTTCATAAAAGCAAGGAAATTTTATGTGCGCTTCCAACCAATCTAGCATTTTGGGATTTATTTTTTCACTATAAGAAAGTGATAAAGCCACTTTAAAAACCCACATCCTAATTCAACATCTGAAGCATTTGATCAGTAGCCTTGTTGCATTAAATATAATTTTAAACTTTTTAGTCATAGTTTTAAATATGTTCATTCCCAACTAAATTATATGTTTGTTCTTACAATTCATCATTCCAGGGGTTTTCACTTTTCATAATAACTATTAAAAATTTGATGTTTTGCTACAAATCTGTTAGTAAAGCTCAAAGCAATATCACTAACTTCATATAAGACAGTGTTCCAATTTAATCTCAAGCTAACAGCTGGCTATGAAAAGCACTCTTAACGCATTATACAGCAGCATTTCAAGACCAAGGCCTCCGGGGCTGAGGTGTAGCTTGGTGGTAGAACACTTGCCTGGCATGCAGGAAGCCCTGATATTCTCCCTTTATCTTTTCAGATGACCTCAACCAGTTTGGCCTGACCACCAACGTCAGATTCCGAGGCTGCATCCGATCCCTGAGGCTCACCAAAGGCACGGGCAAACCACTGGAAATTAACTTTGCCAAGGCCCTGGAACTGAAGGGTGTTCAACCCGTATCATGCCCAGCCAACTAACCAAAATAAGTTTAATCCCAAAAGGGTCCATGAAAACAAGTCTGTCAGGTAGAACAAATATACTTTACCTATGTATATTAATAAAAGTAATTGGTGAACATAAGTAGAGCTCTTTCTATATTCAGGCAGTGTTAATTCAAATCCCCACTGGCTTCTAATTCAGCTTCTCTCCCCAGTTTATGAATATTAAACCAATTATTTCATTCTAAACAATTGCTTGTTTTGTGTGATTTTAAGGATTAATAATTATAAATTATCAAATTTTGCAGTGTGCTATGGAATCATATCATGAAAAAGAGCTCAGATATAATATGTGAAGGAGACTGTTTCAAACTTGCTCCTTCTAATATTTTTATCATTCTTTTCCACGAATATTGGCTTTGGTTTTCTGTCCGAGCCACTGAAATCAAGTGGATTTGGCGTATGTGAGTGGGAGGAAATCGCCCTATGTTTGTAAAAGCATTAGCAAATCATTTCCTTGATCCAAGTTCATTATTTCAGAGTTTAACTATCCATATGTGAGAATACTATTTTATGCTGAAGGTAGATATAGATCAGATTCAGGGCAGAGAGCTTGATTACTAGATTTTCTTGTTTGATAATGATTTATAGGCTTTGGGGAGATTCTAGAACCAAGCTGCAGAATGACAATTGAGCACACATTTGATACTACAGTATCAGGCTTTGGATCTGGCTGAAATGTCTGTTTATTTACCAGGACCAAGTCCACCAGAAATGTCACAGGTGCACTTCACCAAGTCTTCCTGAGTTCTAATTTGGTCTGTCAAATTCATATCCTAAAATTTTGCTGTTTTGTTTGTCTTTTATTTGTTATTTCAGTCATTGCCAGAACAGTGTACGGCCTAGATTTTATTCATCAACTTAAGAATGAAACATTTCATTTGCCATCTTCAAAAGAAATGATCATAGTCTAGCACTTCAGAACATTTCAAAGGACAGTCAACATCCCTCACTATGGAAATTTGAATGAAAGGGGAATAATCTTCTCACTCAGTGATCTCCACTGGGGGGAGGGTGGTGCGAGTTCCCGTCTGGGTGCTGGCGAACTCACTCTTGGTGTTTCGGTGTTGGCCAGTCCGTCGACACAGTTTGCCCACACAGTTCCATTCTAGACCCAGCAGTTCTCATCACTGGCTCAAGATTTTCAGAAAATTGCTGAGAAATTAAAAAAAAAAACAGAACAAAACTTTGTTCCTGGTGTAGCAATTCTAATTTGTAGCCTGGATATGAGGCGTATTGAACCTTCCTAAGTAATTCTGATGTGGTGCTATCAAAGATGAGAACCGCTATTTTAAAGAGAAAAATCGTCCACTTGATGAAAAGTTTTTATAGTCATCTGAGAATCCTACCGTTGGCTCTATCTTGGCCATTTCCACACATATAAAAAATATGGAATCTAGTGAGTCTTTTAATCAACCTTTGACCAATAAAACTGCAGGAAAACCAATGTGTTTTGCAAGGAAAATCATTACTTCTGCAATGAACTCTAACATGAGTTTAGGGATTTACTCTAAACATGGAGTGGGGTAAACAAAATTAAAAAGCTAACACCTTTCTTTCTTCAATCCTGCATTGAAAGATAGATAAATTCGAAGCAAAGGTACTTAATTTATATGTGTATCAGAGACAATGCCCACTGACATCAATTTGTAGATAAATGCCTTGGAATGGGACGATTGGAAGCAGACCACTTAGACCAGTAAATACAGTGATACTTCACTCCAGTCAGACTTGTCTGCTTAAAATAACCTCTAAATCCAGTTGTCACCCCAGACCCGTTAAACTACAATCTACTAAAATTCCTGGCATTGGCATTTTCTAAAGATCTCCATGTGTGACTAAGTCTGAAAACTTCTGGGGTCCCTTCACCTCCAGAAGTTAATGAGAAAGGACGGGAAGGAACTGTGGGACATTTGATAGAGCCAGCAGAGTCCCACATAAGTTTTGCAGTGTGATCCCAAGAAAGTTGCACTTGGACCCAAGGAGAATTGACTGGCTATCCGGTTGGGGCTAAACCAGCATGTACGAACCCATCCTCCAGAGTCATCTGTGAGGTGGCAGGAACAAAGCTTGTCTAAACTTTAAAATAAGAAATATAGAAATTTTACCAAAAGGAAGTTTCTTTGGAATATTTTAAATTAATTTCCTACCTCTAAAATCAAATTAATTTTATCCCAAACAAGGTACAAGTTTTCCTCCCCCAACCTTTATCTTCTCAATGATTTCCTCCCCTCCTGCCACCCACAGCAAAACGCAGAACCCTTTCCATTTATTTTCCAAACACCCACTCCTACCAGGTTGTCAGCCTTCTTCTTTAAACAGGTGCTTGGCACTTGGGAAGGAAAACATTTGTGAGGGGACTTTTATTAAAGTTGCCATGGTGAACACCACTGAAGAAGAAAATAAAGGAAAGCAGATTTCAGCACCAAAATCACCAGAACACTGACAGGCACTCAAAGCTTCAATTAGCAGTTTTTTAAAATTATAACTGTTTCCTCCTACTTGGAGTTTGGCTATTATCCCCAACTACAAAGCCTTTCTAGATCTTTTGCTTAACAAAGTAAAGACTACTTTGACAAATGAAAATGCTCTTGATTTTTTTTGTGCATTATTTACTGAATTATTCTATGTATAAAATTGAAAAATATGATTAACACCATAGTCAGTTTGTACAAGTACAGAGTAGAGCCTTTCTTACCATGATAGACAACTGAGTTAGATAGAAATAATGATACAGTCAGGGAGGGACTGGGCTCCTAAGGAAGTCAGCAGAAAAAAACAAAGACATCAGAATCGTAGCCAGAGGTGCATGTGAATAAGGCCAGACTTCAAGGTAAAGATGCAATGGCCAGGCCTACATGTCTCTCCCTAAGAGATAAACAATAATTTGAGATTATATTATATGAGCACCACCTAGTCCAGTTAGCTCAGATAGGCATCAGTTGCCCGGGTGGGTGACCAGAACATCTGGACCCATCCCTTCCTTAAAATGTTTTTGTTTTATTTTTATTTTATATTAGTTTTAGAGATAAAAGAACCAAAACATATCAGAAAACACAGAGACATAAACAAAGCAACATAAAAACAATATAAACAATAAGAATTTCAGACAAGGTGAAAAGAAATTAGCAATGTTTCTGTTTTAGAAGTCATAGATAGAGATGTATGTAGCAATATACCCTTGCACATGCCAAGCTTCCCTATTGGATCAAAATTAGCTAAGCAGCTCTACTTATAATCCTATAGGTTGACTGTAGTTTCAATTCTATAGGTTGACCCACGTTGAATCCACACTGTGCCTTGGCTGTATGAATTACCCCTGACAAAAAGCATCTGTGGCCACCCACTTTTGGGACCCCTCCTGTCTTTCAGGAGCTATCTCTCAATAAACTTTTCCTACTCGTAAGCTCCATTGTTCCTTGGAGTTTATTCTTCAGTTTTGGGGGACATGAACTCTGCACACCTGACATCTAGCAAGTTGGAAGCTAAATTTCTCCTATATCATGACTGCGTCTTCAGAAGACTATGACTAACTGCCATTGCAACTTTCTTGCCTCGTTTTTGAATGTGTTTTTAGGCTGTGGTCAAGAAAGATGCAGACATAAGCACTTTCCTCATCTGCTTGACTGAGATCAAAACACAGAGGAAAGGATACCTACAGGAGAGGGCTGTCCTGTCTGGGCCCTGAAGTCCAACCTTATTCTGAAATCTAGATGTGCCAGGTGGTGGCTCAGACTCACTCTTTAGCATCTGCACCAGTTTCCTGGGTGAACATGACACTTGTGACAGGGGATGCTATGAGAGGACCATGTTCTCAGAAACTCATATATTGAAGTCCTCATTGCCAGGACCTCAGAAGGTGGCTGTTGGAGACAGGGCCTTCAAAGAAGTGATGACAACAGAATGAGGTCATGTGATTGGGTCCTTCTCCAACGTAACCTGTGTCCTTACAAGGAAAGGAAATGAGGACCCAGGCATAGAGAGAAAACCATCTGAAGACCCAGAGAGAAGGTGCCCATTGACAAGCCAAGGAGAGGAGGCTCCAGATGAAATCAACCAGCCGACATCTTGACCTTGTGCTCCAGAATTATATGAAAATAAACTTCTGTTGTAGACCTCAGTTGGTTTATGGTGTTTTATTATGACAGTTTTAGGAAAACCAACAATATTTCTAAATGAATAAATATTTTTTAACTGCTTTAAACCTAAAGCTTCAATGCATGTCAGGTTCTCTGGATGTGGATGTGCAGATCAGAGTCTTTTGACAGTGACTGTTTTCACTTAGGAAGTGATTAGAAAAAGTCTGAGAGTTTAAAAATAGCAAACGTATACTCACAAAATATTTCAATCAAGGCTGTTCCTTTAAATGTTATCGAGATTTTAGAAATAGGTAAGTCGAATTATAAATTTTTAAAAAATAATGTTCCACACAGGAACACCACTTCCTGAATTCTAGAGTAGGACAGAATGACCTGAGAACTGGCTCATTCACGCCTTCACTCTTGGACTCATCCAAGTCCTGCTTTGTCTCCCTGGAGCTCCACGTGTGCACAGGAAAACCCGTAGCGAAGAGGGACCTGGAAGAGTGGCGGTGACGAGAATTTAAATATAGATGTGTTTGAAAGTAGATTGGAGTTTTCTGGAAGATTAACTTTGAAGTATGAGAAAATAAGGTCCCCATAACTTCTACTCATCTGAGAAGATAGAAAAGGCATCCTAGGAGCCTAGGGGAGTAAGTAGTGTACGCTTTTGTAGAAGAGAAAACTCAGGATTAAGTTTTAGACATGTTGAATTTAAACTATCCATTAGGTATTAAGTGCATTGCAGCATAGGCAGTTGGAATTCAGGAAGGAGATTTGAACTGTACGTGCAAATATGGACATGGTCAGAAGCTTGTTACTATACATGCTGCAGAACTTAGCGAGATTACTAATGGCTCTAACACATTCCTGTGTATTAAGAGCAGAGTTGTCAGAAAGTTAGTCACAACCTGAAAATGGACACAAGCACTGTCTAGATGTTCTTTCCGGGTAGCACTGGGTTTGACGCAGTATTGCCTGGGCTATTTCACAACTCTAGGAGCAAAAGGGAATGTATAGATTTTAGTCTAAGAGACATAAATAAGTCTGTCTGGTGGAACAGAAAACTCCAAAGCTAATGAGTTTTGTCTAAACTACAGTCTTCACCTAATATTTCTTAATGAAATTAAACACGTCCACATGTAAAACTTCTCAAATTTTTAGACCTGTTTCAATGTATTTTTGTTTCCCTTATTAGTAAGTGAGTTAAATAAAATCTTTGACATATGTATGCATTACATTTGTCTGAGAGCCCTGCATTTTTAAGCTTTAAAAACTATACTTTCATGGAGGACAAAGTAAAAAGGAACAATCAGCTGAATTTACCCAGGTTAATTAATTCAAAACTAAACATGAGTTCACACAATTTTTTAAATTTATGATTGAATATTCTCAACTCCGTAAATCTGTGGTTCCACTTCTGCATTTCTTCTGAAGTAAATATTCTTTAGGACATTAGTGAAAAAAGGAAAAGAAAGTTACTTTAATGTTAGGAGAAAGCTAAGGGAAAAAATCATGGCTTTTTATTTCATTTTGTGGCAATTACTCTTTCTTGCTAGATCAGTTTCAGCTTTTACACACACACACACACACACACACACACACACACTCACGAGTCTGCAGTTTAGGAGTGTGGGAGCCAGAATAGATTACTTGTAGTCAAATGCACTTTACAGAAGTGCGGTCCACAATACACAGTGACAAACACATGGAGACAATTTTTAATCATCTTGTTACCTTTGAATTACGTAAGACAAAAACAATGATTTTAAGTTAAAAAAATTAAATAAGCACTTTACTTAAGCTCAGTTAATATAATTCATGTATATAATATTTTAATAATTGCATGATCTCACACATAACTGAAATAAAGTTATTGAGTGTTAACAATCACAAAAGAAATATCTGAACAGACTTTCCCCACATTTGGAGAGCAGGTTTTGAATTGACTGGCTTAAAATGCAGTATTCTGTGCTGCACTCATAGAATTCATCTGGGAGCCCAGTGGGCACCTCAGGGAGCTGGGCACTCTTCCCCGAAACAGAAGTGTTAGCATCGGAGACTGTCAACAGCTATGGAGAAAGACGCACCATACGTATGAAGACACAGTTTACAGGGAAAAACACAGTGTTGAGGATGAGCTCTGAATCAAAACACCAAGCGGAGGCTGCAAAGTGTAGGCGCAATGTGTACAATGCTGTATTTCGCACTGGCAATACAATACAGTATTTTCCAGGGTTAGAACCATTGAGGATGCATTTAAATAAATAGAGATGGTGTACAAATCTTCCAAAAGGAGTAACATAGGTCGGCCAAGCTCTTATAGAAACAAGTAGAGAGAGGGAGGGAGGAACGTGAGGGGAAGTAGAGAGAAAGAAATTTAGAATTTAAGCATTTTAAAGGTGTTGTCCACCTTAATTTTAAAATGTAAATAAAAGAACATTTATGAACAAATTTGTATTATTTGATTTTAATATGCCAAATGTATATTAGTATTTTGATTGAAATTTTTGCAATATACCATGGAATAAAAAATGAACCAAAACTTTATGATCTGATATTTCTAATTCTTATACTTTTAGATTTTAAAATAGCAACTGATTTATTTCATTTTTTTGTTCCTCTTTGAAAATTAAAAGAGGAATTATTATATTACTATACATAGGCACTTCTAAAACATACCATATTGTTATATATAGTTTAATCCCATTACATAAAAAGTAAACTGGACATAATTTTCTGTTTTCTCATAAACTGATTAATGTACTAGATGTAATCAGAGTGTGTCATATGAAATATTCGATTAGATTAATGTAAATCCTCAATCTGATGAGGCAAATGTGGGGGAATTATTCATAATAATTAAAACCATAAAGATTCAGCATCTCCAGTCGGTAACAGAGTACCTGGATAATAATGATGTTTACGTGGTTTTTGTTAGTTGGCAAAAATGCTCCTTTGATGTACTGCAGTGGTCTCTAAACTGTGCAATATTAAAGGGAAATATTTAATAATTATTTCATTCTGTACAAGGCCTTTTTAAATGGAGACATAAATATTAGCCATTTTGCCTTAAGACAAGAACTCTCTGGAACACAATCATGAAAACATGGGAGGACATAATCACTAGGGAAAATTACGGCTTTGGTAACAATTTTCAAATTGTATCACTAAGACACATCAGTGGGTCATAAGATCTAATTATAGGATTGTAACAGAACAATTAGCAAGGAAAAGAACAGAACAGAATAATAACACTAAAGTGAAATGTATAGAGTGAGGATTTTTCACAAAATTTGTTTTATATATGTATACATTTATGTATGATGCAAAGTATATGTAAAATGTACTCATTTCTGTGAAGTACAAATCAGATATAATAATATGAGAAAATAAAATGAGGCAATGAAAGGAACCAATAAGGGAATTAGTTTAGCTTTTCTTCTTATTAGAATTGTTAAAGATAGCAATAGAAAAACAACTTATTACTAGAATAACAAATTTGTAAAATCTATGTACTAGCCCAAATAAGAGTGGTGTGCCGTGCACTTCATACCCCGAGGCTGAATTCCTTTGCATGAAAAAGTGCAACTTAGCAATAGCTCCCCAGCTGTGATTGCCCTGACCAAGCACACACTAAGGGTTTCAGCTACGTCCAGAAGGTCATCGCCAAAAAGCACAGAGAAGAGGAAATGGCAAGAAAAAAGAGAACAGTGCTCTTGGAGGAATCATTGAACAGGAACACAAAAGTAACTAAAGACATCCAGAAATGGCACAATAATATTGAGAGTTCTCTTTTTTGAATTAAACCACTGCCAAAATCTAATTTTACTAGCAGTCTGAAAGATAGAGCCCCATAAAAGAAGAGAAAGGACACAAATAAAAGACAATGTATGCTTTGTATACCATTAACTATAAAATATTTGTCAGGGTGCATTTCCAAACATCACATTGAGATTGTATGGACTGTTTAAGCAACAATCATAATAACTCATACCTAATAACATTTTGGAGAACACAACATATTTCATCTTGTGTTGGATTTTTATACAGCCCTTTCTAAGATAGAAGAAATGTACATTGGTTGGTGTTTATTGAACTGTAGGTGACATCTGCCCCAAATTTCTTCCCCTTATTTCTGGAGGCAGTCCCTATATTTCTTTTGGAGACATACCCCTCCAACTACCCTTACTTTAGAAATAAGCACTGATCGTTCAACAAGTGAATCCCATCCCATCTACCTGCCAACATGTCCAGATGCCCGGGACAATAAGGCATCCAATCAGGACCTATGAGTTTTCAGTGAGCCCTATTTGAAGAGGCACACTCCTTTCCTGAGCAAATGTTTAGTGTGCAGAAGAGCTGGGTTGTTGCTCCTTCAAGGGAAGAGCCCTGGGCTACCAAGAATGAGAGTGGAGGATGGAGATAACTTTGCAAAGGCACAAGGAAGAAACTATCTTTTAGAATGAACCTCATCTAAAGCCTCTCATAACTCTGGCCTTTTTGCCCACATGCTCTGGAATGGCCTTTTGTCCTTAAGACTAATATTAAGTTTGTTCTCACTTGCAGCATTGAGTTCTAACTGAAGGGCATTGAACTGCGTGCAGGGCACCAGGCACACGGTCTCCTAGTCAGTCCTGGGGCAGTGTCTCGTGACAGCAGCCCCATTTCAGATACGGGGCAACAGTTGCAAAACAAGTGTCTCGCTCAGGGTCACCATACAGGAGCCACTGGACTCATGAATTTTAAGTTTAAAATGTTCTCATTCGATTTAATGCTCTTCAAAAGGAAAACCCTAAACATTTGAGACTTTAAATACTCTTTAACCATGGAACTTGAAAGGTGAAGGCCAAGTAGTTCCCGAGCCCAGTGGAGCTCCCAAGATGAATGCCATCCTTCCTGACCTTTCTTCCATAATTTAGGACTTGTTTAAATCCTGAAATATACAAGCACTGTTGATATAAGCATACAACCTTATCCTCAGTTCTTTAGTTTCTATGTAAAACTTTCAAACCAGTCAAAGCAACATAGGAGTTTTCTATTTTCAGAATATCAGGACTTTTCATGGAACCCAAAGAAAGAAGAGAACGCCAAGCTCATAACATGCAATCAACAACTAAAAACTGTCCGGTTCTACAGCAGCTGTTCTCCCCCCAACTCTGCTTCCCTTTGTGTTGCGGCTTGGTCATCTCTCTCTCCAGATGGACTCCTCTGTTTGGCCCATGTAAACGGGCAACTACTGATGACGCTGCTTATTTTTCAAGTGCGGGAGTCCATGGGGAAGGAGCAGCTGTTCTCTATGCAACTTTTAAATTTCCTAGAAAGAAAGCATGATTGTCTGGGCGTGAATCAAGTGTTGACCCCTTGTGATGCAAACAGAGCAGCATCGCCACTGGAAAGACTAGGTGGAACAAATAGAACTGTATATATCACTCTCCACGGCTGAAAGATGGAGGGGAACCGGAAGAGAAGGAGATCAGCTCCACAGAATCCCAAGATGTTGTTCAGCTACAGCAGAGCAGCAAGATGAAAATCAACAGCAATGTAAGTGACAAATTCATGTGCCCACAAGGGGTGGGAAGACATTCTGGAACCATCAAGAGAGGCTTCAAGTCCCTGGTGGATTTGAACTTACTTGTAAGCAATTTCAAGATGTGGAAGGTAACACAAACAAAAAAACCAGAAGCCTGGACTCCCACAGAAAGTGATCTGATGAGAACATCATTTTGATATAAAATATGCAAGAACAGAAACAGATTTTTAAATAATGAACTTACATGTTGAAGTGGAACATTTTTGCTAGCACCAAAAAGAGGTGATAAGAATTATGCGGTGTCTCTTTTAATCCTGCCAAAAAGAGAGATGATAAATGAATTTCTCAACTAAGTGCTGGTCTTGAAATGAAAACTTTATCACCACAACTAAAAAATATTTAGTCATTGATTAAATGATAATGAGTTTTTAAAAAATCTTTTCTCTCTCCCTGTTTCTAAACAAACTCATCTGCCTGATAAATCAATCTAAATTGCTCCGCAGTTTAAAGGCTTAATGTCTACTCAAAATGTTTATTTGTGTGTTTATTGCAGTCCACACAAAATATGAACCAAAAAGTCTAATTTTCTTAATGGAAGGTCTATAACTGATTTGGTCTAATGCATTTCTGAAAGACTAGTAAGGTACGCTTTTCTTCATGGCAGTAAGATATGAATTTTTTAAAAAAAATCTCTCAAGAGTGAAGAGGAACCCAGTGACCTTTCTTATCTCCAACACTTTGTAAGGATGTTCAAGTGGAATAGGGCTGCTGAATCCTTGTGCAGCCCTACCCAACTAAACTACTTTCCCACTAGAATGGAAGAAAAATTCTAAAACTAAAAAATTTGTAAGATTTGTATAACAACTTTCATGCTTTCTAGATTAAATAATGATTCTCAGAAGTGATTTCAATTAATTCTAAACTGATAAATTATAAAAAGCCTCTTCTACCCTTTAATTGTCCTCCCTCTTTTCCCCTGCCTTTCCACTGTGTACCACTCATTTTTTTTAAAGGAAAAAAAACATCTTGACTAAGTTTCATGTGGTGATAGATTTGGTAATTAAGAGTAAGATAAAGACGGTACTACTCATCTTCCATCCAGCAAACGTGTTTGAGTGCCATGTATGTATGGACCACCTTCACCAGGTGCTGGACACAAAACGTTGAATGATACAGACAGAATCCCTGCTCTCTTCCTCTTCTCCCTGATGGGTGAGTAGAGGAAAGCAGTAAATAAACCAAAGCCTTATAATAAGTGCTATAAAGGAAGCAAGGGGCTAAACTAGAAGCAGGAAAAACCAATACTAGGGTGAGTGCTCAGGGAAAGCTATTCTGGGCAGGTGACCCTTATGCCGATACCTAAAAGAGAAAGACCCAATTATGCAGAAATTATAAGCATGTGTGGGAAGGGCCAGATGACTTCTGTGAGAAGGTGGTCCACACAGGACTGGAATGTGAATATGGAGATAGGACAGAGCAGATGTGTTCTGGGAATGGAAAGCAGATCGTTGTGGCTAAAGGACTATAACCCAGGAGAGGGGTGGTGTGAGCTTAGTTTGACAAAGGGATAGGGCCCCATCATGTAAGGTGTTATGGGGCATGGAAATGGACTTGGTAATCAGTCTCAGGAGAACTGAGAAGCTGATGAAGGGCTTCAAATCACAGTTTGATTCAATTCCTCTTGCTGGTCTTTGGAAACAGTTTTGGTGAAACATAGGAACAGAAGCAAGGAGAGTTCTCAGCAACTCTGGTAAAACAATAATAGTAGTCTGGAGTAGAGAGTTTATAAAAGTACGTTAAAGGGAATACCTTAAAGAATATTGTGAAGGCAATGAATTTGAAGGGGAGGGATATGGGGGAGGTGCCCGAAGTAACTGGGAGTAGACTTCAAAGACAATTTGTAGATTTCTGGCTTGAGTGACCATATACATGGTAATATCATTTAGGAGGCGGGAAAAGTGAAAAGATGAGTAAAGCTAACAATCAGGATGCTCTGACGAATAGGAAATCTTGGCTTAATTTATTGTTGTCTAAAATGACCAAGAAGTACGTAAGGGCTTAGGGTCTAGGTGCTGGGTTTGGGGCCTGTCAGCCACATTCTTTGTGGTCTTCTCAGCTCTGTCTTGTTCCAAATGATCTTTCCTCGGGCACATTGACTGCAACCGACTGTCACATCAGCTCTCAATGTGTCCCCTTCCTAGGACCAAAGGAGGACTTTTGGGAAGTCTCTATGCAAGTTTTATGGGTAAGCATAGCCACACAACCAATTATATTCAAGAGAAAAGGACCGCCATATTTTCTTGTATCAATCGGAATATTTTTTCCTGAAGCTGGAGGTAGCATTCTCTTGCCAAACTATTCAAGAAGATGCAATTTAATAAAAGCAGAACTTACCTAGATGTATTGATAATTTATACTCACTTAAAAATACCCATAGGAATGTGTAGAGCAGCTTTATTTATAATTGCCAAAAAATTGGAAGGAACCAAGTTGTCTTTCAATAGGAAAGTGGATTAACAACTCACACCTATGTGACCTGACACTCTCACCTGACAAGGCAAGGAGAGCCTCAGGAGTTCATTTCTAAAGGAAAACAGGAGTAAGCCCAGCTATGCGACATTTTAGAAATATTTATGGAGATACTGAATGGATCGGTGGTTTCCAGTAGGTCAGGGAAGAAGAGGGGAGAGAGAAACAGGAGGAAGAATGGATTTGTAGGGCTGTGAAGCTGTCATTTATAAAACTGTTATAGTGGCTATGTGATGTTATACATTGGTCAGTGTCTACTCCACAATACAGAGAGAATTGTAATGGAAACTATGGGCTGCAGTTAACAATGGTTAACATGTATTCATCACATTTTTAAAACCTTTAGCGTCATTTATTACCACGCTAATGAGAGAAGTTAATAGAGGGAATTGGGTGTGGGTGGAAGCAGAATATGGGAATTTTCTGTACTTTCTGCTCAATTTGTCTGGAAACCTACAATTGTTCTAAAAAGAAAGTCTTCTAAAACTCAGGGCTCTGCCAGCAAGAAATGCATGACAAACAAAATTGAATAGTTGGCTAATATTGGCCTAGGCTGAACGAGGGAAATAATTCATATCTTTTTTCAAACATGATGAATCTGCGATATGAAGCATCATGTGAATGTGTCAAGCAGCCTCCTGGATGTGTGAATCTGACACTCAAAAAACTGAGCAAAAGGTGGGAGTTTTAGAAGCAAGTCACCAAGAATCCATAGAAATTAATAAGATGTCCTAAGGAAAGTGGGAAAGAAAAGAGATTGCTCTAAAGCCAGGATTGAAGAACCATCATATTTAGAAGTTAGATTCTAAAAAGAAGATATGGGAATATAGACTGGTGTAACCACTGTGGAAATCAATCTAAAGATTCCTCAGTAAACTAGGATTAGAGGTCCCATTCAACCCAGCTATTTCCCTTTTGGGTATTTCTCTAGAAGAACTAAAAACATCATAGCACAATGATATATGTGCACCCATGTTTATAGCAGCACAATTTGTAATAGCTGAATCATAGAAACAAACCAAATGCCCATCAGCTGAGGAATGGATATAAAAGATGTGGTATTTTTATATACTGGAGTATTAGCTGTAAAGAAAGATAAACTTGAGGCTTTCATAGGTAAGTGGATGCAACTAGAGAACATACTCACAAGTGAAATAAATCAGATTCACATGTGTAAACATCATATTGTCTCCCTAGTATAAGAACCTGAAAAAGTAAATAAAATCTAAAAGATACAATAGATAACGTAAAAGCGAAAGAAACTCTCAAAAGGAAAGAACAACTTGGGTGAGGGAAAACAGAAAAAAAAGAAAGGGAAAAATATGGATATATGACACACACAGGAGAGCTAAGATAATTGTACTACTAATTTCTATTATTTTTTGAAAGGAACAGTTGATATTTAATTGCTTGATCATTCTTACATATCTGTGTTTGTTTATCTGAGTAACCAATATGAAGATAACAGTATGTGATAACAACCATTGTTAATTTCTTATCACCTTGTCTGAAATTCTGTACTGTTTTTATTGTTTTTATGTTGTTTTGTCTATGTTGGTGTGTTTGTTAATATTTTTAGTTCTTTTGTCTTTAAAAATAAAATTAAAAAATAAAAAGATGATACCAATAAAGGAGCATGAAAGGGAGATGATGATGACATTTTAGAAAAATGCGATTTAGATAAAGGAAATTTCAATGTCTTCTCCTTCCCCTCAAAATGGTAGTGGGTTAGGTGACATGTTAATTCGCTTGTGCCTTTCTGTAATGCTTGTGTAGACCAAATCATCACACTACACTCTATGAAATTATACCTTTACTTTTTGTCTATTGAATATAAAAGTTAATAATGAACTAAAAGGTTTGTTTTTTTGAAAGACAAGTGAGGTGCATGAGTTGAGATTTACAAAGTATTTTTTAAAGATAAAAGCAGAAGATGGTCTTTTGGGAGACAATCTGAAGGCCCATCGTGAAGACCTTAACCAGGGCCATCTTGTGGGGAAGTGGGTGATGAAGTGGTTTGGGCAGTGAATGGAAAACAAGAAGTCAGAGAGGCCACAGGTGGGTGAGAAAATACCCTGAAGTCCCCAGAGAGGCTGTCCACACAATGCTTTGCAGAAGAAATTGTCTCTTTCCAAATGAATAAAATAACAACTACTTGTACACACCTATGGCCACAGGATGTTGATGAAAGTTTTGGCCCATTGGAGGAGTTCATATTGCTCTGTAGAAGACACTGCTTCTCAGAAATATGCAGCTCCAACATCTGAGAAATCATAAACTAATGAAATAACATCCACATTCTTACCTAGGCACTCTGTGCTGGATTCTTAGAATTGAAGAACAACTGTTTGCAAATTCCCAGGGCCTGCATAATTCAGTTAGGATAAAGCACACATGATTGATCAGTAAGGAATAAAGATTTATCTGCTTAATAAAGCAGAATAAAACAAGATGAGGGAGGCATGGGAAAGCAAGCCTGTAGCTGCAGCCCTCAAGGAGGCTGAGGCAGAAAGATCACAAGTTCAATCCTAACCTGGCCAACTTAGTGATTTAATGAGAGCCTATCTCCAAATAAAATATAAATACAAGATGAAACATCAAAATAAAGAAAAACTAGACCATCTAATTGACTACTGCAGATAAAAGATAAAGTTTAGCACAAGCTTTAGTTGTATGAGACACAACCATCTCTGCCCCTCTCTCTCCTCCCCTCATATCACAGACAAAGGTGTGAAGGATCCTTTAACATGAGGTGGCTGCAGGTGGTCAAGTGAGCAATACTTTTCTGCAAGGTGAGATCCTACTGGAAGGACACCTCTACTAAACTGCGGGGCCTCTGTTCTTAGGAAATCCCACTAGACTAAGGAGTGCAGCAGAAATCTCTGTGGGCAACCAACCACAACAAGCAGAATATGAGGTGTGATCAGAACCCAGAGTGAGTATTTAAGAATGTATTACAGTAAAAGACACATTGCTATTAATCCCCCTCAGAATGTACCCCTTCATTTGAAACACACTTATCCTATGGGCGTTGCTACTTTCTGAAGCAGTTCTGGAAGTCCTTTTATCTTTACAATGTGTGATTAAAAATAGGGTGAATGCTACTGCCAAATATGATCCAGCAGAAAGGCAGGCTCGGATAAACATGGTGTGTCCTCATCCACCTTACTCACCAGATCTAACACTGTATGGCTTCCAGCTCTTCCCAAAGTCAAAGCGACCGTGAAGGGTAAATGTTTTGAATAAGTTTGGGACACTGCAAAATATAGCAGTGCAACTATAGAAATGAATGTGATGGCTGCTGATCTTATAGACAATATTTACTTTGGTTTAATTTCTTTTTCTTACTAGTACAACTTGGATTCCATTTCTTTCTGCATTCTGTTTGTTTTTCTACTCAAGAATATTAGTTAAGTAGGTAATTTTGTGGGGGGTGAACCTCTTGGTTTTAAACTTATGGAAATGTGTTTCTTTAGTGTCAATGGTCATTTTGAGTACAGAATGCTACATGGACATTTCCTGTCAGCACTTTGTAGGTAGGATTCCAGGGTCTTTCTGTGTTAATTATCAGAAATGAGTAGTCTGTTCTCATCAGTATCTTTGTAGTTTTTCTTCCTTTTCTCTTTGGTACTTTTTAAGATTTTTCTGTTCACAATAATGTGTACTTTTACTATAAAGTATTTCAGTAAAAATATGGTTTTGTGTAATTTAGGACTCAGTGTATTTTTTTTCCAGTATGACACTCAGATTTTCTTGCAATTCCAAGAATTTTCTAACATCTCTTTCAATATTATCTCTTCTAAATTCTCTTCATTTGAATTTTACTTAAATTGGAGCTTCTCATTTTTATCTTCCATGAGCCAACCTGTCTTTCATACTTCCAGGGATAGATCCAGGTTTCGGGGAAACTGCAGTTTATACAATCTGGTAGTCTCTAAAGGGAATATGAAAGTATGAATAGAAAATTAGATATTTTTAAAATATCTCTTTAGAATGAGAAAAATGAATCATACAAGTTATAAACTGGAAAAAACAAATACCAGAAATCATAAGAAATTCCAAAACATATCATAGGTATATTAATGCTAGTATACCTCCAAATATTCTTTCCTTCATATCTGGATACATATTCTTCTCTGATAATAATATCTTTTTTTTTTTTTTTTTTTGGTACTGAGAATCAAACTCAGGATCTCACACTTTCCAGGCAGTGCTGCACCACTGAGCTGCACCCACAGCCTCCAGAATTGCAATGCCTTTTACTACTGAAGGATAAAAAGATATTTCAGTTTCTTCTCCAGCTTGGTTCTTATTAATAATTGATTTTGAAGTTGCCTTCAGGACCACAACTCCTTCTTGGCTTTATCTGTAAGTTGTTAGGATTTTATTTTCAAATCTCAGGAGAGCCTCTAGGCAGTTCCTTTTGCATATAAACTGTAAGACCCCATCTGACTCCCTTCATAACCACCCTGTTTCTCCCTCATCCTCCTTACTGTCTTAGCACCAGGCGCTACAGACGACCTCAGGCCTTACTTTGAAATGCCAGGCATTTTGGCACAGAAGGGGGTGTAAGTGTTCCTAGAAATGATTATTGTGTGAGGATGCCTACAATGACTGAACTATACAGGCAAGTTACAAACTAAATATGTCGTCCTCAAACACAGATCAAAATATCCCCAAGTGAACTTTAAAAAAGGAAAAAGAAAAACAAGGCCACTGTAGTGCAACCCAACATGAAGAAAGTGTGACAGAAGCCAGGTGAAATACAGGGATGTGGTAATTAACAATCTCACTTTTGCAAATTTTGTAGAAATAGAGAAAAATATGAGCATATTGCTAAGAAGGAGCCAATTGATAGGCAAGGCCCCTGTACACAAGAGGGCTAGAGTCTAAGCATCATTACTTCATTATATAGTCAAGAAATCTGTCTTTATATATTTCTCATTTGTTTCCACTATGTCCTGGTTTCTTTACTTCCAGTTTTGCATTTCCCTAATTCTCTTTCCTGTAAAGTTAGTGTACTATTTAGCCCATCTATAGGTGTTTTTCTTTTAATCACTATTTTTTTATTTCTAAAATTTCTCCTTCACGTCTTCCTGTAATTTTCTAAAAATATCATATATTCCATTCTTTATCATTACACATTTAAAATACTTATATTTTAGTTTATTTTAGATTTCTCTATTAGCTGTAATTTCTTGGTTTGGAACCCTCTCCATTGTGGTGTCTTATAAGAATCTCTGAGTGGTAGAATGACCCAAGTGTTTTGTAATTTTTGACTGTTTGCTTTGTAATTTTTTACTTTGGGCTTACATATTAAAAGCTTTACATTGCCCTGGCTTATGGAAGCATCAGATGTGACACTTTCCTTATTTATCTGCACAATTAGAAAACAGATTCAGCACTCTAATCCCTCATGGGACCTCTAGTCTCAATATTATTGATATTAAGGCTCCAATCAGCTGTTTCCAGTAGATATAGGGTAATTTGGTCACTCAGGAAACAGCAGATTGAGGAGTAAATATTGTTATATTATCCTTCACAAACACAAATGCACATATACAACACATATATAACTGCAATAGCAGATGGTAAATCACAAAGAAAGCAAGTAAAATATTCCTAACCAGTACCCATCTGAATATGACTTATTTCACCAACAAAAAGAAATGTTTCCAACATCCTATAAACTAATTAGCAAAGCCCTCTGGTGAATATTTTTATGTTTGAAGTACTCAGCATCTGTCCATAAAACTACTGGTCCTTAATGTAGATATTGCAAACATAGACTAACCATACCTATCCCTGCAGTTGTCATCTTTAGTGTTTAAATTTGCTCCAAGTCATCTCCATGCACGGTGGAGTAGTCAGCAGCAGCCCTCAGCATTCCTCACCAGCCAAGTTAGGACCAGAGGGAGAGAGGGACTCCTGTGTTCAATATTCTACCTCGCTGTGGTGTTTAGAACAAAATGTCCTAATGTGAGCCAAACATCATCAGGGAAAACATGACTCTTACACCATTCAGAGGGACATTCTAATTCTGTTAACACGATCACAGAATATACTGTGCAGCTACTGGATGACTTCGAGTTTTTAGTCACCTGTTATGTTTCACATGTGCATAAAAGTATTCAGTACAGGGATCCTCCATTCTGTATCTGCGTGATTAATTTTCTACACCTAAATGTAGGGATTGTGTGTATCCCTCACACACTTAATTTTACAACTTTCCCTACATAATGTCCAAGTGGTGGGGTTTTTTTTTAGAGTATTTATTCTGCCATCTGGGTGAGCAGATGGGTGGATTGGATGAAGCATCTAACATTACTCCACTCATTAGACCGTGTTTCACAGTCAGCAGTGCTGTCCTAAAACTATTTAAAGCTTTAGATGCTGCTTCTATTCTTTCTCCGCCATTGCCCCACTTTCTCACTTCTTTCAAGATTGCAAGAAGTCACTACTACCAACCAAGGAAATTGCACCAGAGGAGAAAAGCTTATTGTGAAGAAATAGTAATTTATGAAGTGGTACCCTGTGGCCTGGGGTATTAAAGGCTCCCAATGACCTTGCGTCTCTTTGGAGCAGCAAGTTATGCAGTGGAAGGAGCTGATTTGATGCATTTCGGACTCTGCATCCTCTCCTAGTACTGGATGTGCTGTAACTAACTTTAAGTGGCTAAATTTCATGGCAGAAATAATGAGAGCACAGCGGGACTCCGGCAACAACAGAAATTAGAAGCAGCAAGGGAACATAGGTAATTGTGGAAGAAGAAGAGAAGAGGGTTGGGGAGTGGTAGCTTCTAACGCAGACAATTCTTCCTCTTTCAGCAAAGAATGCAAAACATAAATAAAATGGCATTTTGGACAACTCTCCAAACATAATTGGCTTTGACAACTATCAGCATTTATGTACTTGTACTGGGCAATTTTCAAAGTAATTTGGCTGGTTAATAGTCCCTGAAGCCATCCTGTCATTCTATGCTAAAGAGCAAGTATAATAATTATTATTATTATCATTATTATTATCACTAATTTCAAAAGTCTCACACAATGAGTTTTGAAAATCTCAGCTACAATAATTCCTAACAAATTAGGATGTGGGGAGGAACATGTCATCAGATTATCTTCCCTGCAAAGCTCTTGAGGGATGATGTTACCCCATGGAATAGCTACAATTCTAGGTTTTGTTAAATGAATTCTCTCCCTACAGGTGAGTTTAACAGGCATGAAAAACTTATTCTTTTGTCAATTATTTTTGTGTCAAAACTGTAATATCCATGTGTACATATTTAACCCCTAGAACTGATTGTATTTCCCTTTCTATAGTTGCCCAAAAGAAAAAATTGCCTGTAACTCCTCTGTTCTGTGTTTTACTGAAGCTGATGTCCTCTTTCATCTCTACAACCTCCCTCCCCTATTCTGAACTTTCTATTACATGTTTATATCCCATGTACTCATACACTGAAAAAAAAACTGGGGTTTTCTGAAAACACTTAACCCATATTTTCTTTTAACAAGTGGATATTTAAAATTCAAAAAGAAATCACAAAGTTTGATGCCACCACAAAATCCAGAAAAATACCATGATTAACTGTTTGTCAATGATTTTTTGGTAAAATATGTATAACATAAAATTTACCCTACTTCTGTGTGTAAAATTACCCCCTAGTGGTTTACTACATTCCAGTGATTTGAAACAGCTCCTTTTTGGATCCTAGCTCATGACTGAAAGATGCTGCACCCCTTGATACTCTAGTGTTAAGTGAAAAAACCCAACACCAAGCTAAAATATCACATGGTTTCTCTTATATGAGAAACCCAAAGTATAAATAAAGAGCAAAATCAAAAGCAGGAAACAGGGAGAAGTTTAGTTACTTTTCTCATTGCTAAGACAAAAAACCTGACACCCAAAGTTAAAAGATGGAAGGTTTATTTGGCTCACAGTTTGCGGAGGTTCAGTTCATAGCTGGCTGGCTCCAAGGTAGGGTGGCATGGCGGAGGGGCATTTCAGAGCAAAAACAGTTTATGGCAGGCAGAGGGGAAAGAAGCAAGCAGCAGGTGACAAGTGAGAAGCGGTGACCCTCTTCCTGTCCCTTATACCTTATCTAGGCTACTCCTCCTTGTGGCGGGGAAACTCACACAGTTTGGGGCAACCTTAATTAGGACTGATTTTTTGGTAAAATATGTATAACATAAAATTTACCCTAGTTCTGTGTGTAAAATTACCCGCTAGTGGTTTACTGCATTCCAGTGATTTGAAACATTGCACCATAATTCAATCCCAGAATCACATCCTTGATCCCAGCATCACATACTCAAAATCCAGCCACCTTTAAAAAGCCTGACCTATGACTGCATGAGGCTTTGGGGTACATCTAATACAAGCCATAACAGAGCACAAGATAATTTGCAAATGGGAAAGGGACCAAGAAATAGAGGGAAGAAGGAGGGAAAGGGGGTTTCAAAAGGAATTAAGATGTGTTTTTCAGGTTTTTTTGGTCCCAGAAATTGAACTCATGACCTTACACTTGCAAAGCAGGAGTTGTGTTGCTGAGCTACATCTCTGGCCCTAAGGTGTGTTAAGTATGTGTACCAATTCCCCACAATGAATATAAGCAATATGTTATGTAATGTGCAGTGATAACCATTCAAATTAAAAGATACCACCCCAAATCCCTATGTAAAGAGGAAAAAGCTTCTGTCTTGATCCAGTTTATCTGTAGTCTTTGAGAATAAAGAAAGGAGAAAGGAGTAACCAATCACCAAGTGTAGGCCAGAGAATCCCATTTCTTGGACACCAGTCAGCTTCAGCTCTGACAGGTCTCCTTTGTGTCTTTCTTGAGGTCTTGGCTGGGCAGTGCTAAGCCCTGGGGTTGCCTCTGTGGCAGATCTCTGCATGTATGGATTTCCTTTCTGAGTAATGATTCCCACAGTACCTGAGATGCTGGAGTGAGATGCAGGCAGGAGGGACCTTCAGTTCAGAAAATGACAAACCAACAAATCTACCGAAGGAGTCTCTTATTCAAATTGGTGAGAAAGTGTGTATATTCTAGCTTGATTTCAAATGACCAGAATCCTATTAAAAAGGAAAGATTTCCATTTTGCTGTGGTAAAACTACATACCTTTTCTTTCATGGTTGAGAAATACACACAGAAAATAAATACATACAAAAACTATGTTGACCTACATAACTATTTGGCTTGTCATCTACAAATGTAATTTGAAAGAGCTGATGAAGAAACTAGGGTTCCTTAGAGGCCTCCATGTAATTACAAAAGAAACACTCCAGAAAACTAAAATGGCAGATATATTTAAGGTAATTCCCTGTGAATAGACTTGGGTTGTCACCACCCATTTTATTATTGCTTTTCTGAATTGCTTTATTGCTGCTCTCTTCCAGAGCATCAGATCAATCTCTGGGTATTATTGCGAGGTCTTGTCCAGTGTAAGGACACCTGGCTCAGAGCAGCAACTGTTCTATGTGCAAGGCGAATTCTGTCCACTCAGTCTTTTCCTTCATTAAGAGGCTTTGACTCTTATAGTAGGCTTGAAACACAAAAGAGAGCACCTTGTAGAAAATGCTTCAGCTTAAATAAAATTTCTCCAGAAAGCAAGGGGCACAGGGTCACCTGTGTTTGGGGACTGAGGGATATTGGGGACACATCTGGAGCATAGTGTGAGTTTCAGGTTTATTGCCTCTTGGTTCCCAAGACACATTTCCTCCCACGTTCTGGAATGCTTGAGCCCAGTCCTGTTCATACGGTTCCATTGCTGGCTGACCCAGTGCTGGGTTCTGCGGGTCAAGGCATCCAGTAGCATTTTCTTGCTCTCGTTCTCCTCTGCTCACCTCAATGGGCTTCAGCAGAGTGTCTAATTCTTGTCTCTGGGTCTGAGTCCCAGCAGCAAGTGGGTGCCATCTGTGGTCCCTACCTGTGGCAGCATCCCCAGAGCCACCCTGTCAAGGGACCTCCCAATGGGACACTAGTAATGGGGTGCTTTACTGTGACCAGCCTCCCAGCCACTCACCCGGGAAAGCTTCCTGTGGACAGCCACTTCCAGGAAGAACTCGCCTGCACCCTATGCCAAAGTCATCCAGACAGCCCACACAGCAGGAATGACTTCTCCCTTCAGTGGGCTTTCCCAGTTTTCTACAGCCTATAGCGCCGCAAGCACAGAACCTCCTAAGGACAGCCTTCCCCTTGAACTCCACAGGAGAGATTTCCAGCAAATCTCATGAAAGCCTCACCACAGGGAACATGAGCAATGCCGCAGAGGCCAAGATGTTTCTCTCCAAAGTCTAGGGGAGCCTGTTCCTGGGTGCACCATCTCAGCCCCAGAAATGGTGCCACCTTACAACTACCATTTTGGTATCTGTTAATATTCTTATATTAACCAATCACTCATTATTGAAGCCCTTTCTTAGCCCTTTATGTTCAACTTCCCTTATTCAGTGTTTGGTTGCTTTTATTGTTTCTGTCTCTGATTGGACCCTAACTCCAATATCCCTTATGGGAAAAAGAGAGAGGTTCTTGGAAGTTCATAAAAATAATTTTACTTTGTTCCTAAACATTCCTTCCCTGGTCACCCATCTTCCAAATAAATCACCCTTTTCTGCTCTCTCTATGTTGCCATCCTCAGGATATTCCCACTGGACACTGGCCCTATAAAGGCTCCTATCTGTCAGTCCCAGAATGATCCTAAATCTCTGCCCTCTTAGACACCTCTATGAGAGGTAGAAGTGAATAAGAACCACTCTACTTTCTTTATGAAATCTACTGAGGTGAAACCTGTGCCTTGACCTTTAAAACAAATCCCAACTTGACATTTCTCTAGAGACTTGGATAAGATTCTGATTTAATCAATATTGAAAATTGTCACCTTAATGAAAGTACATGAAAATCATGCTGAGAAACAGAAAAAAAAATTGTTCAGAATGTGAAGGTCAGTCAGGAAATTTTGAATTGCGTTGGACAGTTTTAGACAGCCTGGTTTTGACACTAGAATCCATCTGGATTGCAGCACATAGAAAAATCAGTGCTCAATATACAGTTTTTCAGTCCATGACCACAGTGGTGGCAAAGTGACTCCCTGTGATGATTATAAATAAAAGAAATGCACTGTAAGACTTAGCTTCCTGTATTCTAACATAGAAGCCACAGTTAGAGAGTTTCTTAATGTACACTACAGTCATTTCTTTAATCTGATTCCTCAACTGCCTTTATCCTCTTGGGTTAAATAGAAATAGGCTCCTCTTATTTCTCTAAGCATAGGAATTTTAAACTGCTTGAATAGTTTTCATGTAAAGAATTAAAATTTGAGCATAAACTGCAATACAAACAATTGCCTGCTTTGGTCAACAGAATTATATGGTCATGTTTTGTTGAAGAAGCAGACTGTTAAAAAGCACAGAGCTGTTTGTTCTGTATTTGAAATTCATTCACTTAAGACAGTAACATAAAACCAACTCCTGAAAGCTGCAAAAATATTGTACCAACCATCAGCTGGGAAATGCTCAGAAATTTGCTGTATTCTTGTTGATTCCCTTCGTTATGCTTGGAGGCTGAAGACACTGGGATTTTTTCTCTGGAAATACTGTAAATCTCAATGAATACAGGCAAGAGTTTTAGCCTTGGGAGAGTGTGGGAGACAGATGAGGCCAGACTAGTAGATACACAGAGCCTCATGCAGGTTAGAGGTGGAGGTGGAGAGGAAGATGACCTTGGATCTGGGCCCTGTGTGTCAATCATCATGTGTGGAGGTAAAAGAGATCATGAGATTAATCCTGGAAGATACTAGGTAACAGGTACAAGCCTTTGAGGACTGAGTGCAGAAGAAAAAATATGGAAAATATTAAAGAACTAAGATAGACACAGGGGGATTGGTGAAAGGACTGCAATTTTTTTTAAAAATAAATCATTTATAGGATACACATAGGAAAAGAAGAGGCAAAACTACAAATTCCCATTATTCACAGATTCCATAATCCTTTTCATGGGCCCATAAAAATCTTCTAGAACTAATAAGGAAATTCAGCAAAGGGGCAGGATACAAAATCAATATACACAAAAAAAATCAGTAATGTTCATGTATATCAACAATGATCCCACTGAGAAAGAAATCAGGAAAACAATCTCATGCAAAATACACTCAAAAAATTACCTAGGAATTAACCTAACCAAAGAAGTGGGGAAAATCCTCTATAACAAAAATTACAGTACTCTGAAAAAGAAGATTGAAGAGAACATCAGAAAATGGAAGGTAATTCTCTGTGGCTGGATAGGCAGAACCAAGATTATCAAAATAGCTATATTACCAAAAATGATACATAGATTTAAAGCAATCTCAATCAAAACCAAGGCCATTCTTCACATAACTAACAACAACAACAAAAAGCCCTAAAATTTATATAGAATGAGAAGTAGCCCAGAATAGCAAAAGCACTTTTGAGAAAAAAAGCAAAGCAGGAGGTATCACAATCCCAGATTTCAAGTTATATTAAAAGCTACAGTGATAAGAGCATGGCATTAGCACAAAAACAGACACTTTGATTAATGGAACAGCAAAGAGGAACAGAAGTAACTCAAGGCACCTTCAGGAACATGATCGTTGACCAAGGGTTTAAAACATAATGGAGAAAAAATAATCTCTTTAACAGATAGTGCTGGGGAAACTAGGTATACACATGCAGAATGAATCCAGATTCGTGTGTCTCACCCTGCACTAAAATCAAAATGGATCAAATAGGCATGCAATCAGCTGGAAGAAAAAAATAGTAAGACTCTTACAGACATACACTTAAGCAAGGACTTTTTGAACAGATCCCCAACTATGCAAGAAATAGCACCAACAATCAACAAATGACATCACAGTAAGTTAAAGATCTCCATAGCCAAGGAAACAACCAACTGTCTTAGTTACTTTTGTTGCTGAGACAAAATACCTGATGCTCAGAATTAGGGAAGGAAAGGTTTATTTAGCTTACAGTTCATGAAGGTTTCAGTCCGTATTTGGCTGATTCCAAGGCAAAGTGGCACATGGCAGAGGGCAACAGTTCATGGCAAAAGAAAATAGACAAAGAAACAAGAGCAAAAGGGAGGAATGGTGGCAAGCAGCCTCTTTCTCTCCCTTACATACGCAAACTATCTGCTCCAGGGCAGGTGTACCTCTCACACCCACAATCCCAGCATTGGATCATGGATTGATCATAAACTCTAAAAGCCTACCGCATGACTGCATGAGGATTTGGGGGGATATGCAGGCACAAACCCTAACACCAACAGAGTAAAGAGACAACCTACAGTATGGGGAAAGTTTTCTAGCTACTTCTTAGAGAACTAATACATAGAATATATAAAGTACTCAAAATAGAGTTCCCAAAATAAAAGACCCAATACCCCAAAAGCTGGCAAGTGAAATGAATAGACATATCTCAAAAGAAATACAAATAGCCAAGTAATTATATGGAAAAGGGGTTGGCATCTTTGGTCATTAGAGAAATGCAAATACAGAAAAACAGATTAAACAATGGCTATCCTCATGAACTCAAAAGCAACATTCTACAATGTTGGTGGGTATGTAAACTAGTACAGTCATTATGGAAATAAGTATAGAGATTCCTCAGAAAACTAAAAACAGAGATTCCATTTGACCCAGCCGTACCTCTTCAGGGTATCTTCCTGAAAGAGTTAAAGACGTCACATTACAGTGATACACACATACACGTGTTTATAGCAGCATAACTCATAATAGCTAAATCTTAGAAACAGCCCACATGCCCATCAACATAAATGGAGAAGAAAGCATGGTATATATACACAATAGAGTCCTACTCATTCATAAAGAAAAAAAATATGAGTCACTTGTAGGAACATGGATATACCTTGACTCCATAATCCTAAGTGAAATAAATCAGAAGGTTAAATACTATGTGATTTATATGAGAAACCCAAAGTATAAATAATGTAGAAGCAAAATACAAGATGATATGGAACAGGGAAAGAGACTTTGTGAAGAGAGGAAGGAGAGGGGTAGAAGTATTAATATGCAATACTTAACTGTACAAATGCCCCACGATGTATTATGTATTGCAAACATATATTAATCTAAAGGATGAAAAAATACACAAACCATTTATATTGTCAGAAGTAAAGTGGCTTGAAAGATACTTTAATAATCTTAAAGACTAATTATAAGTGACCCTATAAAAAAGGAATGCAAAATATAAATATATATATATATATATGAATAGCTGTGATGACTGTATTGCTGATGTCTGATGGTGTCTTGAAATGAACAGTTAATGAGTGCAATTTTTTATGTTCTCATCGATTGTGCATGTTTTTGTCTGGTGCTCTGAGCAACTGATTTGAAGGTAACAATATGCAGTGGAATTACAATGATGAATTCCTACCATCTTGCCTAGTGAAACTGCATTATCTCTACTATTTTATCAAAGAATTATTTTCTTATTCCTTATAATGGTTTGAGCAATCTTCCATTCCTACATCGGGTAATCTGAGCAATGTAGTTGAGGATAGCGATATGTAATGTAACAACCACTGTTGATTTGTATTAATTTGTCTTGAGACCCTGTATCACTTTGAACGTTCTTGCTTTGATTTGTTTGTTTGTGATACTAGTATGCTGCTACTGTTCTATTTCTTTGTTTGTTTGTTTCTCATTTACTACTCTCTTTAAAATTAAAAAAAAAAAATACAATGAAGTGTTCTCAGTCTCCTGCTGATGTTGTCTCAGACCTGCCTAGGCTGTGGCTATGGGTTAAGTGCTTGTTACGGTCCGAATACGTACCTGAAGCCCAACCTCCCTCCCTGTTTCCTGACCCATATCTTCAAACACCTTTCCAAATTATCTACTTGTACATCTGTAGACATTTGCAGGTTTATTGTCAAATGTCGTATGTCCAAAACAAGAATCCTGATCGTTTCTTCCCAATCACCAACAAGTCAAAACCACCCGCAACATAACCAAATTGACCCAGCTCATTGTATGTGTCCCTCCACCTTCCTGGCTCCACCCAGCTTTATTTATTGTATTATCTCTTTTACCCTTTTAAAAACTGTTGTAAAATACCTGTAGCATAAAATCTACCTCTGTAACCACTCGCAAATGCACTGCCCCATGGCACAATCACACTGTCGTGCAACCATCCTCATCCTCCTTGTCCAGAATCTCCTCAGCTTAGAAAACTGAGATTCTGTACTCATCAAACAACAATCCCCGTTCTCTGCCCTCCTCCTTGACAACTGCCCTTCTACTTTCTCTCTAGGAGTTTGGCTGATCTAGGTACCTTACGTAAGTGGGCTCATACTATATTTGTGCTATCCTTGCCTTTTTATATCTAGTTTATTTCACTTCGTAGAACAGCCTCGAATTCCCTGCCCTTTGAAGATTGAATGGTGTTCCATATTTTGTTTTTCCATTTGTCAGTGAACACTTGTAGTGCTTCCACCTTTGGTGACTGTGAACAGTGCTATGAACATCGATATACAAGTATCTCTTTCAAACCCTGCTTTCAGTTCTCTGGGGTGAGTCTCAGAAGGACAGTTCCTAGATAATAATGTTTGTTGTATTCTTACCAAGTGGGAATCTCAGCGTCTCTTCCACTCTCCCTCTACCACCATCTCTCCCTAACATCCGAGCCTTCCTGCAACTGTTAGTGGATACAGAAAAACACTCACATCAACTTCCTTCAGTTCTGGGTGTGACCAACTACAGAGATTAGTCCAGGACTATGCCAGTCTTAGCAATAAGAGTCCATATACCAGACAAACCCCGAGTCTCAGGTAAAGAGGGACAGTTGGCCACCGTTCTGGACACCTGAAAGAGGCTTTGATAGTATCTTCCTTCCCCTCACACAGTACTTCCCTAATCCAGTGAGTCTCCTGCGGAATGACAGTTACATACCTTCTGCTCAGACTGGCGCCCTAACCTCACAGTCAACTGACTGCACTCCCCTGAGAAGATAGAAGGATCCATAAAAGACTTCACAGATTTCTAGCACTATTACCTACAACTGCCCCAGGAGCTGCACGCACATCCTACAACTTCCCTTCTAACACTAAAGAGGAACTACCTACCTACACCTCTCTAAATCAAGCTGGTTCTGTGAGCTCCATCTGGCTCCTTCTCATCTACTAAAGACTCTGCAGCAACTTGCCTCTCACCTTAAACATCAGTTTCTTCTCTACAGGGTCATTTCCAAAAGCATTGCTATCGCTCCTGTATTCAAAATAAATAAAGAAAAGAAAACCTCTTTGACCCTTCTTGTCCTTACAGCCAATAGCCCGTAGCTCTGATCTTTATAAACAAAGCTCTCTACATTTCTTGTACTTTCTCTGATTCTTCTCCCCCAGGCTCTCTTGAGCTTAGCCTTTTGTTCCCTGCCATTCTGTCAAATCTGCTCTTGTCCAGCTCAGTGATGTCAGTGTCGGTACACACAGCGATCAATCGTCAGTCCTTCTCCTGTTGATGTTCCATAAGTTACACCTGTAAGCTGTAGCAGTAGGTCAGCCCCTTCCCCTGCATACTTTACCTCAAGACAACACTATCTGGGTTTTTTTTCTTGTCCCTCGATTTCCTCTTCTCCTCTTAAAATTTGACATGTTCTGAGTCTGCTGCTGGCCTTAGGCCTTGAGTAATTAAGATTCTTAGTCATACTTTCTAAAAATATTTATTTCTCTTTAAATGGACACCTAAAGTGGTATGTGTATGTGT
>NW_004955436.1:10429127-10441875 GCF_000276665.1 Chinchilla lanigera
CTTGACTGAACGTATTTCTCCAATTCCTTCAGCTCCCAAAAGTTTAGTTTTTCTAGATTTTACACAGAAAAGCACATAGTATCCATTGTTCTGTGGCTGCTACCTTATTCGCTTAGCATAATGTCCTCCTGACTCACCCATATTATTACAAATAGCAGGATTTCATTCTTCCTGAGGCTGACAGTTCTGAGCTGTATAAATACCACATTATCTCTAGTCATTTGCCTTGTGGGTTGACACTTAGTTTGACTTGAGATCTTTGCTCTTGTCAGTAGTGCTATAGTTGATTATAAGTGGAGATGTCTCTTTAACACACTGATTCCCTATCCTTTGGATACAATATCCAGCAGTAAGAAACTGAATAATATAATTTTACTTTTCAGTTTTTTGAGGAACTTGCATTCTGTTCTTTATAAATGTCGTACTAATATACAGTCTGGCAATAATGTGCACTTATACCATTTTCTTTATATCCTTGCCAACACTTTTCTTTTGTCTTTTTCAATCCAAATGTAAATCATTCAGATTGGGTTTCTTACACTTCTGGTCAGCATGTACTAACTGTCCATATTAATGGGTTACTGTGTGATACATCCAAACATGACTATTACATCCACTGATCAAATCAACCTCCGTCTATCCATCTTCTCCTCCCCACCGAGCGGGGAGGCAGCTGAGACCATGGCAGCTTTTCTCTTTTCTTCATCTGTGGTGCCTGGGGTTACAGGAACAACTCTCCTTCATCATTTGGATAACAGCCATTCTAACAAGTGGGTACTCATACCTTACTATGATTCAATTTGCTTTTCCTTGATGACTGGTGATATCAGACATTTTTTCATACACCCATTGGCCCGTTTCTTTGTTGTCTTTTGTTGATGGAGTTCAGGACCTACCATCCCTAAATATGATGTCTTGGTATTTGCGACGAGGGTAGAAGCACGAATTTCTCTCTGACCTTCTCCCACCCTTGTCCCCTGAAGGAGATCATAAAAGAATTCCCTGAGTTTCCTCTGAAGCAGGGCAGACTTTCATTCTAGGATGCCCTCCCTATGCAGAGGAAAGACAGTCCTTATCTTTGAAGACAGAGTTTTCTCTGCATGCCTTGAGATGACTATCTGGCTTTTGTTATTTATTATGATTATGTTGATACAAAGTATTACATTTATCCCTTGGAAAATGTTAAACTATCCTCTCTGGGATGAATTTCATTTGATCATAGTATATGATGGTGAAGTTCTGTTGCATTTGGTGCACACACTTGTTCTGGTCAATGCAGTAGGTTGCCAAGGTATCATGAAAATATGCAGAGATTGCTTGTGAAACGCAGTTTACTAAAGTAACAATAGGAAAGGATAGCACTAATTGAGACTTACTAACAAAAAAGAACACAGACCAGTAGTGGTATGCTGGACAGGAAAATCACTAGAATGAACTCAAATGTCCAGTCATGGCAGGTTGGACAAATCAATCACAGGGATCCTACGGGTAGCGGGCCAGAGGAGAAAATCACCAGGCAATAAACTGAACAGGGAAACTGCAGAAGTTATGGTGACAGTGGACTGGGAAGGGGAATTGCCAGAGAAAACTCCAAGTGTACAGCAGGGCGCCACTGGACTATCATCGACCACAAGGCCATGTTCCACCTGCCATCTTAGCAGTGGCCACCTGGACTATAGCACCCAATGGTGTTCTGTCCCATGCTCAGTTATTACAGAGAGGGGTTTTATAAAATAAACTACACAGCAGTGACATCGTTAGCTGTTCTTTATTTTATCATAGCACAAACATTCCAGTGAACAGCTCACCTAGCAAACGGGCAGGAAGGCAGTTTCTACACACTACACTCACTTGCCATTTCTAGCATTACACAGGTCATATTTATCTGCATATTCCTGTCCCTGTCTGCTCACAGTGTCCCTTGTTTTGGCAAGAATCTTAGGAAAACCAAAGACTTATCTCAGGGACATGGTGTTACATTGCGTTTTTCTCAGGGATGATACAGTTTGCTGCAAAATTTTGCATTTATTTTCAGCAGAGATACTGTGTCGGGAACCACATATAAATTGAGTCCAGGGGATGTCCAAGTTTGTCCTTGTCCTGCCCTTTTGGTCCAGATTGGAATCCGGACACTCCCTGCCCTTTTCTGGTCACAGCTGGAAGTCCTAGGGCTAATGACTGCTGTGGCACTCACAAGGCAAGATAAGACCCACTGGAAATGGTAAGGCACCCACCCAAGCACCTATGGTTTCCTCTTTGCACCCATGGCTCATCTGTGTCCTTATCCTTACAAGACTGTTTCCATCTTCCTAGCCAGTGTAGTCCCCATTACCATTCCTGGAAACACTCACTCCCTTCACCCACTGTTCTTTTTTTTTTTTTGGTTTTTTTTGTTTGTTTGTTTTTCTCTGGTACCAGGAACCGAACTCACGACCTTGCGCTTGCCAGGCAGGCGCTTTGCCGCTGAGCTAAATCCCCAGCCCCACCCACTGTTCTTGACTCAGATGTAATGGATAAATAACAAGAGTCTGGGTCTCTAGTGATCTTTTATTCCCAGAAATCAACTGGCCATCCCAGATCCCTGCTATGCACCCCTCCATTTATGTCTTTTGCTCTTTCTCTTTCCTGCTGTGCAAGGTAACCCAGGCAGAAAATTGGAACACACTGCAGGGTTCTGCAATCATACTGGTTTATAGTTTTGCTGTTGTTGTTGTGTGTTTAATTTTACTATCAGGATAATTCTGGCTTCATAAAAGATGTTTCAGAGAGCTCCTTCCATTTTACATATTTTTTAGTAGTTTGACAAAAATCAGTTCTCTCTTTAAATCTTTCCTAGAATTTAACTATAAAGCCATCATATCCTAGACTTTCCTTTTGTGTGAGATTTTTTAATTACTGCCTCAACTACATTACTTATTATTGATCTATTTAGATTTTTTTTCTCTTTTTGATCCAATCTTTATAGTTTTATGTGTCCCAGAATTCATTTATTTCTTCTAGTTTTTCCTATGTTTTAGTATAGAATTGTTTAAATAGTTTCTTATCATCTTTTGTATTTTTGAGGTATCAATTTTAATGTCTTTTTTCAGCTTTGATTTTATTTGGGTCTTCTTTCTTGGTTAGTCTAGGCAAAAGTTTGTCATTTTATCTTCAAAAACCAACTCTTTCATTGACTGATATTTTATATTTTAGTTTTTGTTTCATGTATTTCTGTCCTCACCTTCATTATTTCTCTTCTACTTAATTTTGGGTTTTGTTTGCTCTTGCTTTTCTAAGTCTATGAAGTGCTTCATTAGGTTGTTTACTTGAAACCTTTCCATTTTCAAGGAATGAATTCATTGCTATAATCTTACTATTAGTTCAGTGGTGGCAAATCTATGGTATGCATTTCATACCAGGCTATTTGTTTTTGAAAACTTTTAAAGATCCACTATCAATGCTTTAGTTAGTATTTTGCCTTATGAGTATGGGTTGCTTCCACATTTTAGCAATTACAAATTGTGCTGCTATGAACATAGGTGCATACTCATAAGTGAAATAAATCAAACATACATGTGCAAGCACCGCATTGTGTCACTAGTGTAAAACTTGAAAGAGTTAATTTAAACTCAGAGGTATGATAGACACTGTGAAATGATAGGAAACCGCTGAAGAGTAAAGGGCTTCCGGGATGTGGGAAAAGAGAAGGGAAAGAAGGAGAAATTCTGTATGTATGTATATACAGGATAGATAACATGGTTGTTCTTCTGTCTTCTATTTCTATGCTGAAAGAAACTGTCAATGAGTCTTTGGTTGACCAGTATTGCATGTCTATATCTGTTTTCATGAGAAGCCACTTTGAAGATATCAATATATAATACAACCACCATTGTTAATTCCCTACCACTTTGTTTGTAACTCTGTATTGTCTGTATTGTGCTTGTGATATGTTGTAAAATGTTGTATGTCTGTTAATGTTTCCCTCCTTTTATCTTTAAAATAAAAAAAAATAAATAAATATTTTGCCGTATTTCACGGATTTTATTGTGCTTTTATTTTCTTTTATTTCAAGTAATTTTTGCATTTCTTTTTCAATTTCTTCAATGATTCATTGATCATTTACAAATGTATTATTTAATTTCTTACTTGTAATTTTGACATTATCCTTACTGACTTATAGTTTCATTTCATTGTGGACTCACAAGACATATAATCTGATTTCAATTTTAAAAAATCATTGAAACTTCATTTGTGTCCTAACATGTGATCTCACTTGCAGAATGTTCCAAGTGCTACTGAGAATAATGTGTATATTTTTTGTATTATACAAGATATTCTATAAATGTCAATTGTTTGATGTATAATATATTTCAAGTCTAATCAACCTTTATTTTTTGTCTGGGTGTCCTGTTCATTGACTAAAGTGGGCAGTAGAAGTGTTCATCTATTATCATGTTGGAGTTTATCTTTACCTTAAGATTTATTAATGTCTCATTCATATATTTATTTAGTTGGTCCTATGTTGAGTGCATAATTATTGTATCTTCTTGTCAAATCAACCCTTTTATCAATGTATAAGAATGTTCTTTCTTTTTATAACTTCAATTTAAAGTCTACTTTATTGACATAAGTATAGCTTTTCCTGTTCATTTTTGGTTTCCATTTGAGTGTATGTATTTTTCTAATCTTGCACTTTCAATGTATGTGTAATCTTACCAATGAGGTAACTTTCTTTTAGGTAGTATATGGTTGGTTCTTATTTTTAATCCATCCAGCTGATATCTTTCAATTAGGGAATTTAAGGTATTTTCACTCTCAGTTCTTATTGATAGGTTATCCCTCCTGACATTTTGCTAATTGTTTTCTCATTGTTTTGTATATTATTTGTTACCTACTTCATCTCTTATTATTATCTTTGTGATGTAGCATATCTTTGTCATAAGGCTTGATGCTTTTTTCATGGTGAGCTTTTAACATTTATGTGTTTTTATGATAGTAGTTATCAATCATCCTTTCTAGTGTAGGACTGTCTTAAGGATTTCTTATAGAATCTATCTGGTAGGCATGAATTTTCTCAAATTTTGCTTTTCTAGGAAAGATTTTATTTATGCTACATGTCTGAAGAATAACTTTTCTGAGTATAAGAGTCTTAGTTGTTTACAATATTGCTGTTGTCTGTTTGTTGTTTTTCTCACTCTGGACTTATTCAAATGATGATTAAGATTTCTGCTGAAAAGATCTTGTGTTTGTCTAATGAAGATACACTTTTAGGTGATTCAATATTCTTTTCTTACTGTATTTAGAATTCTTTGTCTTGTAATTTTGATGATTTGACTATAATAGAGGTGGTGAGCCTATGACACACATGCCTCAGCCAGGCATTTTTATCATTGAAAGCACTAAAAGGTCACCATCACTAGACTATAATATGTACTGGAGAAAGTCTTTTATGTTGAGTCTAGTTGGAGTCCTTTGAGGTTCCTAGATCTGGATGTCCATGTCTCTTTCAAGATTAGAGAAAATTTTAGCTACTATTTCATCAAATAGGTTTTCACTGACTTATCCCTTTTCCTCTCTTCCTCTAATATGAATATTTGCTTGCTTGATATTGTCCTATATATCTCACAGACTTTGTTCACACTTTCAAAATCTTGTTTTCTTTTCTGTCTTTTTTTCCTTTTTGAGGGAAGATTCTGGGTTATTTTAGAAGATCTATCAATAAATTTAGAAACTCTTTCTTCCCCCTTGGTTTAGCCTTTTGCAGGAGGTTTCAGTAGTATTTTTTATTCATTAAAGTTCTCAGCTTCAAAGTTTCAGATTGGCTCTTTTTATGATTTATCCTTATTAAATTTCTCATCCATATCATACTTCATTTTTCTTATTTCACAGTGTTTTTATCTGTATTCTCTAATATCTTACTGAGTTTCCTTAGGATAATTATTCTGAATTATTTCTTAGGCATTTATATAGATTTCCTTCAAATTGAGTCTATTTGAGAGCTATTATATTCCCTTAAAAGTGTCATGTTTCTTGTATTTTTATGTTGATATCTACACATCAGATGTAAGTCATCACTTCCATTTTATGGAGTAGTTTTTGTAAGGAAAGTCTACTTTAAATAGGATGTGGCTTGTCAGTTGTGTAGTTATATTGGCTTTTTTTTCTAGGTGAGCTCAAAATTGTACCCTTCACATGATTTTTTTCCAGCTAACAGACATTAATAGTGTATGAATGCCTCCGTAGCCTAGACTACAGTGGTTATGGAAGGTAAGGGTGTGACTTTGCAGTGGACACATGCTTCCAAATATGTGTATCTTCAAGACCTGCAGGGTCCTGACGGTGCTGTGGCTTGTCATGGTGGTAGCTGTGATCCAGGTGGTGTGGGATATGGAAGGAAACTATCCTCAAATCCTGGGGCCATTAAATTTATAGGAAACTTTCCTCACCTATCTTGGAATAATGTGGATGCTGCATTATTTTGTGGTACTGTCAGCTGTGGTGCTGGAGCCACCTGATATGGAGAAGATCTTCTTCAGGACCTTCCCGATGAAGATAGTCATGCTACATTCTGTCTATATTTCCAGAGCTGTAGACAATGGAGAGGACACTCCCTAAGTCTGTGGAGCAAGGACAAGTGATGTTGGCAGTTATGGTCCTGGAGATGTATGACACAGACAGGACTATCCTCACATTTTGCACAGCCAACATAGATGCCCTTATGACAACAGGGTGCTCAGAGGCAGGGTCCACCCTATGAGGCATTCCCTGGCTCAAAACGCTGAAAGTCTCAAAAAAGTGGTTACTGGCCAGTGAGGCAAGACAAAGCCTTTTCCTTTAGCTTGGATGTGGGGAGGTGGTTGGGGGTGAGGAGAAATTGTGAGCTTTGTATTTGTAGCAAAGCAGTTGCTCAGACTCCAGACAGCTCCCCAGAGTGAGTTTGAAGCTTCTTAGTACTGAGGATTTCGCCAGTACTTAGGATCGCAGGTCTGCTGTCCAGTAGAATTTGCTGGGGATGTCCTGCTTACCCTTTGCCAGTCATGTGTGGTGTCCTCTCCTTTCTCCACCCCTTACTTGCTAGGGTGAAAGTTACAGTGAGAACACTTTCAGTGGTAGTTAGGGTCCCCATCCATTCCCTGCTGGTTTCCACAGTTATCCCCACAGCCATTCTCCCCAAAAGCAGTCTCCCCCCATCTGCTCTGTTCTTCTCTGTGGCAGAGGTGAGCACAGGGCACCTCTTGGGTTTGCACTTCTGAGTCTTTACTGTCGTAGGGGCTTCCACATCATACAAACTTTAGTTAACTAAATGTCTGTGCTTCTGTCTTGTCAGTCTTTCGTAGGGACTCAACCATGAACTTCACAAAGAAATAACTTTAACTTACACCATTCAGGTCCTTTGCTCATTTTGAAATCAAGTTACTTATTTTCTTGCATAAATTCTTTTTGTATAAGTAGATGTTTACAGTTCATACAGTTTGCTATCATCTTGGGGTGTGGTTGGGTGTATGTATTACAGCTTGTTTCTTTTTTAACCCCTCTCCCCCATCCCTCTTCTCCTCCTCTGGTTTCCCCACCCCCTTTTCCATACTTGTTGATATTATTTGTCATAGCCCATGCTATGGCATATAATGTTAAGATTAATTGGGGTTATTAGTTTTCTGTACATGGCATATCTTTATTCTTCTTTCTGCTTCTCCTCTTCACCCCTCACCCTTATTCCCTTAAACCAATTCCATATTGCAAGATATCTGTCCTTTTATGACCATCTTTTATTTTTTTTCTTTGTTTATAATTTGTCTCACTCACATGAGAGATATCATACAGTATTTAAGTTTGTATGTCTGGTTTACTTCACTCCACATTATATTTTCCTGGTGCATGCATTTTCTACAAATGTCTCAAATGTGTCATTCTTTATAGCTGAGTAGTATTCCATTATATAAAAACCACATTTTCTTTATCTAATAGTCTGTTGATGGGCATACCGGCTACTCCCAGGATTTACCTATTATGAATTGTGCTGCTATAAACATTGGTATGCATGTATCACTGCAGTATGAACTTGGGCTTTTGGGGGAAGAGGTCTAGCAGGGAAAGAGCTGGGTTGTATGGGATTTCAACTTTTAATTCTTTTTTTAAAGAGAAAAACAATAAAAACAATGATAGAGAATTTCAAAACAAGATAGTAGAAAATTAACAATGGTTATTATATTGCATATTACCTTCAAAGTAGTTGCTCAGATTTTAAGATATAGGTATGCAAAACTGATCAAACAATGTAAGCACAAACCATTATTTTCAATGAACTAATAAAAATTAGTTGTATAATTATCTTAGCTATCTTGTGCATGTGTGTATATATATATATATATATATATATATATTCTTTTCCATTCCTTTTTTTCTCCTTTCCCCATCCCATTTGTTCTTTGCTTTTGAGCAGTTTCTTTCCCTTTCACAAAATCTATTGTAAACTTTGGATGTTGTTCACTCTTTCAGTTCCTTACACTAGGAAAACAATACAAGGTTTACACATATAAGCATGATTTATTTCAATTATAAATATGGTCCATCCATTTACCTATGAAAACTTTGAGTTTGTCCTTGTTTATAGCTGAGTAATAGTCCATTGTCTAAAAATACCACATCTTTTGCATCCATTTCTCAGTTGATGGGCATTTGGGTTGTTTCCAAGATTTAGCTATGACAAATTGCACTGCTATATACATGGGTGCACATATATCACTGTGGTATGATGTTTTTAATTCTTTTCGTAAAATACCCAGAAGAGGAATAGCTGGTTTGAGTGGCACCTCTAATCCTAGTTTTGTAAGGAATCTCCACACTGATTTCCACAGTGGTTCTACCAGTCAACATTCCCATCAACAGTGGAAAAGGGTTCCTTTTTCCACACAGCACCGACAGCATTTATTATGGGTTGATTTCTTCATTACATCCATTCTTTCTGGTGTGAGATGGAATCTCAGTGTTTTTTTTTTAATTTGCATTTATTGAATGATAATGATGGACATTTTTTCATATATTTATTTACCATTCTATTTCTTCATCTGAGAAGTGTATATTCATTCAGATGCCCATTTTTGGATTGGGTCTTTCAATTTTGGGGGCCTGATTTTTTTTTTTTTAATTCTGTATATGTTCTAGAGAGAAGTTCTTTGATGGACAGTTGGCTAAAATTTTTTTCCCAATTCGTGGGCTTTCTTTTTACCGTGTTGGTGATTTCTTTTGATGTGTAAACACTTTTCAATAAGATGAGATCCCAGTTGTTGATTCTTAGAAGTATTTCACATGCAGTTTGATTTTTGTTCTTGAACTCTCTGCCTACCCCTATGTCTTCAAGATTTCTATCTATTTTCTCTTTCAGTATATTTAGTGTTTCTGTTTTAATATTTAGATATTTGATCCACTTTGATTTTAGTTCAGTGCATGGTGATAGCCATGGGTCTAGTTTTAGTGTTCAGCATATGGAAAGCCAGTTTTACTTTCAGCACCATGTATTAAAGAGGCTATCTTTCTTCCAGTGAACATGTTTGGCTCCTTTTTCAAAGATAAGGTGGTTGGGTGTGTTTGTAGTTATGTCTGTGTCATCTAATCTGTCCCACTGATCCTCAGGTCTGGTTTGTTCTTTTTGCCAGCACCATGCTGATTTTATCACAGTAACTTTGTGGCATAATTTCAAGTCAGGAATTGTGATGCCTCCTGTCTTGCTTTTGTTGCCCAGGATTACATTTGCTCTTCTAGGTCTCTTTGGTTCCCAAATGAATTTTAGGAATATTTTCTCTAGATCTGTGAGGTATGCTAATATTTTGACCAGGACTGCATTAAATCTGTATAACAGTTTTGGGAGTATGGCCATTTTCACAATGTCCGGTATTCCTACCCATGAGCAAGGAATAGGTTTCCATTTTCTTTCTCTTTTTTTGATGTCTATGAGTTTTTCTTTAGGAGTTCAGCAATGATTCTTATACTGCATATTGTTTTCAGATCAGTCATTCTAATTACCAAATTCAAGCACGTAAAATTGGTCAAGAAAAAAGCAGGGGCTGGGGATTTAGCTCAGCGGCAAAAGCGCCTGCCTGGCAAGCGCAAGGTCGTGAGTTCGGTTCCCGGTACCGGAGAAAAACCAAAAAAAAACAAAAAAAACAAAAAAAAACAAAAAAAAAAAGAAAAGAAAAAAGCAAATTTTAAGCATTGACTGTTCCTCTCAATAAATTACATACATCAACAATACACTTATTCCAGCTATCCTTATATATACATATATATTTTGTTTTTCATTTTTTCAAAAAACCAACATAACAAAAACAGATACATAAACAAAACAGCATAGACAGCAATAAAAACTGACACAAAATTTCAAAGTACAGTGATAGGTTATTGACAATGGTTGTTATACTACACAATGTCATCTTCAAAATGGTTGCACATATAACCAGATACAGGCATGAAAGATTCATCAAACAATTACACATTAACAGTTCCTTTCAATAAACCATATCCTCTTCGATCTCCTTTTTCAGAGTACAGTAATTTTCAATGTATAGATCTTTTACTTCCTTTGTTAGATTGACTTCTAAGTATTTCAATTTTTTGGATGCTATTGTAAAAGGTATTGTTTCCCTAATTTCTATCTCAATGAGTTTGTGTTTTGTGTACAGGAGTGCTACTGATTTTTGAGTGTTGACTTTGTATCCAGCTATGACACAAAATTTGCTTATTAATTCTAGACGTCCTTTGGTGGAATTTTGGGGGTCTTCTATGTAGTGTGTCATTCCATCTGCAAATAATGATAATTTTACTTTTTTCTTTCCTTTTGTTATTCCTTTTATTTATCTATCTTGTATAATTGCTGTGGCTAATATTTCTAGAACTATATTGAATAGGAGTGGTAACAGGGGACATCCTTGTCTTGTTCCTGATTTTGAAGTGAAAGCTTTCAGTTTTTGTCCATTTAGTATGATGTTGGCTGTTGGTTTGTCATAGATGGCTTTTATCAGATTGAGGTAAAGGTAAATCTATTCTGATTTTCTCAAGAGCATTTATCAAGAATGATTGTTGAACTTTATCAAAAACTTCTTCTGTATCTATTGAGATGATCATATAATTTTTGTCTTTGGCTCTGTTGATATGGTTTATTATTTGTTGATTTGTATATGTTGCACCATCCCTGCATTCCTGGGATTAATCCCACTTGATAATGATATATAATCTTCTTGATGATTTACTGCATTCTGTTTGCTAGTATTTTATTGAGGATTTTGCATCTATGTTCATTAGGGAGATTGGCCTGTAGTTCTCTTTTTTGGTTGGGTCTTTCTCTAGTTTTGATATCAGTGTAATACTTACTTCCAGGAATGAGTTAGGGAGAATTGCTTCCCTTTCAACTTCATTAAAGAGTTTGAAAAGTATCAGCATTAAATCTTCTCTAAATTTCTTGTAGAATTTAGCTGTGAATCTGTCAGGACCTTGGCTTTTCTTTGTTGGTACATTTTTAGTTATGTTTTCAATTTCATTAACTGATATTGGGTTATTCAGAATTTTTAGATGTTCTTCATTCAGCTTCGGCAGTTCATAAATTTCTAGGAATCTGTCCATTTCTTCTGTGTTTTCCATCCTATGAGAGTACAGACTTTTGAAGTAGGTATTGATGATCTTCTGAACTTCCACAGGATCTGTAGTGATTTCACCCTTTTCATTCCTTATTGCATGAATTTGAGTTTTTTCTTTCCTTTTTTTGATGAGGTTGGCTAGGGCTTTATCAATCTTATTTATTCTTTCAAAGAATCAACTCTTTGATTCAGTAATTCTTTGCATTGTTTCCTTAGTCTCCATTGCATAAATTTCTGCTCTGATCTGTATAATTTCCTCCCTCCTTTGAACTTTGAGTTTGGCTTGCTCTGCTTTTTCTAGAAGCTTAAGGTGCAGCATTAGGTTGTTTAATTGTGCTCATTCTATTTTCCTAATGTGAGAATTCACCACTATAAATTTCCTTTTTAAGACTTCTTCCTTTGCATCCCACAGGTTTCAGGAAGTTGTATTTGCACAATTTCATTTGACTGTAGATATTGTTTAATTTCTTCTCTAATTTCATCTGTGATCCATTGGTTGTTCGGGAGAGCATTATTTAATTTCCATGTGTTTATGAAGTTTCTGCAGTTTCTTTTGTCATTATTTTCTAATTTCATTGAACTATAGTCAGATAAATATGCATGGAGTAATTTCAATTCCTTTGCATTTACTTAAGCATGTTCTATGGGCTAGTATATAGTCTATTTTAGAGACTGTCCCGTGTGCAGCTGAGAAGAGTGTGTATTCTGATATTGTTGGGTGGAACACTGTGTAAAGGTCTACTAAGTCCATTTGTTCACAGGTTTCATTCATTTCCATTATTTCTTTGCTCATTTTTTGTCTAGTTCATCTATCTTTTTGAGCCAGTATGGTATTAAAGTCCCCCAATTATATTTTTGCTTATTTAATTTTTCATGTCTATTAATATCTGTCTTATATAGTTGGGTGCTCCCATATTTTGTGCATACATATTTATGATTGCTATCTCTTTCTCTTAACATTTTCCCCTACCAAGTATGTAGTGACCGTCTTTATCTCCTTTGATCATTCTTGATTATCTGCAAACAGAATAGCTACCCCTGCCTTCTTCTGAGTTCCTGTTCCCCAGAATATTGTTGACTTTCAGTCCATGAAGTTCTTTTTCAGTTAAGTATGTTTCTTGTATACAGTATATTGTTGAATT
>NW_004955436.1:10442540-10444254 GCF_000276665.1 Chinchilla lanigera
TGTTCATAGTACTTTCAGTTCTTTGAGAAATCTCCATACTGATTTCCATAGTGGTTGTACTAGTTTGACTTCTTACCAACAATGCAAGGGGTTTCCTTTTTCACTACAGCCTTTCCAGCCCTTGTTATTGTTTGATTTCCAAATGATTGCCATTCTTTCCAGAGTAAGATGGAATCCTACATTGTTTTAATTTGCATTTCTCTGAAGGCCAGAGATGTTAAATATTATTTCATGTATTTGTTGACTGTTCATATTTCTTCCTCCTTAAAGTATGTTTGTTCATTTCTCTTGCCTATTTTTTGACTGGGCCTTTAATTTTAGGTTGTTTAATTTTTATTTTTTTTAATTCTTTGGATACTCTAGATATTAGTCTTGTGTCTGAGGAGAAGCTGACAAATTTTTTTCTCACTCTGTAGGCTGCTTCTTCACTCTACTTATTCATTCTTTTGCTGTACAGGAGCTTTTTAGTCTGATGTAATCTCACTTGTTGATTCTTGCTACTATTTCTTTTGTGAGCAATTGAGTTTCCATTTAGAAATCCTTTCCTACACCTATGTCTTTAAGTGTTCAATCCTATTTTATCTTCCAGAAGGTTTAGTGTTTCTGCTTTAATGTTTAGATATTTGGTTTTTTATTTTAATTTAGTATATGGTGAGAGATAAGGGCCCAATTTCATTCTTGTGCCAAAAGCCTACCCAACAAATTGTGTTGGGAAAACTGGTTATCTTTCCTCCACCTTATGTTTTTGGTCTCTTTGTCAAAGATCAAATAGCTGAATATGTCTATGGAGGAGATTCTGTATCCTTAATTCTGTGCCATTGACCCACATGTCTATTTTTGTTTCAGGACCATGATGTTTTTATCACTATTGCCTTGTAGTATAGCTTGAAGTCTGGTATTGTTACGCCAACTGTTTTGGTCATGTTGACCAAAATTACTTTTGTGTTTCTGGGTCTCTTTGGGCTCCATATGAATTTTAGGATTCTTTTCCTCCAGATCTATAAAGGATGTTGTTCATATTTTCATTGGAATGCATTGAATTTGTATAACAGTTTTGGAAGCATGGCCATTTTGATAATACTGGTTTTGCCTATCCAGGTACAGGGGACATCTTTCCATTTTCTGATATCCTTTTCAGTCTTCTTCTTTGGATTATTGTAGTGTTCTTTGTACAGGTCTTTCACTTCCTTGATTAGATTAATTCCTAAATATTTCATATCTCTTTGAGCTACTGTGAATGGTATAATTTTCATCCCATTAGTTGTTAGTGTGCACAAATGCTAATGATTTTTGTGCGTTGATTTTATATCCCGCTATTTTGCTGAAACTGGTTATTCTCAGAGTTTTTTAGTGAAGATTTTTGGTGGAGTTCATGATATTCTTCTGTGTAGAATATCATGTCACTGGAAAATAATGATAAATTAAGTTCTTCCTCTCCTATATGTAGCCCTTTTATTTATTTCTCTTGCCTAATTGCTCTGGCTAATGTTTCAAGTACTATGTTGAATAGAAGAGGTGATAGCAGATATCCTCAACTTGTTCCTGAATTTCAGGGGAATGCTTTTAATTTTTCTCCATTTAATACAGGTAAATGGTCACAACTAGAGACTATACTCACAAGTGAAATAAATCAGACCTCCATGTGTAAGCAATGTATTTTCTCACTAGTGCAAGATCCTGAAAGAGTGAATAAAAATTAGCAGGTATGATAGAC
>NW_004955436.1:10445454-10446761 GCF_000276665.1 Chinchilla lanigera
TTTTTTTAGTCTCAATTTCATTGATTTCCACTCTCACTTTTATAATTTTCCTCCTTGATTTTGGTTTAGGGCTGGTTTGTTGTTGCTTCTCCAGTATTTTAAGATTTTTCCATTTTTCATTTTTCATAGGGCTATTTATTTGGGTTTCCTTTGTTTTCCTAATATGAGCAATGATTGTAATGAATTTTCTGCTTAACACTACTTTCATAGTGTCCCAAAGACTTGACTTGTAAACTCATTCTCATTCATTTCCAAAGTTTTAAATTTCTTCTTTGCTTTCTTCTATGACTCATTGTTTGTTTAGGAGTATGTTGTTAATTTTCCAGGAGCTTTTGCCTGTTCTGAAATTTCTTCTACTGTTGATATTGATTTTCCTTGCAAGGTGGTCTGATAGTATGCCTGGGGTGATTTCAGTTCTTTTACTTATTTTGGGAGGATTTGTGGACTAGTACATCATCTATTTTGGAAAACATACCATGTGTTGCTGAAAAGAATGTATATTCTGTTGTTCAGGGGTGGACTACTCTATGTATACCTATTGAGTCCATATGTTCAAAGGTACTGTTAGCTCTGAAGTCTCTTTATTGAATTTTTTGTTTAGTTGACTTATCTCTTTGTGAAAATGTGGTATTAAAGTCCCCTACTCTAATTGTATTAATGTTTCTTTGATCTTTTAATTTCAGCGGTTTTGTTTTATGATGATAGATGCTCCAGAATTTGATGCATGTACGTTCATCAATGTTACCTCTTCTTGTTGGATTGTTCTCTTAACTAGTATGTAGTGACTCCCTTTGTCTCTTCTAATAAGTTTTTAACTTGAAGTTTGTCATGTCTGATATGAGAATTGTGACCCCTGCTTGTTTTGGGGGCCCTGGTGCATGAAATGTTGTTTTCTATACTTTCATTTTTAGTCTATGAATATCTTTCTCGATCAGATGAGTTTCTTGAATGCAACAGATTGTTGGATTCTGTTTTTCTTTTTAACCCAGTCTGCGTCTTTTGACTGGGAAGCTGAAGCAGTTAACATTCAGAGATATTATTGAGATGTGTTAGTTATTTACTCTTATTAACTTCTCTGTCTGTTGGTGTGCTGGTTTTTTTTTTTCTTTTCCTGATGTTTTTTGTTGCTATTTATGCATTGACTTGACTAGTTCCCTCTGTGCTTTTAGTTGTGTCGACTTCATTGTTTCTGTTGAGAATATGCTTGAGTATTTTCTCAAGAGATGGTTTAGCATGCATATTTCTTCTGATATTGTCTTTTTCATGGAAATACCATATTTCTCCATTTATTTTAAAGGATAGTTTTG
>NW_004955436.1:10448386-10566288 GCF_000276665.1 Chinchilla lanigera
AAAATAGTGGGATTTTTTGCTGGATACCTGTGAATTTAATGAGGATATACCTTGGTGAACTTCTCTTTCCAAGATAATTATTTGGTGTTCTATAAACACCATTTACTTGTATTTTAAATTCTTTTTTTCTATTTGGGAAATTTTTTTCCATATTTCTGTAAGCATGCTAGTGAACCCATCTGCACTATCCTTTAGTTTTTCTCTAACTCCTTAGATAGGTCTTCTTATATTCACCAAGTAGCTGCTGGGTGGCTTCTCTTGTTCTTCACTTTTGTTTTTGGCTTCATTGAGCACTTTGTCCTAATTTACTAAATTGTCCTAAATATCAGTCACTTTGTCTTCACATTGGTCATTTCTGCAATGTATGAATTCCATACTGTGTTTTATTTCAGGCATTTCTGTCTGACATCTTTTCAAAGGTTCCATATCCTTGTTGAATCCGTTGTTCAAATTTTGGGCTCTTTTGATTAATTCAGCCAGTTTTTTTTACCTATTTTCCTGAAATTCATAGTGGGCATATTGAGCTTACCTGCTGTGAATCTTTCGTTCATTTCCTCTTTGAACTTGTCTATTGTCTTCTTCCCTTCTAAGAACTTTTCATAGATTTTTATTACCTTTTATTTATTTTCTTCCCTATTTGTGACCCCTTGCTTTGCCTTGGGAGAGTTGGGTGGAAGGGGTGTTCAGAGATCTCATTTCTTACTTCCCCATTCTCCTACTTGTATCTGTGTGTGTGTGTGTGTGTGTGTGTGTGTGTGTGTGTGTTACTGCAGATTCTGCAGATTGGGGACTACAGAAGTGAGAGTTTGTGGCTTGTATATTTTTAGTAAGGTGCTTCCTTCACATGAATAATTTCTAGCTTTGTAGGTCCAGTGCTAGTATTTACTCCTTATGTTATTGTCTTGGTTACTTTCTCTCATTGCTGAGACAAATACCCAACACCCAAAGATAAGGAAGGAAGATTTTATTTAGTTCACAGTTTGTGGAGGTTTCATTCCATAATCAGCTTGCTCTAAAGCAGGGTGGCATGGCAGAGGGGCTACAGTTCAAGGCAGCAAAAGACAGCAAAAGCAACAAGGGCAAAATAGGGGGAAGAGCAAAGTTCTTTCTGTTCCTTATATTGTATGTAGGCAACCCCCCTGCCCCAGGTGGGTGTAGCACTCACAACATCCCTATGTCTTCCTCTTACACAGGATGAGGATGTTTATAAAGTGAGGACCCTGGTCCTCTGCTGAATCACTTAGTTAACTTCTAAACTTCTCAATTTAACATAGTGAACAGTATCCTAGCAGGAAGGGCATGTCCTCTACACCCAGGATATACAACTGCTGAGTTACTTAGTTAAGCTCCTAGGCTTCTCAAGTTGACACGAGGTATCAACCATTAGTTATTTAAATGTTTTCCTGAAAGAATTGCTTCTATTTCTAACAGCATCCACAGATTCAATCTTACAGGCCTTCCGTATGATAATCCTTGCAGTTACTCTCCACTGCCCCCTGCATATTCTCCTTCCACACTGTGACAGTTTATTATTTGTGGTTGCTCCTCTGCCATATGCCACGCTGCCTTGGAGCCAATGGACTATGGACTGAAACCTCTACAAACTCTGAGCTAAATAAACCTTTCCACTCTAACTTTGAGTGTTGAGTATTTTGTCTCAGCAATGGGAGAAAGTAACTAAAACATCTCCTTTGACTGTTTTTGTTTTTGTCACCTGGGCTTTTGTGTCAGCAGCTCCATATTCATCCTTTCAGTGATTACACCAAGTAGACTGTCTTTACAGATGCTGACGGCCCTCACATTTACATGTCTCCATATTACTATTTTAAAATGTAAATCTGATAAGGCCATTGCCCCTTGTAAGTCCCTTCAGTGGTTCCCAATTTCCCTTAGAACCAAATCCCAAATCCTTAATGTGGTTTAGGATAATTACCAGTGCAGGTCTCATTGGGAAGAGGCTGACGGGAGGGAGATAAATGTACTCTAGTAGCTGTATGGACTTTTTAGATGAGATGTCCACTAGGCCAATGGGAAAACCAATACAGTGGCCAGGAAAGGGCAATGTGCCCAGATGTTTGCTACAGTAAGAGTGCCAGTGTGGTTGAGGCAAGAAGGCCTGAAGTATAGAAGAACAAAGTCATAGAGGCAACAGTGAGCAGCATATGAAGTCTTCTCTTTGGGTAAAAGGATGTGACCACTATCACAATGTGCCTACTTGAATGGATTAAGTAATGCTTAGAAGGTTTGTGAAGCACAGTTCTAGGGGAATATAGGAATGATTGACAGGTAGACCAGCAAACTGAGGGAAGAAGACCCAACCCCGCTGTGGATGGTACCAACCAATAGGCTAAAAAGGAAAAGGCGGAGAAAGTACTCCCGTTTATGAAGAGCTGCAGGCTTCATCATCACCCCGAAACACTGGTCTCCTGATCTCCCACTGGTAACTCCACAGAGAGAGCTTCCAGGCCTTTGACCCTGACTGCTGCTGCATCCGTGGTCCCTCTTGTTCTGTGGCTCCATCTTCTTGGGCAGAGAAGCTGCCGATCCTTCTGCACACAGACAGCCATTGTGAACTCTCCCTCTCTCTGATCCTGTAAGCCTACCTAATGAATTCGGTTGTGTAATTATGCATATACTTCATTCTGCTCTTTTATGCAGCCCTAACTAATACAAAGGAGTTACACTTGGAGCATTTTGGGAAAAGCCACGGCATGCGCTGATGAATGTTTTAAAAGACTTGCTCTATTGCCATTTTCAGAGGAAACTCAGAGTTGGGGTAGGGAGGTAAGAATGAAAGAAAAAACCGTGGGCAAGATTGTGCACACTTGGCAAGACACAGTTATGGCTCAATGCAATCGCAGCAGTGGGTCAGAAGTGTTGAGAATTATTTGGCATTTTGTGATGGGGCAAAGAATAGAGGGAGCTGGAGATGGATGGGCGGATGTTTTCCCATGGAGATAAGAGTGCTGGAAAGGAGGGGCGACTAGAATGTGAGAAATGATGGCAAAATACCTAGGCAATAATAGAGTTTACCTGAGAAAATGCATGATCTATACACAGAGGGACATATTTTCTATGCAAAATTTAAACATTTTTCCATCAAATCTTTTGGTTACTTTTCTAATCGATATGAACAAAATGCAATATAACGAGCCCATTGTAGGGTGAGTATTTGCATTTCTTGTGCTCCCTGAACGTCACTTTTCCAGACCCCCCAATTCTCTGCACGTTGTCATCGACAGTGTCTCCTCCCTTGGAAGTAAGAGATCGGTATGCTGACTTGAAGAGTGATAACTTTGAGATTTGGGGAACAGAATGTGTGCACTTGAAGTGTACATTTTATAAAGTCTCCACCTAGCACTGTTCTACTCTGCTGCTTGGGTGGAACTGGATGCTATTCGACATTTTATGAAACCGTTTGCTGCAGACCCATTTATCCCTCACATTACTCTTTGGAGGCAGATAATGTCCTTCTCACTTACAGTTGTGGAAACTTAGACTCAAGCAGTGAAACAACTTTACCCAGCCCTTAGGCAAAGTTTAGACCCAATTCACACTCAGAGCTCCTATTTCTTTTCCAGCTTCATGAAAGTCCATAAAGGTACTTAATTTTGTTTTAAAAAGTCTGCTCAGTGGAAGGGAGGATGAAAAGGACATTTTGTAGGCTTGGTGAGTGGATGAGGTGTGAAAGAAATGTACAGTGAATGTTTAAAAAATGTATTACGGTAAAAGCCATTGGCATACATCGCTCTCAGATGACGCCCCCTACTTCAAGCACACGTGTCCAGTAATCGTGGAGCTCTTCCTTTGTGAGTGTCGTTATGAGGTATGATCAAAATACCGTAAATGCTGCTGCCAAGTGCAGTCCAACGGAAAACAGGCTTTGTAAAAATGTTACGGTGCGTCCTCGTCCACCTTATTCACCAGATCCAACACCATGCTACTCCTGGCTTTTCCTCCAAATCCAAATGACCTTGAAAGGGAAACATTTTGAATCACTTCAGCACGCAGAGGCAGCCAGGAGTACAAATAGACACACATAAAGAGGACTCCAGGACTGGAGTGAGGACTTTGTGGGGGGTTAATGACAAAGTGTCTGTTACTGTAATAAAATCTTTTCATTTAAGCATTCTCTGTATTTCTTGATTATACTTTGTACTAACCATTAAAAGCCTATGTTAAGTTGTATAAAATGTAACATCAAAATTACCTACTATATATCATACACTGCCTCTAGGATGACCCTTGGGATTTGTGCACTTGTTCCTTGAGTAGATTAGCTGGCACCTTGGGCATAACTGGCTTCCATGTTCCGAAGTGACCTTGAGATGAGTTGAAACTGAGGGTCGTATAATAGCCGTTGAACACTACCTGTGTTCCCCGCTCACTGAAATACGGCTTGCTAAGTGCACTTACTGTCCTAGTATCTGCCTTTAAGTTCCTGTCACTCCTAAAGTTGCTCACAGGGAATTAGAAAAATCTTTAGAATTCTTGATGCATTTTCTGAGTACTGCGGAGAAGGGAGGGTATTATGGGGTGGTGGTACCATTAATGCTATAAATAGGTTGGTATAGGGGAAGGCTTCCAGCTGGATTATTGGTTGCCATGAATGAAACTTTGGATTTATGAGGATGAATTGTGAAATCATTTTACAGTGCTGAAAAAGGGGAAAAGCTTTTGGAGAGGAAAGCAGTTGGGAGAGTGAAGCCAGTTCCGACTGGCTTCGCACACCCCATATATAGAAGGATGACTTCAGAGGCGGCTGGGAAAGGAGAACAATGTTTTTGAATAAGGTTCACAGTAGATGGAGATTAAACATTGTGTCCAAAGTGGAGAGGAATAACACATTTAACTAGAGGAGACCACGTGGGGGATAAAGACAGCAGGAATTTTTGTGAAGTGTGACTCAGGAGTAACTTGTAAGTAGAATAACTTGCAGGAATGGGCTACTGGAGGGCCAGGCATGGTGGCACACACCTGTAATCCCAGCACTCAGGACTACACAGTGAGTTAAACACCAGCCAGCACTACAGAGCAAGACACTGTCTCAAGAAATCTAAAAAAAAAATCTAAACAGATGCAAAAAAGCATTTGACAAAGTCCAACACCCATTCAGGATAAAAACCCTAAAGAAAATCAGAATAAGGGGCTGGGGATTTAGCTCAGTGGCAAAAGCGCCTGCCTGGCAAGCGCAGGGTCGTGAGTTCAGTTCCCGGTACCGGAGAAAAAACAAAACCAAAAAAAAAGAAAATCAGAATAGATGGTCTTTACCTCAATCTGATCAAAGCCATCTATGACAAATCAATAGCCATCATCATACTAAATGGATAAAAACCAAAAGCTATCACTCTAAAATCAAGAACAAGACAAGCATGTCCACTATCACCACCCTTACTTAACATAGTTCTGGAAACATTAGAATAATTAGACCCGAGAAAGAGATAAAAGGAATAAAGACAGGAAAGGAAGAAGTTAAATTATCATTATTTGCAGGTGACGTGATACTCTACATAGAAGATCCCAAGAACTCCATCAAAAGACTTTTAAATTTAATAACCAGATCAGGAGCATAGTTGGATGCCAAGTCAATATTCAAAAATCAATAATATGTCTGTTCTAAATAAATAAATAAATAAATAAATGAAATGGGCTAGTGGAGGAGAGAATATTCATACCCTCGCACCAGTGTAAAGAGTTATAGGTAGGGTATATGTGCTTTGGGGGAATGGTGTTGAATTGTATAATTAATATACCTAATTGAAATAAAATAAAATATACCTAAAATCATTAATATGAGGACTTCATGGTACTTACAGTAACCAGTAGATGAATACCTATTTTTTATATTTTCTCAGGGTTATGGTTGGCTAAAAACGTTAAAAACTAATACTCACTCAGGATAAATTGGAAGACAGACAGAGAGAGATGGTGATAGGCAATTACAAAACTAAATAATAGGAAGAGAATGAAGCTCTAGCATTTGACAGAAAAGGACGAAGAAAAGGGATCTTACTTTCATTAAATGCCTGTTAATTGCTCTATATTTTAGTTTATCCTTGCATAGACGCTGTGGATACCAAACTCTGTTTGACGCACAGAAAAAGTGAAAATCAAAGAAGTTCAGGTGATGTAAGTGGTAAGTTGTAGCATGAAACCAGTCCTGACAATCTCTAAAATTCACCTTCCTTTTCATTCTGAATAAAGGTATAAAATGCTTCCTCAAAAATCTATGTTGGCCTCAATGTTTATTAAACTGCTTTAGGAAGCACATCTCAAATTCTGAGAAAAAGGGGCTATGCTTCTCTTTGAAGAGAAGCAACCATGGTAGGAATCATCTGCCATTCTTTAGTACAAGACTTTTCTCATATATTTAATGTATATAGTATATTAATATGTTATATAATATTACATGCAATATATTTATATAGAACTGGTATTTACTATATATGGTATATATTATACATGGTATATATTATATATCATATATAATATATTATATGAGTATATATTATATAATAATAAGTATATGTTATATAAGTATATATTATATAATAATAAGTATATGTTATATAAGTATATATTATATAAGTATATATGGTATATATTATATATGTATGACCATATGTGTTGTCATTACTTAAACTGACTTGATTTTAACTAGTAATCATTTTAAAAACTAGCTGGAAGTTTCATGCAGGCTGACAAGAGTTCCATTAAACACTTTTTAGGTTGTTTTATGTCACTTGAATGAAGGAGAAGCCATGCATATTCAAATCAATAGTGTGTGGATAATGACTTCTCAATGACAAAGTCAAATGGAAGGTTACTGTAGGAGTTTTCATAGACTTGGTTTTGGACTGAGCCAGCTGGGACCACAGACATAGACAGATTAAGATAGATGGAAGGATGGGAACTCTGGTAGAGCCAGGATTTAGGAAATTCATTCAGCTGCAAAGCTGCTCTCAGAAAAACAAGACCTGCAACCCCGATGCTTGTCCAAAAGAGTACTGTGGACTTGAGCTTGACGGACTGCCAGTATCTACAGCACTCCAACAAGGTAGGCAGAACGTGGCTACCACATTTTTATGTTCAGGTACTTTTCTCAGTTGGGTTGATTACACACTCAGTATTGTACCCAGCTAGAACATGACCCTGGCCAACAGCTAAGGAAAAGAAAGGTAGGTTATAGCCTTGCCGAGAAGTGGCTGTCAATTAGAAAATACAGGCCGAAGTCACAAGTATGAATGTCAGTATTAGGTGAATTTAGGGAAGCAGCTTCTGTACAAGTTCCCAGCAGGACTATCTCTGGCACTAGGGAAACCCACAGGAACATGAGGTGTTAAGCAAGGGCTGAATAACGCAATGTTTACAAAAGCTGCTGAGGGTAAAGTGGCCCAAGACCTTTCTTATGACTGAGGAAGAAAACCAAAGTGAAAGAGACCATGTGTCAAATGTGAGGATGGGAGTTGCACCAGTGAAGGATGGCGCCTTCATGATGGTCAGAGCTGAGAGATGCAATGCATTTTGAGGGGAAAAATGGCAATGATATTAAACTATCAAGAAAAGTTGTGGGAAGCAAACAATACATAAGACTTAGACTCTAAGAAGCACAGTTCAAGATAGGTGAGAGCAGCAGTTCAGGATGAAGCCGCAAACATCACATGGGTGTGGAAAAGCAGGCAGAAGCAGGTTCCATTTTACCCTTCAGAACAGAGAGGACAATTGTATTGCTACCCAGTCTGGTATGAGAGGTGCGTGAATGGAACTTGTTTAGCCTTCAGACCACAGCTTTCAGGGCCAAAAGCTGATGAGCAATGCTGAAATACTGGAGATTTAGACAACATGATGAAATTATTAAAATTTCAAAAATTGCAATTATAAGGCTCCGTGAAGCTTTCTGGAAAAAAAGTGTCCGTGATTCAAAAAATTACTCCAGTTGATCAAACATTTCATATACTTTACATAACACAATATATTTGGAGGAGAAAAATGCCAATGATATTAAACTGTCCAGGAAAGTTGGGGGAGCAAACAATAAATAAGACAGAGACTCTAAATCCTAGATTTTCCAGTCATTCTGAGGAGTTATATTAAATTGTGCTAAGTCTATTTGTGGAGGACCTGTGCTAGTCTAATTTGTATTCAGAAGATGAGGGGACAGAATGATAAGAAATGTGGACATAACATGAAGCAGAGCTGGAAATAAACCAGAAAGAATAGGACTTCTTAGTGTAGATAACAAATATTTAGTGGTGATGGCAAACATTCAGTGTATCCTATGCTACTCTAATAAGTAGATTTCAATCTGTGAAGTAGAAACTTTCCAAAGACACATAATAGGAACTCAGTGGCTTTTTAAAATATTAAATAAACATTTTTTTCTAACAATGAAGTATCCGAATATTGAGGGGTTTGTCTTGGGAAATATTTAACAGTTAAGATGACCATCTGTCTGGAAGCCCCATGGCATTTGCTTATTGTGTTGGACTTTGTTTCCAAAACCAAAAATTAAAATTCCTTCCAAGATTTAGCTATTATGAATTGTGCAGATATAAACATGGGTATGCACGTCTCACTGTAATATGTCTTTAGCTCTTTTTGAAAGATACTTAGAAGAATATAGCTGGGTCATGTGGAATTTCTAATTTTAATTATTTGAGATATCTGCATACTGACTTCCATAGCACTTGTATTAATTTAAAATCCTGGAAGCAGCCTATACACCCATCCACAGATGAATGGATAAAGAAAATGTGGTGTCTACACATGACGGAATACTACTTAGCTATCAAGGATAAATTCAAGACATGTTTAGGAAAATGGATGCACATGGAAAATATAATGTTGAATGAAATAAGTCAGACAGACAAGCTTAAATATCCTATTCTTAAACACCACTATCCTACTTAAACTCACAGTTCCCTTCCCTAGCACCTGAGATCCATCTTACCCTTTTCTTTTTCTATGTACAAGACACATGTAACATCAAATGACATTTATTATTTTCTATCTCACTCTTAGACTGTTAGGACCACAAAGAAACTATCCCATACAGACTACCTGGCACTAAGTAGATATTTATTGAATGAATGACCTCCACCTTTTAGTTTTCTAGAATATTGTATATTGGGTTATATAATATGTTCATTTCCTATTGATACCCTAAGAAGTTACCACAAATTTAGAGTTATAGGACAATTACTTGTTTAATACCACCAGATGAGTAACTGGGAGTGGGCCGTCTTCATTCCTAGTGTGGTCTGCAGCAATCACACAACGTATGATTACTTCTACATGAGTTGTGACATCTTTATAAAGTGGAATTTAACATACATTCTAAGACATTATGATTACTAAAATTAAGCAGTTGTGTAGTTCTTTCTTATATTCTTGTGATTACTCAGGATAATCTGCTCACTTCAAGATCCTTACTTTATTCATAGCTAAAAATTCCTTTTGCCAGAGTTAACATTCTCAGGTCCCAGGGAGAAGGCTCTGCACATCTGTGGAGTAGTGGAGGGAGAGGCAATGTCTAACCTACCACGTGTGCAAAGAAGTTTTGTATGTTAAATGAAACATGGTAATATGGGAGAACATAAGGATATGTGAAAAGTCTTGTGGGAGGTTCATACAGTAGTCTGTTTCCTCTTTGTCCAATTAATATCATACTGCTGTCAGTCTCACCCAGCTGCGGAAGTGACTCCGTGAGAAGACACAAAGCACTGTATCAGACACATAGACTGTGCAGCAGGCTGCTGGCATGCAACAGTTATCCAACCCTAACAAAATTATAAAGGAGATAAGGTATGGATTCCATCTAGCACAAGGGATTTAAAAACCAATAAGACACCGGCATAAGGGAGTAGGACAGGGAGCAGACCTCTGCAGTCTGATTAGCTTGAGAAGCCCCATACGGAAACACTGTAACAGCAGCAAGCAATGACCATGAGCTCAGAGACAACTCCTGGAGTTATAACAGTGAAACAAACAGAAACACAATCCCCACTGGAATTGTTCTTTGCCAAAGATGGAATATTATGAAAATGATGCTGATGCTTCTCTGAGGTGCTTGACAATGTGGCCACCAGCAACGTGGTGTAGCGGCATCGTTTATTGAAGCGCAGACTTGGGCATGATGAGTGTGTTCAGACCCTGGCTCCTACACGCACTAGTTTTATCATTAGGAAAGTTATACACTCTTTGGGCCTCAGTTACTACTTCTAAAAATCAAACTAGCAGTGGGAATATATGACCCATGGGCTTTTGTCGGAGTTTAATGAGAAAATGCTTGCAAAGCGCTAGCGCAGCACATGGCAGAGTACATATGTATGCAAATAACTGTATCTTTGCAGTAGCATTTCCCCCTGTCTTAGGTTAAGCAGCCTAGTGCTATTAAGTGAACTTAAATAACATCCTGGAAAGTTAGGGCAGGAAAGAAGCCAGCAAAGGAGAGCAAAAGGAATCTAAGAGACAATACCACGTCATCTTAGTAAACACGGAGCACATTTAACCGTGACTCACACAAGGGTGGGGACTCGCGTTGCAGTTGAAGTGTTAGCCAAGACCAGGCTTAGAGCCAGCAACAGGAGACACAAGCAGAGCCCAGAGGAGAGAGGATGACAGCATGGTCGTGCTGAGAGGAGGTCAGCTCCCAGAGCAACTGGCTTGCTGTTGCCAGGAATCTGACAGCAAACGAGGAGGAGGAAGATCACCACGAACACTGGTCCTGCTCCTGGATGCAGCTGCCTTCTCTGAAAACACGCACACAGGCAGGTGAACCTTCCTTAGGCAAAGGGGGTCAGAACCTGTTTCTAGCCTACTCCAGATGGCTCAACTACCTCCTGAGAAAGAACAACTTAAGAACAAGATCGATGGTGTTAACAAATATACTTAATGAAGACACATCCTCATTAAATATTATCAGGGCTAGGAAAGATTACTAACTCAGACATCATGAACAGATAGCATTGTCCAAGTTTGTCAGTTCATATTGATAGGGAAACAAAGTAGATAATTTTCAAGAAGTGAAAGGAGTAAAGAATAAGAGGAGAAGGAGAAAAGGAAAAAAGTCCACATGACCGAACCCCCTCAGGACAGAGGAAAGAGAGAGCTGACTGTCCCATATGTCTCCCTTTCAGTGCCTCATAAATAAGCCCAAGCTAAGAGAAGAGCGTCTATGCATTGAGCAGAATTCTGGCTTTGTCTTAGCAGAGCACTTGCAGCATGACCTTGGAATAACTGCTGCGTAAGATGAGGGTAGAAGTTTGGGGAACTAAGAAGTGTAAGATGTCTTGGGTTGACTTCGTACAATCAGTTACACGCCACCGCCCCCACAGATGTCAATGGCTTCCCAATATCTACGAATTGCAAGCTCCTCACCCTGGTTATGGAGTTTTATTTATATGATCAATCCCAAGGTGCTGTACGGAAAGCTGTGTGTCCCAAGAACCATTCCAACTATGTGTGGAAACAAGCAGTTGCTCAGTTTAAATGTGAGATTCCCAGGACAAAAGGCCAGGGTCAATCAAGGGTCCACCCTTGCTTGATTAGTCACAATCCATGACCACATAATGGTAACATCAGGAGAGAGGAGCTGGGGATTTGGTAGAGATCTTTTTTTTTTTTTTTTTTTTTTTTTTTTTTTTTTTTTGGTTTTTCTCCGGTACCGGAAACCGAACTCATGACCTTGCACTTGCCAGGCAGGCGTTTTTTGCCGCTGAGCTAAATCCCCAGCCCCTGGTAGAGATCTTAAAGTGTCTCAAAACTATCTTCCCCTCTCTTTGTCTCATTTGTCATACTCAATATTAGACCTGTAGAAAAGAGAAACCAGACACAGCCTTCAAAGATTAGTTTTAGAAACTGGTCAGAATAGGAATTGGTTCATGGATCATCTACTGTCCTGTGCTTAAAGCACATGAGTGTTCATACAGAAAAGACAGCAAGTCGAGACTATTCAGAGTGGAGCTTCCATGGTGTGTGTGGGTTCTTTATCAGGAAATTCAAGGAGATATACATATGTCTGTCATGGACATTTTGTACTGTTCCAAGGCTTTTTAATCCCAGCTGCGTTACTTTGAAATTGTAGCATTATTATCTTGAAAAGATTAACCATGTCACTGAATAGTCCAAGTTGATTTATCAACTAAGCCTCAGGAGTATACTCACAGAGTAACAACTCGTCCTTGGGGATGGATGAGTGATCCCTCATCTGCAGAGCCACAGGGCCAACTAGATTCTCAGTATGATAGATGTGGTCATGGCCTGCCATGCAGGTGCAAGCTGATGCCATTCACAAGGAAGCCTCTTTCTTATCCTTCCAGGTGATATAGAGTCTCCCTCTTTCCCATTCCAGGAGCAAGTGGTGCCCATAGTGACGAGACCAGATTCTTCTTAGCTAAGTATGCCTCTGTTGTGGCTAAACCTGCCTGTTTACTGAATCCTTTTAGGAATCCACCTGCAGTATGTCTGCAACCCTTAGACATTTACTAGTCCCAAGCATGCTCTGAGCCTACCGTGTGCCTTCTCCTGGGTTCTTACCACTGGGGATGCCAGGTGAGCCGAGACCCCGTTCTCCCGGTGCTTCTGACCTCATTCCTGGCTGCATTATCTTTTTATGACTTCACACGCATCAAGCCACAAATTACACAATTTAATAACTTGCAACGATTTTTCCTCTCGGTTTTCACATTTTAAGCTGAAACAGCAGCGCAGTTTCAGGCAACAGCCACCCTCGTGCTGCTGCCCCCAACCCCACCCCTGCATTCATCATAACTAACACTCAAAGCGGCAGTGCAGCTGACCAAGTGCACTGATGGCAATGACCTCACATACAGTAGTCAGACTGCCCAGGAGGGCTGCTTCACCAGAGCGCTGCACACACACACTTTGCCGGGCTTTAGCATCTCCTTTCATAAGCCGACATGCTCAGCTTTTTGGGGTTGTTTTCATGGAAATAATCTACATGGTATCACACCCAGGAAAATATATTTTAAACTTAAATTAGCATTTCTCCCAAATCTACAGCTTCGTACTTAGTATCCTTAAAGGTCATCTGTTACTTTTGCACACACACATGGATCAAAGATGGAGGGAAGTGAGGGGAAAGTGGGCCCCCAAAAAAGGAATTATATATTATTACTACAGGTCAGATATTCTACAGGATTTATATTTCCTATTAAATATTTAGGCTCAATGTAAATATGGCAAATATAAATATCCTAAGTATATAGCTTAGAAACATACTAGACGAGAAAAAGAATATACTTTTCCTTTTGTGAATTCACTAACAAACATATGAGATATGATTAGCCTCATTAGTTATCCATGAAATGCAAATTGAAACAGAGAAATGGCATTTTTTCACCCGTAAAATTAATGAATATTTAAAAAATGGTGAGAAGACACTGAAATTATCACCCAGCCACCACTGATAGAAGTATAAATTAGTATAACCTTCCTCAAAATCAGTCTGACAATGTATGCAATAAGAATTTTAAATATTTTTATCTTTGCATCCGTAATCATTTTCTGACATACTTCTCAAAGCGAAAAATGAATAATCATAACAAATGCTTGTATAAATCACATTGTTTTAAATTACTTGCTTTCAAAAATATGAAGGATCTATTAGATGGTAGCCTCCAAATAAACCTGATGACACTTTGTGATTTTTGATGCATAATGAACTTTAAAGGAGTTCAAAGACTGTCACTTTTGTAAATAAAATCTTTTTTTGTTGTTGTTTTTGTTTTTTTGTTTTTCTTCCGGTACCAGGAATCAAACTCATGACTTTGTGCTTGCCAGGCAGGTGCTTTGCTGCTGAGCTAAATCCCCAGCCCCAATAAATAAAATCTTGTAGTCCACTCATGAAAAAGTTTTGCAGTGTCTACATATTTGGGGGAAAAGAGGAACAAAATGATGCTGAATTTCTTAGAAAATATCCTTGATAATCGAAGGAAAAAACTGAGACTTTATCCTCATTTAGAACCCATTTGTCAATAAACATTAAATCTTGTATTAGTACTATCAAAACTTGATAGTTGTATTTCATAAACAATAACTAGTATACTACGCTTATATTGGTGCAAAGGAATGTCAAAATTTTCTACCACGGAATTCATTACTTTAGGATAAACTTCTAAGGAACTGCAATTAAAATTGAAGTCCAAAGAAAAAATAAAACATCTTGCTGTTCATGGTGAGCTTTCATGCACTTAGAAAATTATTAACCCAGGTCTGCAGGACCTAATGTTTCCACTCCTCATGTGGGGCTGGTGCACGGACAGGACATCTTTCTGCTCCTTTTCCATCTCCTTCCCATTTGAGGAAGATCTAACTCCCTACTTCCTATTATCTTTTAATTTGCTCTTTACCTACAATCAAACCATTATTGTATGAATGGCCTACTTAAAATATCTTAAACTATTAAAATATCCTTTGCAATTGAACCTATAATGGAAAATTTGAGATAGCCATGGAAGAAACTATGCAAGGTGACACATTTTAATAATCAGTTTGGAGGATTAAGTGGGACATTTTGAATCACAGGACACTTGGTACATTGTTTACCATTCAGTACTAAGGGATGGAAACAAAAGCTTCCCGTGACACTTGTCTTGAACCTTGCTTTACACACATGGTCCTTTCCACTGTATCTAATGCATGCTGCTGTTTTGCTAGATGTAGCGGATACAGAAATAAATTCTTCTATGCGGCAACGAAGAACAGTGAGAGTGAATAGCAGCTCCCAAATCAAGGTATTTTCAAAAGAGCTGTTAACATGGGACATGCTTTAGCACATCTGTGTTATCAGCCCCTTTAACACCAGCTTCCAAAAAGCTCGACTGCTTTTTCATTTTTAGGCACTGGGGAGGCAGGGCCTTCACGCTGCTACGTCCCCTACCCTTTCAAGAGTCTTATCGTGCTGGGATTATAGGCATGTGCCAGTGCACCTGGCGCAAACAAGCTGTAGTGTATTGACAGCTGGTGGTCAAATTATAACCCCCAGCTGAACTGAGTAAGCACGGTGCTGGGTGTGGGAGGCCCACCTGGGGACTGTTGCCAGCAGCATAAGAGGCAGAACTGGAGAAGAAGGAGGCTGTTGGGAGCACAGAAAGGCTTTTGGGAGCTGGTGGGAGCTGGCGGGAGCTAGCGGAAGCTGTAAGGAGTTATTGGTGGTTCTGGAGGAGCTCGTCATGCTGGCTTTCCTGATGAACTTGGCTGTTTTCATCCTCTGAGGAGTGTAGAACCTAGTTGGCACTGAGAATGGCTTTGGTTCACTTTGAGGATGCTCTGGTCCTCACTTTGAGCATTGCTTCCTGGCTCCAGAAGGGAAGATGGTGCACTGCCGGCCTCCTGGAAAAGTTTGCTGCATTGGCTTCCCTGATGGGAACTCAGCTATCTTGATCATCAGAGGAGCTCGGGACCTCACTGTTGCCGACAATGGCTGTGGTACCTTTGGGGAAGCTCTGGTTCTTCTGAGCATCGCTTCCTGGCTCCAGTGCAGATCCCTCAGCCTGCTAGCACAGACCCTTCATCCTGCTGGCACAGACTTCCTAGATTCCACCACTGACCTTTGGGCCTTCCCAGTGCAGATCCATAAAACAGGCCTGCATGAGATATCGTTATGGGCTCTGGGCTTCCAGTTGGATTCCTGGGAGGCATTGTTATGAGATCTAGGTCTTAAGCTGGATTCATGTAGGACATTATCATGGGATCCAGGCCCTCAGCTGGATTCTTGGTCTATGTTGTGTGGACAGATTTCCTGCACTCTCTTGTATATTATTCTTTGGGTGACTATTATAAATAATCTTATAAAATATGTGTCCTATATTTTATAGTTTCCCTTGCAAAAATAAGCCCCAAACCATAACATAAGCTTATTTAAAAGTCATTTGACTTAAACTTGAAACTCTTAACTTTATTTGTATGATTTTTTAAACTGAATGATCTCTCTGAAGGTCTGGCAAAATTCTTGGGAGAATTTTACCTTTGGCACAGTTTTCTTCAAAAGTGAATCATTTTGAAAACCATTTCAGAGAAGAGGAACCCTTTCCAAGAAACTGTTCAATGAATTAAATGTAGAAACAGATCAAACCTCAGACATGATGCAAAAATTATAAGGTTTCCCCTTTGCAAAATGTCCACGAAGATAAGGCTCCTTGCACCTTATTGCTTCTACCTCTCTCCTCAATGATCCCAATCCAGTTTGTAGCTTCTGGTTCCTATTTTCAGCTGGACTTCTGGCAGCAGGGGCCTCCTCCCATGGCTGGGGAACACTCTGGACCTGCTCTCCAGGTCCGCCCTGGACTTGTGAACTTCAGTTCCAATGCTTTCAACTCAGCCTTGGACTGGACCACACCTAATAATTTACACAATTAGTACATTTGCTGAACTTGTTGTGATTCCTGACATCTGTATTTACTCCTCTGACTTTAATACCATAGTTTTTACATTTTTATTAATACATGTTTGTGGTACATGATGTTTATATTTTTTGTGTGGCGCTGGTGCACATGGGTGCACATCACGCATCTTAGTTCTTATCCCATCCCCCATCCTCCCCTGCCATCCCCGTCCCATCTCTTGGTCCCCTTCCCACTTGAGAAAGATCAATCCCTCCTTCCCATTATCAGTTATTTTGCTATTTTGTTTATTTATCCTTTGGGTTTCTTGTGTCAAAGAAGCCGTATGACACTTAAGCTTATCTGATTTGTCTCACTTAACATTACACACTCGAGGGGCATCCATTTTCCTGCAGATGACTCATTTACTTCTTACAGCACAAAAGTACTCCGTTGTGTGTAAACACCACATTTTCTTTTTCCATGGACACATGGGCTGCTTGGAAGATGTAGTTATTGTGAGCTGCACTTCTACAAACGTGGCATGCATATATCATTGTGGTATGATGACCAGCACTTCTAGGAAGATCGCTAGAAGGGGAGGAGATGGCTCCAATGGAATTTCCAGTTTTAGAACTGCCCCCTGGCTTCCTTTCCGTCCCGTGGAGTGAAGCATCTCTTAAGGTGGTTCTTAGCTTCTTGTGCCTCCCCTGCTCTCAATGGACCATCTTATTTATTTATTAGGCTTTGTTACTTCTCCACAAGTATTTCCTAAATACATCAATTGGTGCCTCAGTTCATGAACTCACTTCTCTACATGATTCTGGTCATAAACTGAACTGGTTGAGAACTGAATCAAATTTCCCCATAAGGTCAACATTGAACCTAAACCATTGAATTGGATTTGGTTCTTGTCCAACTTGGTTTAGAACCAGAATGGTGGAAAGAATCAAGTTTATGAACTGAGGTACCACTGTACTTCTTCAATTTAACTTAAACATCCCATTTCTAACCATTCATCCTCATGCATCTCAGACTCAACACATTATGTTCCCCCCTTTCCCCAGCCTGTGCCACAGTCCCGTCATCCCACGCCAGCACAGCCCTCTATTCCGGCACTTGTTGAAAAGCAGCGTCACCAGCTCAGAGGACCATTCACACCTCCCTCTCTTGCCTCTCCAAGAGGAGAGGCCGCAGGGAGGCGCAAACCCTCTTGACTCCAGTTGTGCAGCCACAGACGAGCAGGCTCGCTTGTCACTGCTGCGGGTTGAATCTGCACTTCAGAATCTGACCTGGTCCAGTCTTTTGTATTCTGTGCTTCTGGCTTCAAGACCACAGGTTCTGTTACCACCCAATGAATAGCACCCTTCTCTGTGCTCCTGATGTGTTTTATTCTTCCTGTAGCAGCATCTCTATCTGCCTCCCTCAGATCACAGTCCATTTGCTGAGAACACATTCCTTAACACCAGATTATGAGTCCTATCCAATCTAATCTTTGTACAACTGATTCTTTCTGTCACCTCTAACACAAACCATGGTGTAGCACAGAGCAAGAATCAAATATTTGGAAATGAATTTACATAATACCTTAAGTTATTATCTGGTCATGCATAATAATTCCTTAAGAATAAAGCATGCGGTGCAGATTGTATAGCTCAATGGTAGTTTTAATATGTGAAAGATTCTGGACTCAATCCCTAGCAACAACATATAAATACAACTTATTATTCCTCCTTAACGCAAAGATAAGTGTGAGGATGAAGTATGTCCTAGAACATGTCTCCAAAGTATTGGACAAAGGAGATGCATAATCTCTAAATAATTACTTCATATTCTCAGTGGAATTTTTGTCAAATAAAAAGTGGACAATCGAAGCAACCAAAATTACAATGCCCCAAGATTTCTCCCACTGAAATAAGTTGTAAAGGCACAGGTAATGATTAAATTGCTTCCTTTTCATATCCGGAACAAGGCTACAGTCCAGTAAAAGAGAAAACACTTTCACTGATGAGCCACTCAGAATTGGGCTACTGCGGCTTTCCTTAAAAGCTTCTCCAGGGAAACTGTCTGCTATGCTTCAGTCTTGGCCGGAGAGGAAGGTAACCCAAGGCACTGCATGAAAGCTGTCATTTTGTAAAGGCCACAAGACATGCAACAAGACATACAGCTGAGGGGTACAGCAGGGGTGAACATCAAAAAAAGGGTAAAAACAACGGAGAGGGGAGCTACTTTCACTGAAGCTTATCTGAGCTTCTTTGGTTGAGAAATCAAGACTTGAAACCTCAAGATAAAAGGCTTTCTGTGACAAAGCTGGCATATCTGGGCTTTTGGTACAGATGCCAAAGAAATGTCTATTCTTTAACCAACTAGTTTCTTAATACACTACGTAACCGTATGTAAAATATAACTCAAGAAACCCTTAAAAGTGAAGGAGTTTAAGAAACGTTTATATGGAGAGATATGGCTGTCAGAGTTCCATGGTAACACTTTAGATCACAAGAGGACAGAGAAACAGATGCCAAGTACAGAATCTAAGACATAAAGGTAATAGAAGGACAATTATATGAATTTAATAGCCACTATTCATGAAATCTGGGAAACAACAGAAAAACCAGGAAAATGGAGCGGGGTCTTTTTTTGAAGGCGTGCCTCACACCAGGTGCCCAGAAGCCTCTCAGGCATGATGCATATAGAAAACTGTGCAGGGCTTTGTCTCCTTCCTGGCCTGACAGGGAAAGGACTCTGTCCTGCTAGCAGCCTTTACCTGAAAACTCCGGAATTATTTCTGACCTCATTACCCTCACAGATCCTCCAAGGAAGAGGTACAGCCACTAATTTCCAGAAGAAATAGTGCGGCAGTGAGGTGACTCAAAGGACATTCAAAATCATTCCTTAAATTCCCAAGAAGTGACTCCTATCCTGGAGACAGAGTCTATCCCAAGGGGAGGGGCCTGCTGTTCTCTGTAGAGCTGGGGTGTCCCCTATCCCACGTGTTTCTTCTGATGTCACTAATACGTCTACTACATCTCTCCTCTGTGCTGAGGAGAACGTGATTCAATAAAATATTTGCAGATAATTCTTATGGTGCAGCTCTGGTAACACTGATAATAAACACTAATACAAGTCCTTCCATCGAATACTTGCTATCAGGCAATTAGGCTGCTGAAGTCTTTCCACAAATTATTTTAGTAAGAGGCTCAAAAGTAAATATCCCCACCTCATACAAAGTAAAACTGAGTCGCAGGTAAGAAACTTGTCCAAGGTCACATTGGTTAATCCAACTGCAGTGGCTCTGGTATCCATGTCACCATTTATCAAAATATTAACCCACGCAGACGCCAAATTCTCTATTCCAGCACTTAAAATGCTCTGGACAGCGCCTCCTACTTCTTCATGAGCTAGAGTCTGAGTAACAGCAGACTCCTCAGAGCTGTCTGTGCCGAACCTTCTGTTCGAGTGCTCTGCGAGGTCCACAATGGCCTCCACATGGATAAACCCAGTGCTTAGCTCTCAGCCTGCACCTCCTTTGACCTCTGACGCTGCAAGCATCCTCTTTTCAGAGCCCCTTCTTCCCTTTGCTTCTGATTCACAAGTTCTTGGTCACCTCAAAGTTGCATCTTTCCGGTCTCTTTGCTGGTTCCTTCTCTTCCTAGCTGCAGTGATGGGCAGCTCCAGAGCTCGGTTCTTGGAAATTTGTTGTATATCCACGTTCATCCCCTTAGTGATCTCTCTCTCTTCCACGCTCCTGCTAACGTGGAAATCCCGCATGCACAGTGCTGACACCAACCCAGCCCTCTCCCCCAAATGAATGCTCCTCTACCTGCTGTAAAACATTGTCAATTGGGTGTCAAACAGGCACCTCAAATTTACTACACCCATGATGAAACTATGAAGTGAGACCCTGTCTCAAAAAACAAATGAATGAATCACAGGATACATTCCCTTTCATACCAGAAACCTATAGGCTCTACCTTCGCCACATGGAGCGAGGGCCCCTTCTTGGCGTTTCAGCGATTAACCTCCCAACCGTGCCCCATTTTGAACACTAAATGCATCACTGCCCTGATCTAAGACCCTTCTGATCTTAGCCCTGACCCAGGCATTTTCTCTGAGACCTCATCTCTTAGGTTCACGGGGTCCTGCAATGTTGGTATCCTAGACAACCTTTGAGAAGCAAGACACACTCTTGCTTATGATCTTGGTCTTAGATGTCCCTGCCATCTTCTTCCAGATCATCAAATAACAAGTTTCTCACGTCATCTGAGCCTTTAGCAAGCTATTAGCTATTCATCAAGACTCCTCGTGACCAAGACTTGGAGGGAGCGGAAGGGAAGAATACAGAATGAAGATGCGTTAGGTCCATGTACCAACTTTCCACAAGGAATGTAATCCTTGTGTACTGCAAATAAGAATAAAAATAATTTAACAACTAAGGCTCCTTGTTGAACTCCATCATGAGCCCATCCCCCACCCCCATCCCGCTTACTTTGCTCATCTTTGTCTCCATGGCATTTAGCGTGCTTCAACAAACGCTGCGATTCTTTATACTTTGTCTTCCTCCACCGACATGTGAGCCTACGGGATCAGCTTCCTCTTACTCACTGAGGGAAGGACGTGATTGCCCGTGTGGGCGTCCAGTAAACGCATACGCTCTATAAAGACAAGGCCGCCAGGCTCCCTTATCTCAGGCTCCCCTCCTATTACTTCACTGCTTCGCTGCCCTGCCTCTTATCACAGTCCTTCTGCTTGAAATGGACATTGCCAAAGATCTAAGCCTGGGTCAGATAAACCTCTCCTCCCTCAAAAGGTTAAGGAGAAAAGCAGACCAATAATGTACACTGAATGTACAAGCTGGCATAATTATTGCACCTTCGGAGCAAGAGAGCCACAGAGTGTCAGCCACTTACACCTAGGAACTCAGGTTCCTTTAAAAACTTCCTGTATTTTACAGTCAAAGGGAATCCCTGACCAACACTGCCACCTGCCGATACGAAGGTGAGAAATCAGGACAATCGGTGTCAACCAGTTTAAAAAAAAAAGGCTTAGCAAGAGACAATAGTGAAAACTCCCATGATGTTAGCAAAGTAAACTGCTTTTCCCAGAGAACCAATCAGGAGTTTACACTGAATTCTACAGCAGCATCATACACAGACTGTGTAAGTGCAAAAGAATTACAGTGACCTCCTTCAGAAAAGCACGGCCAAAATACTAACAGGCCTCAGTCTTCTTTACAAATGACAGTTGTAAAGACAATGACAGCTACAATGACAGCTCTGCCACTTTTACCAGCAACTCCTGTAAGAGTTAAAAGATTCAAGAGTCAAAGCAAATATGTTATTTTTCCACCTCATTTAAATAACAACAAATGTTCACTAAGATCTAAAACTTGCTGGGGAAAAAACAAAAAACAACACAGTAAAAATATTTATGTTAATACCAGAACATTTACATACAAGGCTCAGTACTATCAAATGGCTCCATCTAGAAGGTTTGTGTGTTTTTTTTTTTAATTTAAATGCAATGTTGTTCAATGCAAAATCTTTGGTTATGAGCTCGGGAAAGAATTCAAAATGGCATCTTCATTTTTCTAACTTTTAGCATCAAAAACTTCTTGTGTTGTCTGCCCCAGTCCCTGGCTAGGTGTAAGGATGGTGAAAATTAGATGGTATATGCTTTAGAAAGTCATTTATTTAAACCATTACATTCACTCCTGGAGTCGCTCAGCCCTAACATTTTTTTTAAACTTTTATATTCTTTTCATCAAACCATCAATAAAAGTTCTGCTAAAAAAGAAAATACATATTGTTAAAATGAGAAACAGAACACAGTTTGGAAAGCCCTAAAAAATAGAAATCTATACCAGGAAAGCCCTCAGGGAAGGAAGTTTCTCTCACATACCTTTCAAATTAAATCTTAGGGTGAAACAGGGACAATAGAAGTAAATATGGCTTATGATAACATACTTCCTTTGTCAATTAGAAATATTAAGAAAGTAGACTCATCAACACACAGGATTAAAAATAATAATTCCATAAATTTAGAAAAAAGTATTTAATTATAAAATGTCATTAAATAAAAAAGCAATGGCACAAATCACCAACAAGTTATTGAAGTGATCATATCCATAGGCTGCTCTTGTAATTAAATGCTAAAAATTTATGACTGTTCCCATTAACGGCATTTTGACTACTAATTAGACTGACAGCAAGAGCTTCTGAGAATGTAATTTTTCCCGAAGAACTACTAAAAGTATCATAAACACAGTTGGCACGGCATTCATTTACATCACCTTTTATTTACTGTACTCTAACCTCATAAAATATTTAACATTTCTCTTATTTACAGTACAGAGGCTTACCTCTTGTCACGGCGTGGTTTAGCCATTAAAACCCCTGGGAATAGTTCTTTCAACAGTTTAATAAGTGTACGGACTATTTAAAATAAGTACACAAACCAAAGCTTGTTCACATGACTATTTATACCCAGATTAACTCTGCCAGTAGACTTGTTTAGGACAAAAATATTTAAAAACCCTGCTTTAATATATTCTCCAGCCATTACCAGATTATATTCTGATGCTGATATGACAAGGACGACAGCCAGCTAGGACTGTTTAAATAAGCTTTGCAAGAGTGCACCCTGCGTGAAATAATTTGGCTTTCACTCTCTGGTTATTGGTATTTTCAGTTATTCCACATGGGTGTGTTTTATTTATTCATAGTATTTAAGAATTTAATGGTTTGGTGATAATTGGCAGTTTCTGGTGGTTTATTTCCTTGGTCTTGGATATAGCTCTGTGCAAATATGTCAGATGAACTGAAAAAATGCAAATCATCACCTATGATACAGAAGCAAGGTGTTATTTGGATAAATGACCCAAAGACATGAATACCAACACTCTACAATGACATAAATACTTCACAATTAGGTCTATTTTAACATCTGCTGGCTTCATAACTTGACAAACCTTGTATCTGTTAGCTTTTTTGGATTAAAAAGCCAGCCATGTTGAGGAAAGACAGATCTGAAGAGGTACAAAAGGATATGCTACAGAATATTTGACTTGGGGAGAAAAAAAGTGGGTAGAAAATATACTTTCATATTAGAAAACAACTGTCACAACTGGGTGCATTTTACAGAGTATACGAAAACAGTCCCAAGCTAAGGAAGCCCCTTTCCTATCGAGAAATTTGTTTTCTACTATCAATTTATTAACATAGTTCTGGCAGCAGCCCACGGGTGTACATTTTTAAGGCTTGAGGTGTCACTTTTTAATAGTTGGGTAGAGTTGAATAGTAAGAGTCCCGCCATTTCTTTTATTTACACTCTCGACCCAGCAAGAATTATTTCAGAAGTCTTTGCAGTTATCTGCGCTGCTGTCTTCTACGACAGCTTTGACTTTATGACCCATTCGGCGTTCGGGTTGAGCTGGTATAAGTCCTGCATGTAAGTGTCCTCGTCGAGGCAGCGCTCCCCTGCAGAAGAGAAGTGCTGTCAGTTTAACACAGCGGGCAGACAAGGGTGTGACTTCAAACGGAAGCCTAACAGTTTCACTCTTAAATCTTAGACTTCAAAATATGTCCTGCCCTTTCCCGATTCCCAGAACAATATTTGAAGACTTGGCCAAAATACTGGGAAAGTGCACTTGATAATCTTTCTCTACATAGGTTTCAAATTAAGAAGCTGAAGATTCCTTGTATGGATTTTTAATGCTTATTTATAATGTTATTCTCCTTTATTAAGAATGACAACAGTTGTGAATTCACCTAGGAAAGCACATTCATTCCCAAGATCTGATAATAAAATGAAATCAAATATATTAATAAACCTTTACTAATTAATTTAACAATTCCAGATTTCTCCTGGAGTTATGGCTTATTTAGCTTTCAAAAATGAGCTGGGTAGCAAAGCTCGGGAGGACAAAGAGGGAAACGGCAAGTTCAAGGCCAGCCTGAGCAACACAGCAAAACCGCATCTCTGCAAAGAAGCAGATCCTCACTCTCCTGTATTCAGCTTTAAGTACTTACCAACATTTTTAAGTTCCACAAAAAAATTCCACAACACTTCTGCAAATTATTTTCAATGACGATTTGGGATTAAATATCATTTCGTTTATTTCTTAATAATGTCACCCTTAACCATTTGCAAGAGTCAAGAAAAGATGGTTACTTTAAATTTTTTAAAAAACATGAATAAGACCCATGGTAATTACAAAAGGGGAAAATATAGAATATAGTCAAAATGAATTCGTCTGTCTTATTTCCTGAATTATGAATGTGTGTATATTCCTAAAATGTAGGAAATAACCGTAATGCATAATTCTTACTTTTACGAAAAATACAGTATCTAGTTATTATTTCTTAAAGAAAGTGTTATCGTATCTTAAATTACCTCAACTACTTCCTCCAGTATGCTGTGACACAACAGGACAAAAACAAAAGAAGTTTTTAGCCACTGCCATCTTGACCATTCTAGAAATTATTGCTATTCTAGGGCACCTGCCTTTCCTGAGGTTGAATGTACTATAGATGGCATTTATACAGAACCAGCTCAAATAGCCCTGAAGAGAAAGGTCAGGCCATCAAAAAAAAAATCCATATATTCAGTGACTGTCTGAAAAGCATGTTATATTATTTTTTCTACCAAAGATATAAGTAACCGCCCATGGCAATGTCAAATCAGCACTTGAAATGCAGAGAGAAAAAAAAATGACTTACCAATATTTCCTCCAATTTCATACAAAAAAACTTCTCCTTTCTTTAGGGTTTGGGCAACCCCACTAAGAAGGACAAAACACACTGATTAGCATGTCATCAAATAACATGCAAGTAAATCACTTAAACATGCACAGGGAATTCTGGCTGCTACAGAAAATTCATAACTTAGACACATTGTAATTATCCACGCATTTGTATTTTCCCATCTGTTAAATGTGCCGAATAGGTAATAAAAATGTCACACCTGTAAATTAAAATAAACAAATGGAATCATGCATCTCAAGGCAAAATAGTAAATCACTCTCTAAATTTGTAAAATTGAAAAGAAAAGTTAATGCAACACTAACGGCCAGTGGCGTTATTAATGTGATTATCCACTCTGCACACTGCCTCCCTGCACGAAGCGTTTGTCTCGGGCAGCTGTGCTGACGATGCTCACGTGTGCAAGGTGGGCGCAAAGACGCCCGTCCTCCGCGTGCTGGCCATTCTAACGGGACAGGCTCACGTGCTTGGCAAGGTGTAAGTAATCCTTTCAAGTAAGCTGCAATTATAAATTTATACTCCTCAAACAACAAACTCATTACCTTAAAGAAGTGCTGAGTATCTGAGGGGAAAGATGTACTGACACCGATTTGGATTTTACATGGTGGGTATTAAAATTCTGCAATCTACGCCACAAAAACTGAATATTTTTAGTTTTATGTATCAGTAAAAATTTTTTTAAAAAATAAAATCACTAGGAAAAAAGAATGAACTCTTTAGAACACCGGGTTCAAACATAGAGAATGGGAGTATTCAGTGATTTTCAAATTTTTTGGTGGAAGAGTTACGTGAGGGGCTTGCTAAAAATTCAGAAATGGAGCTCTAGAACTTCCAGCAGTTCTAGAGTGAACGCTGAGTGCCTGGTCTTGGTAGGCTCTACAGCGGAGGGTGGTGTGTGGGAAGTTTGTAGACTGCTGCGGACACACTCTGGAATTGAGAAGGGAAAACGCGGTCTAACTCTCCCCCAAGCAGTACAGCAGCCGCTCCTCTCACCGGCCCCCGGGTGCTCCTCTGCCTGTCCCATTTCCGTAAACCCCACCCATCCTTTGCACACCCATGCACTCAGGTGTGCAATGCCTTCATGCTGAAGCTGCCCTGCTGCACTGTGTCCTTACTGACAGTAAGGACAATTTCCACACACGGGGATGCTTATTTTCTTTAAGTCAAATGAGGTAATAATTACTTTTTATTTATGCTACACAAGTGAGTATAGGCAGACAATGTAGCTATCAAAAACCAAACTGAACGTTATGAACTCTTCATTTAAAGAATCTATGCAGATATAGTGTTGCTCTGAGATTGATTCTCAAGTATTTGTATTCTTATTCCACTTCATAAAAACCTGAACTGGGTCTTTTGGGGCCTGCAAGCTTTTGCATCATGCTAATCAACAAATTCGTTAGTATTGAGAAGGCATAAACCCTTTATCAAAGACTAGTGAGTAATGTGCAATTTAGTGCACTTATTTTCCATCACTCATGGGCTCTTTGGCTTCAGATGAAAAAGTGGAAAAGAATAAAGGTGAAAGGAACTAAAGTTCCAGCTGCCCCAATGCAGATGCAATATAAATGAGAAGCACAAGAATATGGTGAAAGAAAAGAGACGTTTAAATATTCACTTACTATGTGACCGGGACAGTGCTATGAACTTCATGGTTATTTCCCAAGTTCACTAGCACAGGACTGTAAGGAAGGCCCAGTGATAGTCCACTCTTACAAATGAAGCGCTGGGGCTTAAATGATAAAAACTAGCCTAAGGTGAAGTGCATATAGCTAGCATATATGTCTCTAGCATCCTAAGCATATGGAAACAGCCTGTGAATTGGAGGAAAAGGGAAGCTTGCCAGACTTCTCTTAGATGGAAGAGAGGGGAGATAGAAGAAGGGATACTGCTCCAAGGAGTAGCAAATACTTAATAAAAGCACCATGAGCAGAAAGCCCCAATATGAAGGAGGGCAATGGTCACAAAGCTAGTGCTTTCTATAACAATATAACAACAAATGTTTTATGCTGTACCCTAAACATTAAAGTCAGAGTTGAATACATTGTTACAACTTCAGAGTCATAGCTTATCAGCAAACTGGGGCTGGGGGACAAATGGTGCACAGGGTCCCGGAAGTAAATCCTGTGTAAATCAAAACTATGTCCACCTTGACAGAGTTGCTCATGTCTAACATAGGCTTCAGGACCACATTCTGGGAGGGGAGGGGACATCATCCCTAAAAAGAAGACGTGCAAAAGTTGGTACCTACTGAACAGGGGCAGGAGTAGAGAGGACAGGGACAAGTTCACTGAAGCTGACACATTCTTTGAGGAGCAAAGATGTCCAAGAAATCCCGACTGCTTCCAGGGTTCCACTCTGACACATTCAACTGCCCCAGGACTTAACCCTACAAAATCCCATCTACCCCCAGAACCTGTGCTTCCAGTGTAAAAGGTGATCCAAGACCACAGATTCAGAATTCCAGCTCCACCACACACAAGAAGGATGTGGCCTGGCAGGTCTTAGTTTTCTTATCAGTGGAACAGAAGCAAGACTACTGTGCTTACTTGTACCTTGTGACTGTAAGGTAATTGTATGCGGGTTATTAGCAGTAAGCCTGCTTCCCATTTTACTGCCATCTATGAGCTGAGAGAGACAGCCCTTCTTCCAATCTATAAACCCTGAGGGAAGGCACTTTAAAATTTACACTGCTTACGCCTTCCGGAGGGTCTTCCATGGAGCAGAAACAGATTCAATAGCTGGGGTACTTGTATAAAAATGCGAGATGCTTTTGACAAAGAACTTCACTGAAGCTTCTCCATGTTAGGATGAGGGGATTAAGTTCAAAGAAAGACAAAAAATAGATGATTCAGAAAGTGAGGTGCTCCTGTTCCAGACTGCTTTTCTTTGTAAAAAAGTTTGTAGAAGTGGGAAGTGGCATTAAAATATTATTTCAGCCACAAATAAGAATTTACAGTGCAAAACTGAAGACCCGTATGTTTATTAGGACCTGTAAAATTCAAGGAAAGATGTACTGGAAAGTGCACACAGAAGGGCAGTGACAGGGAGCACCAAGGGCCTTCAAAGATGCTCAGATGCATCGGCCCCAAAACGGACTTGCAGGGTTGGATTGGGGGCCCCTGATGAGGTTGGCTCGTTCTCCCCTATGATGTCAGAGATAAGGACACTCCATTCTTCATACTTTCTGTTTTTCAAGTGGAACTTTTTTTTTTAATCTTTTGTTTTTTTGAGACAGGGTCTTGCTATGCAGTTCAGGCTGGCCTGGAGCTCACTCTGTAGCCCAGGCTGGCCTCGAACTAAAAAAGATCCTCCTGACTCAGCCTCCCAAGTGCTGGGATTACAGGTGCATGCCACCACACCCGGTACTAAAGTGGAACATCTTTTTCATTACATTTCATACAAAAAATTCAGTCTTTGTTTTAACCCCATTATGTCCTCATTCATAATTTTCCTAACAGCCTGTACACAAGTCCTTCTCCGAATCCACATATTCTGGGAGGATGACCAAGTGGTCTCCTATGCCCAGCCCTTTGTTACCCCAAGGAAGGGACTACCCCAGTCTGCTGAAAACAGACTCCACTTAAACTCAGACTACTTCAGTGAACTAAACGCATCCCAACAGCCTGTTGGATCTCTTCTCTTCTGCTGGGAAGACAAATTTTTAAGGACTTCACATCATCCAGAGTTTAAAAAAATAAAAAGGAGAGGAGGAGAAAAATTTACAAAGAGGAGAGAGCAGGTGAGTTATCCCATAGAATAATGAAAACAAAACCGGCGGATACCTTTCTTGGCTGAGAAATCTGGCAAGCACATCACTGGCTTTTAGTTCTTCAGTTAGCTGTATTGCCATGGAAACTTTGGAAAGATGGGGCGCTTGCACGCGGATCACTCCCTGAGGAACGTCAGCCTGCAAAGCAATAATGACACTGGAAGAAAGCTGGCGGTAGCTGGAACGTGAGTGCTATACAGTGCATTATATGGTAAGTGTGCTTAACTACTACGTATTTTACTTCCCTGCATAAAAACCTTAACTACTGTATAATGCAATTTGCTAAATTACATCAAACCTCAAATATCCTCCTAATGGTGATAGGGGAACTTTATAATGCCTATGCAGTAATGCTTAATTATTTTTAAAGATGTAAAGAATGACAGCAATAACCATTACTGCCATATTAAGTGCTGATTTCTGAGTATTATCTACTAGAGGGTACTTCTTCATGTAGCAATTTATGAAACTAAATCAGAAAACAACCACTCTATATGCTATCGCTATGTGTGTATCTGAAAAATCTTCCCACATACTCACATTCCCTCCCCAATTTTTGTTCCCAAGTGTCTAAAAAGAAATAAAAGAAAGACTTGAGTGGTATCTGTTCTTCACTTGGTCCTTGGGCCTATACTTTTAACTTTATCCTGATCAATTCTAAGTCCTTTGGTCAGGGATGGGAAGAAGATTTTATGGATTTGGAGATATCACTGAAAGGGTTTTATATCTGCAATATCAAAATATCAGCTATGGCATCTGAAATATTAAGCTTAATTAATTCCTAAAAGGCTCTACTGAAACAAATACTAATTTAGCATTTAAACCATATGTCTTAAGCAGACTTTAGAACAGCATGCACAAATTATGTTTAAAGATAATTCTCTAAATTTTACAAATATCCCATTTAACTCAACCAAAATTTACTACGCATTACCAAGTACTAATTAGCATGCTAGATCTACTTACCTAGGAGGTAAAACACAAGTTCTTTATTACCCAATCTTAATTTTATCACAATATCACTCTTAATGTATGTGGTCTTAAATTGCTTTTGTTTAGTATAAAGCACATATATACCATAGACGCCATTCATTTAATCTCACTCAAAGTTCAACAGAAATAATACACCTTAAGAAGTGAAAAGCATAAAAATAAGGGACCCCCCCACACACAAAGGCTTAAGACTGTTCTCAGGAACATGAGAGCTAGCAAGCGGGACTAGCAAAGAAAAGCAACACCGGAGAGGGTGCCCGCTCTGAACGACGTCCAGACCCGAGTCCCACTTCATCTCTGAGTCCATCCTGGAGCCTCGGCTTGATGTTTCGACTTCTATGTCCCAGGTCATGTAATCTGGCCTGATTACTTTAGTCTCTGACTTTGACCTTGGCCTTAGGACGGAAGCATAATTTGCCTTTGTCATGATTCTGACAGATTACACTCCTGGCTAACGCACTGGAAAACGAGCTGCTTCCTACGGTGGACAAAGCATTTCCTGTGGTAGTGTTGCTATTTTTACTTCTTTCAGAGCCATTATTAAGTCAATAGTGTCACAAAACTCTGGGGCTATCAGAACTCCTCCTGTGGGGCGGATCTAGCTCATTTCCTACCCTGGCCATTCTGCCCGCTCACCCAGCCTCAGCTGTTTTCTTCACTGGAAGAAGAAAACAACACACTGGTACTGACAATTTTAATATCAGAGTAAACAAGCAGCAACACTTGAAGCACTGCCCCATCCCTCTTCCTTGTAAAGGCAACAAATTCCCTTAGTTTATTATTACAATGCATAGGATCTGGAACGCAAGTTAGAGTTTGCAGATAGCTGTGTATTTTATGCTGATTTTAAATCAGGAACCCCTGCTTAGGACAGTGTCAAAGGATCTCACATGTTAGATTTTGTCTAAAGAAAGTAATAGTAACAAAATTTTTCCCATAATTACATCTTACCCAACCCCAGGATATCTAAAAGGCTGTCGACTCTATACTGGGATTTAAGGTGACTAGAATGTAAGCTTTTCTACATGGTAGGTCCATAATAGATGAGTTACAAAACTGAAATGACTCCGAAAAGTAGATAAGATTGGAAGGTCAGGGATATGGCAGCCTCAGTGTGCCCCTGGCCTTGTTTCTCACTCCTCCTTTTAGTGTATTCTCCTGTTTGTATTTCTTTTAAAAGGCCAGCCAAATTCACTATGTACACAGGGTGTGTATATTCCCCTCCCCTTCTGGATATGTCTCCCCACTATCCAGGATTGAAGGTTTAACTCCAATTCCATGCAATCTTCCCTTTCATGGTCTACAGGGTCAAAAGAAATGGCTTCCACTGGATCTCACTGAGAGCGGAGATCCTACCATAGTATTCCTGTATTCTAGTTCCGTGCCTCTATGCAAGTCATCTGTAGCCACAACTTAGTGGCAACTGATTAAATGAATCACTCAATCACTCAATCACCTTTTACCCCAATGGTAAAAGGTGAACGATAGTAAAAAGTTCTCTAGAATAAAAGAAAGTATACCAATATGCATGTCTTATTGACCAAAAAAAAGTCTTTACACATAGCGTCTACAAGAAACAAAGTGTCATGGTAGTCTCCCCGGTACAGAGAAAAGAGGAAGAGAAAAGGAATGAAAAGAATTAAAGATGCTGCAAGAGATAATTCAGTCATTTTCTCCTGCAGGAAGGCACCTGCGGAGAGTGTAGCCCCTCTCCTTACCTGAAAGTTCTCAAGAAGAGCCAAGGGCCTCTACTGACTGACCTGAGCACAGCCTCCCCTGTAAATAAGCTCGGGATCACAACCTTGCCGAGTGTAGCCAGCTCCCTCATAAAACACAGTACAGCACTCAGTGTGCCGTCAGGACTTCTGAGAGCGAGCCTCCCCTAACACACAAATCCAGACAATGCCCTGGGGTGTGGCTCAATGGTAGAGTATGGGCTCATGTGCATGTGGGTGAATCCCCAGCAGCACCACAAAAGAAAAAAGAAAAATCAACCGTGATAGGAATTTAAAAGGAAGAGTCCAGGTTCTAGCTTCTGCAGGCAATGGAGGGCTCTCCTGGATATGTGTAACGGTAGGGGCTGACACAATGGGGCACAGGCGTGAGCTCTGGCCAACAGAGGCAGTAACATGGGCATTCTCCCATAACTTCCTTATGGGTGTGGGTTAAAATATTTCCCACATCCCTTTCCTTCCATAAGCAGAGGATGAAGCTAAGCCAGTTCAGATCCAAGGGTTAATATGCCCCAAGCCACTAGAAATCTTGGCTTGTTTCACACAGGGTGTACACCAGTGCCATTGAAAAATCTCTCATTATGCTGACAATGCATATGGTGTCTGCCTAGATTGACTGTTCACATTCCCTTGTAAGCAGAGAACTTGTATTCAAACAGGGTGTGTGCGTGTCTACCACATAAAAACAAGTCCCAGTTTGTTTAATGTTTGACCCCACCCACAATGTCCCAACTATATAGAGACTGAGATCCAATATGACTTTGGGGAAGGAGTTTAGCTAGGAGATGTAACGGTAAAGATGGAGTTTAAAAGTGGTTTCTGGACTTGTTTCTCTGCCGAGTACATTGACAAGGAAGCCCAAATGATAGTCACATAAGGATGATAAACAATAAATGATGCCAAACTCTCATTTAAATGGTGTATGACAACTACCACCAAGCTCCAGAATCAGGCCGTATCAAACAGGAACACTATTAGCATCTCAATGACACTGAGCTATCAAGCTTTGAAAAGACACAGTAGGCCTGATCATTAAACCAAACAGCCCATTCCTAAGCCATAATAAATATCTGAGTCTGGGGGGGCGGGGATTTAGCTCAGTGGCACAGTGCCTGCCTGGCAAGTGCAAGGTCATGAGTTCGATTCCCAGTACCAGAAAAAAAAAAAAAAAACAATAAATATCTGAGACTGTACAAAGATCACCGTTGTGACCTTCTGACTTCATGTTTTCTGGCTGAACAGCTGTGACACTGCCCCTTGCCTATCGGGGGGATAGGGTGGCATACTTGGAAACTTGGGCTATATGGTTTATGGCAGGACTGGAGAACTATTTAACACCCCATTAAAGATTAGTCACCAAAGACTTTAAACTTAAAAAATGCTCATTTCTCTTACAATTAACTGTTACAAATCTCACAGGTTTTATATACTGAACTAAGATATATTTCTTAAAATCTAATTTTGTTTCTCATATTTGCTTAAACAAACAACGATTTTATTATTTTTACATTAGGTGTAGCATTGCTCATGTTTTTGCCCTCTAGAAGTTTAATGTCAGACTTTTGAAAGATACATTAATTTCTTCTTTTTCATTAAAGCCTTATTTAAATGTAAAGCTGACATTTTTAATGCCTCAGAAAACTTTTAATCTTTAAAAGGGCAAATTGGAAGTACAGCTTTCTCAAAAAGGCAGCCAGATATAATGCTTTAGAAAATTAAAGGAGGATATTTTAGTAAGGTATCTTAAATTAAAACGGTACAGTCACCCCAGTATGAAGGAACAACACTAATGCCAGGGGACAGTGATATGGAAGGGTGACAACCCTGTGTCTACATTCTGATGATAATTGGACTTTTGATATCAAAAGGCCTTAAACTTTTATCCAACCCACAGATCAAAAGTACTTAAAAGGCAGTAGGCCTTGAATAACTCCTACCATTAATAAGCGTTTAATTTCCAATGAAACGAGATGGTGTTTTTCTCTTTAAATATGGTGTTTTCTGCACTATTCAAAGTCAGGGGGTGTGTTAAGAAGAAATAAGGGTCAGTGCTTGATATTGTAATTTGATTTTCCATACGGGCTCCTAAGTAAACCCAGGGACTGTTCACAGATGCAAGGCTAGTTCCTGAAATAGTATCTGTGGCAATGCTCAGGAGGAAGAGCCGCTAAATGAAACCAGAGGTGGGGTTCTGAGTACAGTCGTGGTTACGAGCCTGCAAACCCAGACCGGGAAGGACACAACCTACACCCACCGCAGCCAGGTAGCGACAGATTTCCTGCCAAAAACCTTAAAATGTTATGAGATCATTCTGGAAGTTTAAGTCACATCAACTGTCTCAAAGTCCTTCAGTTCCCCCACTGCAAGTTAAGCCTGGGACACTGGGTCATCTGGAGTTAATACAAAAGTGAACTGAACGGTGAGAACTTCTGTTTCCAGGCCCAGTGTGATCAGACATGAACTGCGTGGTACATTTCAGCCCTTCGGGTAGCAGCCCCTGTGCCCATGTGTGCTAAAGAATGCACGGCTTCCCTGTTGGAAGTCAACTCGAATGGCAAAAGAAAGGCCATATACACCAAAGTCCAGGGTGGATTTCAAAGCCTGAAAGGTCCCGCTATCATAAATAAATTCTCAAACAGCACCAACACCTTCATGAGACAGAGATACAACCTGAGATAACTATGGGACACAATGGGATGTCTGTTATTTCCTTAGTAATAGGTGTAGGGAATAGAATGACACTAGATCAGAAAAATGCACTTGTGGGTGATGCTGGGGTTCATATACTACTTCTACTTCTGTGTGTGTTAGAAAAATCCACAGTATAATTAAACTCGTATGTGTACATACAGCAAGGTGGGGGAGAAAAGGATTACTTTCACTTTACAGTTTTTCTGTAATGCACAGGCTTAGGCCCGGGCAAGGGAGTTTGACTAACAGAGTTCAAATAATGGTATAGAAATGGTTGTTTTGGGTTCTAAATAATATTAGAGATGTTTCTATTGCAAATTCTGGTTAACCATCACTGTCATCCTATCCTATCATTTTATAAAAATAAAAATTAGAGTCCAGAGAGATAAAATGACGGTTTCACACACTGGTGACAGTGCTAGATCTATACCTCAAACCTGACGACCTCTGGTGTATGATGGGCATGTATGTGGCTGTGCGTGTGTGTAACCCACACAAGGTAAAGACTATCAAAAAAGGGTTATTTTTAATGATCTATGAGTTTATTTCCCCATTTTTTTTTCCTCCTGGTGTAAGAAAAAGACACATTAGTATTTAAGAATATCCATATTTGTACCAAACAATTAATATGCTACAGTCGTTAAAAACATTTGTCTTATTAGGTAAATTGAGTGTGTCTTACAACCTGGCTGAAGCTATTAATTTACCTAGTCAAGCATACATTCATAATATGAGTGCCCAATTATGTGTAGTTAGCTTTCATAGCATACAAAGTGGTTTTAAAAATATTACCTTCACAAATTCTCATATCTGCATTCCCGTCTTTCACTCTCCCATCCCCGACAACCTGGCTTTCTCCGTCCACGGTCACTCCCAGGGCTTTGGAACAGTCATGAGTGACTGCCAAGAGCAAGCCCCGCAGGCCTTTATCCAGTGTCACCCTCCACTTCTGTGCGGCTGAGGACTAACTCAGGTTCTGTTGCTTAGTTTGCTCTTCCTGCCTGGCCTTCCAAGACAATCACATCCTTTAACTTTCCCTTCCGCCTTATTGCGTCTTAGCCTCTTCAGCCGGTGCTTTTACCCTCTTCATCGGCCCGGGACAGTGGTGTGCCACGATTTTTGCCTTTTTATTCTCCCTGTCCTGCTCCTGTAATACGAAACTCTGCGGTTCGGCCCCAGGCTCCAGGCTAATCCCAAAGGCACATTCCACCCCGGCTGCCCCACGGCCTCCATTCCTGGCCCTGTGGCCAATTCCCGCACAGGCAGGTCTCCCCAAGATGTCAAAAACGGACCTATATTTCAAGTTTGTTCCTTCTGCGCCATTCTTTTACTTGGTGATCAAATCACCTCGGCAAATTTCAGGAAGTACACCACCCCCCACCCCCCGCGTCCACACTCCCACAGCTAGCCGCTGTCCCCGTCGGGCAAACCGTTCCTCCTCAGTTAATGTTTCCATCACTAACTGGGCTTTGGTCCAGCCCAGGACTCTTCTCAAAGCTATGTGCAAAACATATTTTATAGCCGCAGTAAATCACTTCATTCTATGGCCATCTAGAAGCTCAGGGTTTTATTATACATACTTCGAAAGGGGTTTTTTTGTGTGTGTGTTGCTCTCGTTCTTGTTTTGGTTTGTAATGTGGAGGATGATGGCACAGAATCCATGGATTTAAACTCACATAGATTTGGTTTTGAATTCCTGGCTCTACCATTTCAGATGTAGAAACCCTTAAGGTTGTTGATCCACACTTTGCTCCTATGAAAAAAAATGAGAGACAGGCACGGTGGTGCACGCCTCTAATCCCATCACTTGGGAGGCTGAGGCAGGAGGATCTCTATGAGTTTAAGGCAAGCCTGGGCTACAGAGTGAGTTCAAGGCCAGCCCGAAGTACATCATGAAACTGTATCTCAAAAAGACGAGAGAGAGAGAGAGAGAGAGAGAGAGAGAGAGAGAGAGAGAGAGAGAGAGAATACACTCTAACTAGTCTTCCACAAATCCTAAATGAGATAATGTCTATAAAATGTTTAGGATCATACCACACTGACCTCTCGCAAACAGTTAAGAAACATCACAGTTATTCTTCACAAATACAGCAGGGTATTATTCACTGAATTGCAACTTCCTTTCTCACACAAGGACATGGGCATCTTCAGATGAAGGGAACTTGTATGTTCTCATGTTTCGTTGTACGCATCTATCGTGACATATTTAGCTGGCCACCTGTGCTCTTTTGGCTTACATCTATGTGGGCCAGTGTAAAGAACGGCACAGTTTTCAGGCCTGTGCCGCCCGTGCCTGCCTTTCCTGACGTGTACACGCCCATCAGTAGTGGGAATACTCAGCCCCTCCTTGCGCTCTTCCTCCCCTACCACCACAGAGGGTGCTCTGAAGTGCAGACACACTCACACACTCCTGACCTTTCAGCAGTTCTGCATCACACACGGTATGGAAGCTTGGCCCCCCCTTGAGCCTGGCTGCCCACTGCCCCTGCCTTTCTGCACCTCACCAGCCATCAGCCCACCTTCCCGCCCAGCCTGCCCACTGAGACGTCTGACGGGCACCGCACCCTGCACAGCCCTACATTGCAGTCATGACCCTTCCTATCCAAGCCAACCTGCCAATTTCTCGAGCCTCTCAGTCACTTTTTACTCTTTCTCTTACAAGTCATATCACTTCCCAAAAGAAATGCCAATGCTTCTAACTTTAAAAAAATATCCAGAACCCAATCACTTCTCCACTTCCAACGGACGCGCTGGCCTGAGCCACCGTCATTTCTCAGCCTGATGTAAGAACTTCCCAAGTAGTTTCCCTCTTTCTACCTTGTGCTCCTACAGTTGATCTGAAACACGCCAGCTCACAGGGCCATTTTAAATGTAATACAGGCTTTCAGGCCTTTTCTCCAAACCCTGCAGCGACTCCATGACCCCAGGGAGAACTCGGACTCCGCAGGGTGCTCTAGGCGGCCCTGTGCGACTCTGCCCTTGCTCCGCTGACCTTTCATTGTTTGCCCCCCTGGCTAGTTTCACTCCAGCCCACTCCTTATTAGGCTGCAAATACCCCAAGCAATTTCCTGCCTAAAGCCTTTACAGGACTCTTCCCTCAGCCCGGAATGAGCTTCCGGATACAAAGGCAGCTCAGCTCCCTGTCCTCCCTCATGCTTTGCTCATGTGAGTAATGCCCAGACTATCCAAGTCAACACCACAAGCACATGCACGCCGAACCCTTTGCTATCTTTATTATTTTTAAAGCACTGGCCACATGCTAGCATTCTATGTAGTTTACTTATTATAGTTAGACTTAAAGAATTTAAACTCTATAGGAGAAGTGATCCTTCTGTTTTAGTCAGTGGATATTTGAAGTGCCCAATAACGATGCCTAGCACACAGTAGGCTCACATCAAGTAACACGCAGGAAAAATAAACCACCCCAGAGAGCATCTGGCCCAGTTTTACATAGTATATTCAAGTGATTTGGAAGACAGAAGCAAAAAAGCCAAGCAAGAAGTCAGAGTGAGGGCTGGGCATTTAGCTCAGCGGCACAGCACCTGCCTGGCAAGCGCAAGGTTGTGAGTTCGATTCCTGGTACTGGAGAAAAACAAAACAAACAAACAAAAAGAAGTCAGAGTGAGCGGGTGGCCCACGTCGCACCCACAAGGGCCAGGGGAGCCTCAGAGCTGAGCCACTGCGATCCTGTGCAGAAGCAGGCCCTCTGCCGCCGAGGACTTCGGGTGCCCCACAGCCTGATAGTATAAGACGACAAACCTGGCTTTTATATTCAGTCTTGTTTTCAAATTCTGGCAAGTGACAGAAACTTACACAGAAAATAATTCTGACTATCATACTTAGTGACCACAGAGCTACAGTATTTGGATTCATCTTTACACTTGCTGGTAACTTTTTTGTGTGCATATTCTTCTCTTGACTAAAATGATGCCAACTTGAACAATAAACTTGGGAAACTGGTAAAAATGATTCAAGGCAAATGAGAGGTCAGCCAGGCCCCGCCATGGGCTTTGATGCGCCTCAGGCCAGATCTCTGCTTCCAGGGATGCCGGGATAACAGCTATGTGTTTCCCATTTCTCAGCTGGACTTCCCGGGCAAGGACCCCTGATGCAGCTTCCTGTCTCCAGCCCCACCGTATCTGGGGTCAGGCCTCCCCTGCACACCTCCCGGAACTCTGAGCTACATCCCGAAGGAGGCACACCCACCTCTGGCTTCACCCACTGAATCCCAACCCCCAGGCTGGGGGCTCAGCGTACAGATTCAGTAGCATTTTGTTCAGTGAAGAACTGAATTGCACGGAAAAAAAGAACCAAAACTCAGAGGCAAAGTTAGAGTGTATACGTGCAAAAACCCCTGAGATTGAAATTCAAGGCCTGATACTGCAGCTTTTAAACAGGGCAGAGGTAATTCTCAGCCCAGCTCCTGTCGAATTAGCTCAAAAGACAAACTAAAAGAAGTCCAAGTTAATATGCTTTTCCGGAAGTGAAGAATTACTTAGATATTCCATCTTTAGAGAGTAAATTTTTAATATTTGCTGAAGATTTATTATTTAAAAAAACACAAGTATTTCTTTAAGTTGACGCTGAGGCTCAAGCTATCACTTCTGACTGCCTTAGTCAGGGCTATGAGATCACATGTTTATGCCTAGACTGGGCTACAAAAGAAAAGAAAACCCTGCATTTACAACGGTGCTATGTGTAATATTCTAAAATCGAACCAAAAACGCTATACTAAAATCCTTTGCAGCCTTACGATAATATCAAGTCCTTTCTCAAAAAATATAAACATTATTCATAATTTCCCAGTATTATAATTCATGTTTTTTTTTAAAAAAAGATATTTATAATGAGAAGAAAGCATCATATTAAAAAGAGAGCTCTAAATTCATTTAGAAGAAAAACGTTTTTCATACAACTACCGGATCCCTAAGCGGGCCAGAGCAGAAAATATAGACAAAGGCTGACAATTGCACTTCCACATTATTCCACTAGATGGCAGCACGCAACTGAACAACCTGATCGTGTCCTGGAGGGGTGTATTCACTTGGCTAGAACAATAGAAGCCCTTTCATTTTGCGATTTCCGCTAGCGCTTTGGGAACTCAGTTCCCCAATATCTTTTCCTGTGTGTTTCACTTTGGTAAAAGCCCAGTTCTTAATATATTCTTATAGTAGTTTCTAAGTGCTTATAATTGGACGGCTGGTTTTGAAATCTCTTAATTGTCTTCTCTACAACATTCATCCCCCCAACTTCTTTTGATCACATTGAAAACCCTTCCAATATTCATTGCATCCCAGGAACGATCCTACGTCCAACACAAACATTAGCCTGCATGTCTTGCGGAGTTGTTTCTCCCTATATTACAGATAAAAGAAAAAAGATTAGTAGCCCACAGGGGGTGTTTTTCACCCTGTGCATCACACAGCCAGTGGGTACACAATGTGCGTGTGCTCGTCTCGTTCTGCTATATTCCTTTGTTCCCCATTATCAACCGCACGCTGAGTCACCAGCATCGAACCACCTGTCAGTACTGATCACTCCTCGCTCTAAAGTGCAGCTATTTACCACCGCCTTTATTTTAGAAGGATACCGCGCCCGATTAAGCGGTAGAAAGTGATTACGGAAACAATGTCGAAATCAGCATATACATCTTGCAGGTTTCCTTACGTCATTGGTACTCTTATCTTGCTTTTCATATTTTTCTCGGTCGTAAGCCATTTTCTTCAGCAGTTTCTTCATAGGTTTTTTGTCCTTCTTGTGGCTTTCGGTGTTCTGCTTCCTCACTTGATTAACAATGAACTTGGGGATCTACAGAGAAGAGAAATGAAGTTTGGGAAGGAGAGGACAAGGCATCGCTTCACACCAGCGGCACGAACTGCCCTGGGATTTTGAGGGGAAGAAGGCTGTCCTTGAGAAGACTATGCCACTTTACACACGTGATTCGCGAGCTCTGCGAGGTGGACGGAGCCTGCACACGGGAACACTTGCCACCCGCCCTGTCAGCTTCTGAAGGCAGCTCTGTGAAGTTCAACGGCCTCAAGACCTCTGCCAGCCACAGACGTCAGGACTGGAAACTGCACACACAGGCTGTAGAGGCCACTGCTTGGGCAGGCTGTCCCGGTAGCGGCCCCCTCTCTACAGCTCCTGCAGCTACCTGTTGTCCCTTCTGGCAGTCAGCCAGGCTTCACTGTGAGAGGAGAAAGGAAAACTCCCCACCAAAAACCAGTAGCTGCCAGCCAGCCGCTTAGCGACTATCCAGGAAGAGTCTATTCTCACAAACCACACTGACAACAAAATATTTTAAGCTACCAAGAATGTAAATTAAATCATATGTACATGGTAAAAATTAAGATTTAAGAAGACATTCTTTTTCTTTGGTCTTTTTGAGAAAGGGTCTCACTATGCAGTTCAGGGTGGCCTTGAGCTCACTTTGTAGCCCAGGATGGTCTTGAACTCAATGACCTTCCTGCCTCAGCCTCTCCCTGAGTGCTGGGATCACAGGTGTGCAACACCATGCCCACTCAAGACATTCATTTTAATATGATTTTTGTTTGTTTGTTTGTTTTTCGGTACTGGGAATCGAACTCATGACCTTGCACTTGCCAGGCAGGTGCCGCTGAGCTAAATCCCCAGCCCCAAGACATTCATTTTAAAAGCGTTTGAATTCTCCTACCCATCAGATGCCTTTTATAACATATAAAATAAAATTTTTAGGGAAAAAAATAAAATTACAATTTAGATATCATCACTCTGTCTTAAATTAATATCTTGGGGTTCTTCAAATAAGAGAATGAATATTCAACATTGTAATTTTGCTTACAATTTTATTCATTTTTCTAAATGCCTATAAAATGCCTCTCTCATACAAATTATAAATTTTACTGGAAAATGAGACCTTAATCAACTAAGCCTCTCATCTACCATTAGGTTCTGATTATCTGTCAAAACTCCAGCTCAAGTTAAGAGTGAAAATGGAGGGCATTTTCAACACTTTCTCAGCAGTGAGGACACAGAATGTATGCATTCAAATAACAGGCCAATGCAGAAGCATGGTTAAAGGTCTGAGGCCAAGTCAGCATGGGCTTTTAAAAAGACAACAGGCATTAGGTATGGCAGTACACACCTGTATTATCAACACTGGAGAGGCTGAGGCAGGAGGATCACCACAAGTTCAAGGCCAGCCTGGGCTACATAGTGAGTTCAAGACTAGCCTGAACTACATAGCAAGACCCTATCTCAAAAAGCCAAAATACTACTACAATAATAATAATAATAATACATAATGATATAATAATAAACAAGACATTAGGCACGAATACTAACTAAAAGGAAAATGCTTAGAAGTAAGTAAAAAAAAGCTTCATACAAGGGCAATTTTGTTGACATGATTTTGTGATTTTAAAATGGAAATTCAAAAGGCCTTCCTTACCCATACCTATCAAAAGTCTTTAATATTTGCTACGCTCACAAATTATACATGTAATTTTACAATTTTATAATATGGCTTTTAGCCACTAAGAAAAAAGCATATTACATTTTTCATATCAGCTTTACAAAATTACGCTCACAACGGCTATGATTATGCTAGAAAATTATATAGTAATTGTATGGTCTTGAATGTAATTTAGAGACATATGTACTTACTGTCCATAGAAGTTTCTGATACTTAATCAGTAGGTGCATGATATTTGCCGTCCCCGCTGCCATTACAAACTCTCGCTGTTCGCCGGACTTCAAACCCAGTGCGTGGCACATGAAGAGATTTGGGGCCATGACCATTGCTACATTCATGACTGTCATTTTATTTTTCTCTTTATTATCTATGACTCTTTGGAGAAATTCAAGCAGGGCCTGAAGAAGAAATGACTCTGAGATTTGTGTCAGATACAGAGACATGAGAATAAAGTACTGTAGCCTTCCAGAAGTTTATGTCATCTAAAAAAAACAGCTAGTGCAGAACCACGCCCGTTAGCCATACGCGTCCATCAGAGCGTCTCGGTGCCGTGACGTAGCCTGAGCTACGGGGCGGAGCCGCGAGGGAGAGATGGACCGTCTGAACCAGGAGGCATCCCGAGGAGTGGAAGAGCGGCTGGCATCTCAGTCTGTGGGAGTCACGACGCACAGAGAAGTCGTTTATAAAATAACACACGCTTACTAGTTTCTGGAAGTACTGTGCTTTTTTACAGATTAAAAATGAAAAGAGAGCGGGGCGTGGTGGCGCATGCCTGTAATCCCAGCACTCAGGAGGTGGAGGCAGGAGGGTCATCGCAAGTTCGAGACCAGCCTGGGCTACAAAGTGAGCTCAAGGCCAGCCTGAACTGCACCGCGAGACCCTGACTCAAAAAGACCAAAAAAATAAATAAATAAATAAAAATGAAAAGAATGTCCTTAAAGGGGCTCATTCTGCCTCAGTTTCCTTGCTTTAGGAGCTCAGTAGCTGGCTGGCAGGGAACCTAAAAAGGCAGGAAGATTGAGATGGGTCAGGAGGGAGAGATAGAAGATCAAAGGGAAGAGAGTTATGAGTGAGTGCCTGAATGAATGAATGCGTGCGCAAGCGGGAAATTTTCACCTGAACGTGCTCATTATGATCAGCTTAGCGCTGCCCACTTCTACCTGCAGTGCAGAATGCCCTGGTCCTCTGAGCGTTCCCACACTACACTGCGCCCTATGCACACAGGCTCCATTTTTTCTTCTGCCTTCTTCTTTTTTGTCTAGAACTCTAGAGTAGGTATTTAATGTTCTCTCCGGGTGAGGGTATACTTTAAACACATTTAAGAGGTCACCTCACTTAACCCCTACTAGAGGCAGACACGGTCATTATCTCTGTTTTACAGACAAGGAAACAGTTCTAGAGGTCATTAAGTAACTCACTGAAGCCACAGGACACGCACACGGTGGAGAAGGAATTTACCTGCAAATCTACTTGGCTTTTGTTTCTGATGGCTTAATTGTTAAAAGAATGCTGTATAGTTAGCTTAACGTCCCTACCGAAAAGTATACGATCCCAAAGTGGAAAGGAGGGGAAACACATTTGTCCTCTGCAGGAATTCAGAGTTAAAAAAAAAAATCTTCTCTAAGTGTTCACAGGTTGATCTTTAATCAAGTTTAGCTGCTAAGTAGACCTTGAAAATTTAAAACTGCACAGAACTTTAATATCTAACAATAAGATTTATGTCCCTAATTTCTGATAGAGTGCTCAGGAAGTGAAATTGTAATCCAAGCGGCATGTTGTATAGGAACAGCAAGTTCTCCAATGAAGACAAAAGATTAATTGAAGTTTGAAGAAAAATTATTTAATTTTGTTCCAAAGAGACCAGAGTAATTGTTCAGGGACCAGGGTATCATTTTCTTTATGAGCATAAATTACAGAGATGAAGTAATTATTTTAATTGTGGTGTGCATAAACAATAAGATTATTCAAAATACTACCACCAGAATGCTCGAAGAGAAGGGGAGGAGGGAGAGAGGGAAGCTGTGGAGGAGGAAGAGAAGGAAGTAGCAGCAGTGGGAGAGAAGATATGAAATTAGTAAGAGGTTAGTTTTGCCCCTGCTGAAAACCCTGCAGTTAATACTTTTCACCTATATTATAAGAAATCTCCTTTAGTAAATATTTACTGCTGGGCTTGGGGGTGCACACCTATAATCCCAGCACTAGGGAGGCTGAGGCAGGAGGGTCGCCTCAAGTTCAAGGCCAGCCTGGGCTACACAGTGAATTCAAGGCCAGCCTGAACTGCACAGAAAGACTCTGTCTCATAAAAACAAACAAACAGTTTACTTTATGATGAGCCTGGTGTTATAGGATCCAGCTCCTAAGCTGGAGTCCACAGGGTGACTTGTGAGCTGTGTGCGCTTTTAGGGTAAGGTTTTTGCACCTCTGCACTTTTTCAGTTTGCCAAGTGTGCATAGTTGTCTCCTGCTTGCAAGAGACAATGAAATGATACACATAACAAAATTAAAACCATAACAGGACAAACATTGATAACCGTATTAACAGGGAGCCCTCTGGAGATCTGAGAATCAGTCTTCGCTGTCCCCCTGGGTCGAAGGCAGGTATGATCACTGCTCCAAAGGCACAGTAATCCAAGGCAAAAATGATGACGTCCGCTCAGCAGTGTGCTCGCCCGGCACTCAGGGCATGACGTAGTGTTCAACCAGCGGCCTCCTGTCCCTTAGATCTGTACGGAAATATTTTACATCCGCCACGACTGATTCTTGCCTGTGATCCCACCAAGGAAAGAAGGCACTAGGAAAGTGAGGGAGCTTTGCTTTGAGCATCCTGAAATTACACTGCTATGGAGTTTCCCTTCTTATTTATAACCCTAAATACAAGCTGCGCAGTGTGAACACCCGCAATCTCAGCACTTTGGAGGCTGAGGCAGGAGGATTACTGCCCAGGCCAGCCTGGGCTCCATGGTGCGTTCAAAGCCAGCGTGAACTACCTAGCGAGACCCCGTCTCAAAAAACAAAACAAATCGAAACAAAAAGCTAAATTTCCAGCTTATAAATATCTGGTACAGGGTGTAATGTTACCATCCTTTAACAATAGAATTCTTGTTTGAAACCTTCAAAGCTGGCTAACTAAGTCACTAAAGCTTTGTAAACAAGTAAAATCAGTTCTTTTCATCTCCCAGTTTGTGATCCCCCAAAAGTTAGTTAATTATAAGGTTGCAAAGAATGAAAGGCTGCCCTAAATTTGTAAAATTATATTCTTGTATGGAATTGTTCAAAGACTGTGCTTGAGAGCTTGAAGGCGAAGTCTGGAGCAGAGTTCTAGGTCAGCCTTACCAATCACTAGCGACCATACTGGGAGAAGGGTTTCCGCCTAGGACTCCTGGAACCCACTTGAACGCAGGGATATTTTCAGTAACTTGCACACCTTTCACTTCCCACCCTGTAATGCTCACTCACAGGGCCGTCGCACCTACAGGGCTCTTCACGTGAGTCCCAAAACAATGCTCCTCCTTCTCTGCGGGGAGTGGAAACTGTGATATGCATGGCTGGCTCCTGCATCCTGGGCCTGAAGCAACCGCAGTCTACCCACCCACTTGCACAGCTATTCCCAGCTCACGGTATTTGAATGTATCGTCCCTAGAACCGGCCTCTGCCTCAGAAGAGACAAAGCCCAACGCTGCCCCGTGAGGACACATTTGACAATCACTGATAGAAGAGGAGCTCTTTGGAAGTTCCCCTGGTCTCCCTCAAGCAACCTGCATGAGCTACTTGATCACTATTCACTCCATGGCACTGAAGACAGGTCGCTCCTATAGCTAGAGGGCAAGATGTTTTAATGAGCTGCAGGAAAACATTTGAGCTCTACCACCATGTCCAGAAGTACCTTGACATGAGCTCTCATCTTATAACAGAAAGAAATGAGTGGGTAAAGAAGGGTCCGACCCATTAAGAAATATTTAAGGGAGTGTCAAAGCATAATATTCATTTATATATTGTTTTCCTTTTTAAATAATTAAACCTTTTATAACAACCCTATTAGTTTGGGCCATTGAGATAAATCACTGTGCCTTTTTTTTATCCATTCCTTAGTTGATGGGCATTTGGGTTGTTTGCAAGATTTAGCTATGAAAAACTGCATCACCAAAATCCAAAGGCCCAATCCAAAACTCGGTATCTGAGATGAATACATACTTCTCAGATGAAGAAATACAAATGGCAAATAAATACACGAGAAAACGTTCAACTTCATTGGTTATTCAAAAGATGCAAATTAAAACAACACTGAGATGCCATCACACCCCAGAAAAAATGACTATCATCAAGAAATCAACCCATAACAAATGCTGGTGGGGCTGTGGGGAAAAAGGAACACTTCTCCACTGTTGGAGGGAGTGCAGACTGGTACAACCACTGTGGAAATCAGTGTGGAAATTCCTCAACAAACTAGGATTTTCCCACTTAACCCAGCTATTCCCCTTCTGGGTATTTTTCCAGAAAAACCGAAAACACCATACAATAACAATACACGTGCACCCATGTTTACAGCAGTGTAATTTGTTATAGCTAAATCTTGGAAACAACCCAAATGTCCATCAACTGAGGAATAGATAAAAATGATATGGTATTTTTATAAGATGGAGTATTACTCAGCTATAAGAAAAAGATAAACTTGAGGCTTTTATAGGTAAATGGATGCAACTAGAGATGATACTCGTAAGTGAAATAAATCAGACCCGCATGTGTAAATATTGTATTGTCTCTCTAGTGTAAGAACCTGACAGAGTAACTAACACCAGAAAGGTGCAACAGATATTGTGAAAGAGAAAGAAATTGCTCAAAGGGAAGGAAGAATTGGGATGAGGGAAAGGAGAGAAGAAAGAAGGAGGTAGGGAAAAAATAGATGTATATTCAAGAATAGCTTGGATAATTGTACTGCTGACGTCTATTAGTTTATTGAAAGGAACAGTTAATGCTTAAATTTTTTTGGCCAATTTTGCATGCTTATATCTGATAACCTAAATAACAAATTTGAAGACAACAATATGCACTATAGCAATCGTTGAATCCCTACCATCTTGTTTAGTGAAGCTCTGTATCATTTCTAATGTTTTGTTTTATTATTTTTATTCTAATTGTTTGATCAATCTTGCATTCTTACATCTGGCAAACTGAGCAACTTCATTGAAGATAACAACATGTAAAATAACAACCTTTGTTAATTTCCTATCATCTTGTTTTGGCATTCTGTATTGTTTTTATTGTTTTTGTGTTGTTTCGTTTTTGTCTTTGATGTTATTATTTTTTATTGATTTTTTTCTCTTTAAAATAAGATAAATCACTGTGGAACAATTGACACTGATTATAACAACTTCTGAGAATCTTTATAATAAATGGTATTAAATCATATGACTCTTAGAGCAACTCATTTCAAAGTGGTATAAATCAGAAATTTAAAAGCTTTAAGAAATAAGTAGAATTTCTTTGAGTTGGTCTACTTTCAGGCTACCAAACACATGAAGCTATCATTAAGACTAACTTCACAATCTACCGCTTGGAACTATAAAAGATGGTATCATCTGTAGACAAGCAGTTTCATGACCCCTTAGGATTTTTATATTAAACATTCATTTCACATTCTTAACATATGCTCATTAAATAAAATATGGAAAATCTAGAAAAAGAGAAAGAAAAGTAACTATGTTGGTATTAGCCAAGGAACAGGAACGATCTGCTTTGGTAGAACAATATGTTACAGTGAAAATTCAAACAAAAAAACCATAACAACATAACCAACAAAATAAATAGTTAAAGGTTGTCTTACCATCTGTCCTTCAATAGGTCTTTTCATTTTATTTTAAAGAGAATGAAAAACAATAACAACATAATGACAACATAGACAAAAACAAAACAACAGAAAAACAATAAAAATGATACAGGGTTTCAAAACCACACATGTAAACATCGTACTGTCTCCCTAGTGTAAGAACCTGAAAGAGTAAATAAAACCCAAAAGGCACAATAGATATTGGGAAAGGGAAAGAAATGGCTCAAAGAGAAGGAACAACTGGGATGAGGGAACGGAGAAGAGGTCTTTTCATTTTAGACTTATTCACATTTCCAGTAGAGACATCAAGATGTTTTGCCATAAACGCTGAACAATTACCCTGCTTGGTTCTCAGGGGTATGCAATACAAACCAATGCAGCTGACCTTCAGTGTGTCTCTGTTTGCATCAGGTAGGAGGATGACGAGGAGGTTCAAGGCCTGTAGCTGTTGCTTCTTCATTGGAAGATCTGCAGACAGATTGGATAAATCTGAACCCTTCTCTTTATGGAACATTTCCCCGTACTTCTCTTTTTTTCATTTTCCAAGAAAAAGTTACTTGGCACAAACACTGCACTGAAATGTAACACACAAAGCCTGAGCAGCGGGCCTCGCTGGGCGAGTGTTTGTGGGAGATCAGTGGGAGCAGCTGCTCGGTGCTTCCTGTCTCTCGGATGCTCACTTCCAACTGTGACGGGATGACGAGCGGCCGTATGTTTGCAGACACACACAGAGATTGGGAAATCATTGTAACTTCTGCGTGTTAATTACTGCCCCATGAAAAGACGTACAAGATTGGACCTTCCATGAGAGGAATCAGGGTGCAGCCTAAACAGTGAAGTTTATTTCTTTTAATGGTGAGCAAACAGATTTTGGAAGAGTCCATTAATTCCAAGAGTAATATGCAAAACTGGGTGTGGAATGCGGTAGGGATTCACCACCACCCGCGGAATGAGTCAGAAAACCAAGTAGCAACTAAAAGGTCTGTGGCAGGCATTATCATCACTGACACTACTGTCTCCGGCAGTCCTTACCCTATTTTAAGGAACACTCTGATATTTAGCATCATGTCAGCAGTACTTTGTCAGAATCAAATTTAGTCTTTAATCTATAGCCTGGACATGCATGTGAAATAACCAAACCATCAAATTTTTTTAATTGGAAGATTTTTGTCTATTAAATTAATCTGTTACAAAAAAAAATTAACAGCAGATTTCACGTCTTCCTCAGAAATCTTGAAGAAATGATACAAGATGACTCATGAATTCATTTCAACATGGCTTTCCTCAAGAATAGCCTACAACCGATCTGACCGACAATGTAATTATTAAGAATGTCCCTCTTTTGCTCTCAGAAATGCTCCAGTTTGGAAGCTAAAGATACAGTTATTTGAACAAAATGATGAATTTTTTGATGGCCTCTAGAAATAAAATGAATAATTATGCCAGGACATAAACCTGCTAAGATCACTACATCTCCTTTAAAAGGAGTGATGACAACTACAAACACCAATCAAGGGAATGGGCATTTAGCTCAGCGGCACAGCGCCTGCCTGGCAAGTGCAAGGTTGTGAGTTCGGTTCCCGGTACAGGAAAAACAAACAAACAAACAAACAAAAACCACCAATCAATCTGGAGCCTGCCCAAGACCACAAATGCCAGCACTCAAGAAGTATGTGGCCCTCGCTCCACTAGTGAGATGGCAAAATGCTCTGTCCTAGGCTTCCTGACAATTCCAGAATTGAATTTTTCAGGAAATGGTCCCAGACTGTCCCACAACTCCTTGTGCTTTTCATGATAACGGTTAATCCCTGGCTCCTCCAGTAAGTACTGCTTTTACTTCTTGGCATGAAAACCATATCAGAGATCTATGACTCATTCCATTAGGAGAGCAATGTGAAGCTTCCAGGTTTTAACTCAAAAATATATTGCATGGTTTACATGCCCCGCTATTAATCTATACACAAAGAGAACATCCTGTTATCTGTTTACTCAGACCCGTGTATTTGTAAAAGAAAAGGAGACAGCGCGTGGCCTTTGAGAGCACACTGACATCGCCAGTCGACGTGTCTATCCAAATCCATCTGGTTGCGTGCCGCAGGTTGCCAAGCAGCGGTCAGACAATTAATATGCATGGCACCAGCACCAGGGCTGCCACAAGGAGCGGTGGCACTTACTCTGGACAGCCTGGAAGGCTTTGAGGTACTCCACGCTGAGCAGCGGCTGGGGCAGCTCCCGGATGAAGAGCTTCAGCAGGCTGGCTGCATCGTGCTGTTTGACGCTTTCCCAGTTAAAAGTCCCTTCATAAAACTTTGCTTCTAGTTCTTGGCAAAGATTCTACAAGGCACAAGGACAAAAAAAGAGCTATCAGTAAATGCATTTGTCCCCCTGCTGAGAATGTGATACGTTTCCCACTTTACAAGAGTTCTGCACTGAAAAAAACTTATCCAAGTATCCAAAGTCATCACTCGGTCACTCAGAAAAATAGCACCCTGGTTGTACTTCACAAAGGAGAAATTTTACCAAAGATACACAAAAATTGTTTTTATTTACTCAACAAACTTGAAGGAGGAAACATTTAATGAAAAGGCTGATTAAAAGTCTTTCTAGTTGACACTATGCCTAGATTCTACAGTTTTTGAGTCTATTAAAACAAAAAAGACTGTTTTCAATTATTTTAAACTGTATTATATAACAAAACGGGGCCTCAATCTCGAGCCTAAACTAGATTACCTCTGATTAGTTTCATTACTTTTTATATGTGCTCTTTACTGTGGCATAAATCTTACAATGTTGAAAATCCTTCCAAGTTTCTGTTACTTCTATTATTTGAACCCCTCCTCCCCCAATCCAGCAGTGCTGGGCATAGAACTCAGGGACTCCACACGCTAGGCAAGCACTCTCCTGCTGAGCTACACCCCCAGCCCTTCTTTTTCTTTTAAGGTGAACTTGTCACATTTGTTCTTCCTAACCCAATACCCACCCTCTACCCTAATTACTTCTGTAATGGTTGAAAACCATGAGAGTAAACCTAGAAATGGGTAACGGGAAGGAAAAAAAGAGGGAGAAGAAAGGAGGAAAAAGAGGGATGGAGGAGAACAAGGAGGGGGTCCCTGGGGCGGGGAGGAAGGAGGAGAGAGAAAAGTACAAAGAAATGTAGTGGAATACAGAAGAAAAGAGACAACTGAAATGTGGCTTAGGTTTTAAATTATTTCTAATGGAATGGACCACGTGTTACACAACCTGGCACAGGAAAACAGGCTGGATGCAAGAGTGCATTGACCCAGTTCATCCCACGTAGTTGGCCTCCAAGGAAATTATGTTTAGGTGTTCTTCTGTCACAAAAGAAAATTCACGCTACGTCCCCGTTTTGTACCGACGTAAACACGGTTTTGGACCCTATGGGCTGAACACCACACCAGCCCTTAGAGCCCCGGAGGTCTAAGCAGTCAGCTGAGCAGCACACTTCATGCCGACTCCAGTTCAGAAAGCCACATGGCCTGTCCCTAGGGGAGCCCTGAGGGAGACTGTGCCTCTCAGAACCGACTCAGAGGCACCTGCAGTGCTCAGGGTTCACCGATGAGCTCGCTATGGGTGCGAGAAGACATGAGACAAAGCAAGTTATCAAACCGACAAAGACCCCGAAGCAGTGTTGGGAAGGTCTACACAGAGACCCAAAACTTAGGGATAGGAGCTGAAATGTGTGAAATCAGGTAACCGGAATCCTATTAGAACAAGATCATCATGTACTAAGAGCCAAGTAGACGGTAGCCCATGCCTTAAAATAAGGAAATTTATCAACATAAACAGATGATGCGAACCCTGGGAAATATGCACAGTAATCCCAACACCAGTAGCACCACAACCCAGAAGCCCCAGGCTGGGCCCTGGCCCCCACTGAGCACCACGTCGTCCTGATTAGGGCTGCACTTTTCATACGGCACAGGTCAAAAGGAAATGAGCGGAGACGATCTCACCTCTAAATCCTATCTCCTGATGGGTTCTCAAGTCCAGGAAGGTTGTATGTGGGATGTGGAGAGTTTCTCGTGCTACCTCAGTACAGAACCAAAGCTGAACTTGGAAAGTAAGGGATGGGCTAGATAACTTTTTTTCACAGAGCTACACTTAAAAGTAGGGATGCTTTTTAAAATGTGAATCCTCCTGGGAGGCACACGTAGTGTGCATTTGTACCACCTGTACAGTCACTCCGTGTGTGTGTGTGTGTGTGTGTGTGTGTGTGTGTGTGTGTATGTCTGGAGATTGAACCCAGAGCCTTTGTACGGAGTTATACCCTCAACCCTTTCTTCTAACTTTCTTTCAAATTTTCATTGTTAGTACACATTTGCAGTACATTACTGATCCCACTCCCTGGGGGGCAGTGGTACATATACACCACACATCTCGGTCCTTTTTCATTCCCTTCCGCTTCCCCCCCTTCTACCTTACTCCACCTCGTGGTGCCCTTCCCATATGCAAAAGATCTGTATTCTCATTTGATACAGGGTCTTGCTACGTCACTAAACTTCCCGGGCTGGGCAGCAGACCTCAGCCTCCCAGAGTGCTGGGATGACAGGCGTGCACCACCATGCCTGGCTTCTTTCCTTCTTTCCTGTACATTTACTGGAAGCTTTCCTTCCCAAAGCAAGAGCTGGGGACCCTGACGAAAGCCGGGTCAGAGTATCCTGGAACAGTGGGAAGGAAATGCCAATACAGAGAGAAAGAAAGAGGAAAACAGGGTCAAATTGCAAAGCCTAGGAACCCCCTCACCTCCAGTCCGGGTTACCCTGGCTCCAGTGAAGCAGGGAGCTGTGACAGTAGAGAAAGCGGCTATGACAGCCTCATCCCGCTCAGCAAGACTAATCACAGACCGGAGCCCACGTCACCGTCCCGATCAGCTCACCTGGAGTGACAGGCTCCTGTCTTTCTGACAATAAACCCTCAGTTGCTACTACTCATCCTAACTGCACCTGCCCCCTACGGACACGTCCAGCCATCCTGTTCTCCTTATCGCAGCCTTCTCATAGGTAATAGAGTGATCTTGAAACATAAAAACAGATTGAAAAACAGGATTGTAGAGAAACTAAAGACCCACTGAGCGTTAAGAGGTTATATTCTCTTATTTTTCCCACTTTGCTACTAATAGGAACAAGGGGTAGAGAGGAGAAGTTGCATTTTACAATGCAAACGTGTAATGAAACTATAAAACTGTGCATCAGCAGAGCCAGAAGAAGGTCACATTACCTTAATTCTGGTGGCAGCTCCAGGTATCCGCAAGAGGCCTTCCGTTTCCAAGCCTCCTTCTTCGATTCGAGAAATCAGCTGTGGTAACAGAAAAACGTTCTGATTTTAGTGTTTGTATCAGGTACAATTTAACATCTGTTTCACATATGAACAAAGGAAAGCCAATCACAATGACATCTAAATGGGATTTTATGAGCTTCTGAATCCCTTCTTCAAAATAGTAAGTCTAAAAGCTTTAGTTACGATTTAGAGAAAGTCAGATCTTGTTCTACATTATAACAGAATGGTTGTGGTCCTCCAGAGAGTGGAGATATCCCTTGCTTAAAAGCAACTAAGAACTTCCACTTCCCCTGCTTTTCCAGGAACATGCATTGTACAACCAAATAAATCTCATGAAACTGCACCATTTGTACAGTTACATTTCATTTCTGGGTTGATGTCCCAGGAAGAATTATTTATGATATGAAGAATAATACCTGTTTAATATTTTTTGGGGGTGGGGTGGTACTGGGGACTGAACCCTGAGGTGGAACCCTAGTCCCTTCTATTTTGAGACAGGGTCTCCCTCAATTCCCCAGGCTGGGTTCAAACTTATCCTCCTGCCTCAGCCTCCCACAGTACAGGTGTATACCACTACCCCTGGCTTAATACTCATGTGGTGGTAAACTTCAGGAAAAGTACTCTTGAATAGGGCATCTGGGAAACCACTGCTGAGGCTTTATTGCAAGAATCTCATGAAAATAAAATTCCCTTTAAATATGTCAGCCAGAATCTCGTAACAATGAGGCAGATGAGGGAATCACAGTGACAAACTGTTGGAGACTATCCAGGAGACGAAAGGGCAGTCAGGTCCTTGGCAGAGTGGGCTTGCATTTGGAAGACTGGATCTTGAAGTCTCTCGATTGTACACAAGGAAAGGGAGAGTGACCTCAGATACAGGGCAGCATGTAGACACCAGAAGCCACAACTTTCTCTTGAAGCACCTTACCTCTTACAGCCTTGCATGAGGTCATGGCTGAAGATGTGCTCACACTGAGGGACTTAGGTAAGAATCAAACAAAGAATAGTCTCCAAATTCTCCTCAGGCCAGGCCTTAGTGGCACAACGCCTGTGATCCCAGCATTCGGGAAGGCTGAGACAGGAGCCTGAGCAACGAGGTAAGACCCTGTGTCAAAAGAAAATTACAAAGCACTGGGGATGTAGCTCACTGTGAAGGGCCTGGGTTTAAAACCCAGTGATGCCAAAAAAGTCCTAATAATTTACAATAAGCTGAACCTTCTTTAACCAGTAAGTCAGTGAATTATTTTTTTAAAAATTAGAGTATTTTTTAAATCCACATTTTTCCAATTACACTGGATAAAATCCCACAGTAAAAATTATATGAATTTTAATTAAATGGTAATTACATGATAAAGCATTTAAAACCAAATTTGTAAGTATCCAATTTCTGTAAGTATTAAAATTAATGTATAAATACCACTGATATTTTTATTTTACCTTATAAAATGTTTAAATGTTCTTATATTCTAGTAAAAACAATAAAATTAGATGCTCCCTGCTGAGGTAAATTTTTTAGTAGTATATGGCTTTGGCTTTCATTAAATGCACAAAAGTTCTGATCTCTAAGTAACTGAATAAGAGTACTTTCTGAATAATTACATTTGAATCTTTTTATTGTTCTCTAAAGCTGAATCATAATATCTAATAGAGTTATGAACATGTATTGTCTGAAAGAATGATATATATTTTCTTATATCTCACTTTGAAAATGAAATTTTAGAAAGGCATGGTGCTGCAGCTCTGTAATCACAGCTACTTGGGATGCTGAAGCAGGAGGATTAAAAGTTCAAAGCTAGAGCAGGCAACTTAATAAGACCCTATCTCAAAATGAAAAGCGTTGAGGACATAGGTCAGGGGTAGAGTGCTTGCCCAGCATGCATGGGGCCCCAAGTTCAGTCCTGGCACCACCAAAACAAAAAGAAATCTCTTTAGCTACCAAATTACATTACATTATTAAAATATAATAATGCTCTATAGCTTTCCTTTAACTTGCAACTCTTAAAAGATAGAAAGAACTGTATTTTTCTATATAGTTATCTTGTTTTCATTATTTCATAGCACTTTTCAAAATATGTAAACTGGAAAATAAAATGAAAATAAAGTCAGACTTTTTTTGATACAGAGTATGTTTGATTTCCCTGATCAGTGTGACAGTGAGTACGCTGGTACTGCTGATCCTACTCTAAGATTATCTTTCTCCACAGATTAAAATTAACACTTCTGTTTCTCCAGTCCCTTCTGACAATATGGCTTAAAAATGTGCCTCTGTACAAACCACCAGAGGAAAAAAAGAAAAACAGATCCAATTCACTTATAATAGACAAGCTTTATGAGTGCCCTTTACCTGGTACACAGTATTTCTTCAAAATTAAAGTATAATCCCCCAGAAGTCTGGAGATCAGTCTTTCTGTTACTCACTGCTTTCTAATTCGTTCCATTTTACAAAACTAAGTTGTGAGGTGCTAAATCAAAACATAATTTGCATGATAGAACACTGGGATTTATTGCTTCTAGTTCAGGAGGATTCAAACAGAGGAGTGTTCCCTACACAGAGGGGATCAAACTCTTCAGATCCCCTTTTATTTTATATACGAATGAAAAAGTATAGGGCTGTTATCCAGTGCTGTGTATCAGTAGGCTTCCAGAGTCTCCAAAATGTTGGAAAGACTCTGGAATATAAAATATAATTTTATATATACAAAAATACAATATAACAAAACAATTAAAGATTTCAAGAGAATTGACAAACACGGTTTTTCTTAGGATGAAATCCACAGCCGGCACCAGACTATATAAAGAGGCCAGCTTGCTGACCTACCCTGGCACACTGGTAAATGTGTGTATCAAGTTGGCACAAGTAGTGTGTTCAGTTCAAACACCAACCTAGATGATGCAATAACCATATATTTTTAGATGTGATAGGAATTTGAATTAGCAGAGTTTGAGCAAAACGGATTGGTTCCCCTCTGTAATGTTGTGGGTGGGCCTCGTCCAATCAGTCAAAGGCCTAAAAGCAAAGAGCAAGATTTCCCAAAAAGCAGCTATTCTGTTTCAACCCTACAACATCCACTCTTGCCCAAGTCTCCAGCCTGTTGGCTGCTCCCCTCACAGTGTATCAGACTCGTCAGTGTCCTCAACGACATCAAATTCTTTAAAATAAACCTGTCCATTCTTCTTCATAGAATCTAATTGGTTCTGTTTTGCCGAAGAACCTGGGCTGATTCACCTGGGAGGGATGCTGCTGAGATCCTGGCTTTGCAGAGCCATTTGCGTCTAATAACTTTTACTGACACTCGAATTAGAATACATAGTCTACATTTTTAGCCTCTCTTAATCACGGGCACTGTTGACAACTACTCATTCCGACGCTGGTTCTACAGGCAGGGGCCGGCGGAGGCTGAGGAACAGGATGAGCTGTGCAGAATCAATTTCATCAGTAGAGACTCCCGGGATGAATGCGAGACAGGCAGCAGTGGGTCCAGTGGCCAGGATGGGGAAGTGAGGGATTCAGAATAAAGGAAAAATAAGTGCTAAGTAGACTGCGCCTTAGGAATGGGTGGATCTGCTGAGCTGATCAACTGTGAATCAATTTCTCCCATCCATAGAAATCTCAGAATCCGTGATATCCCCGGGCTTCTGCACAGACTCTAGCTGGAGTAGTCACAACTGAAGGGCCCGCCTTTCTCTCCGGCATTGCCTAGCTTCTATCAAATGCAATCTGTATTCCTGAACAATGACGGCTCAGAGGGTGGGTTGAAATTTTTTATTGCTACAGATAATCTCTTTATGAATAATTGAGTGTTGACTACACAAGCAACTTGATAGTTTAGTAATCATTTTCTAATTCTACTTTATGGTTTCTTTGCCTACTTTGGACACAGGCACTGGTAAATTAAATTGGACATCCTCATTGTAAATAGGAAAGCTTGGGAAATACTTGCAGGCATGAAATATTCATGAGGGCTCAATTCCCTAGAAATTTATAAGCAGTTCCCTTTCCTATGTATTATAGAATTGAAATCTCAATTATACAAAAGCAGCTAATATAAGACAGGAAAATGAGGCCAGGTAATCACAGTTACAGTAATAACACAGAAAGCATCACCATGAAATAAAAATTATGAGCCCTTGAAAGAAATTTGCTTCCTGAATAGAAAATCGAAGTACAAAATAAAATAGCCTATCAGTTGCAAAACTGTATTTTAATAGCATGAGTGCAAAAATACTACTATTTGTTTAAACATGTTCTCTCTCCACTGACCAGTTCAGGCCTACTTACTTTTTGGAAGATGAAGGGTATTCGAGTTCCTGGCACTCTCCTCTGATCTTGTTCTAACAGTACTGTCAGTGGAACACCAAAAAGACCGGAATCTGTAACGAGAAGTGAAAATTGCTTCACTTCTATTATTAATAAAAAATGGAAATGTGGAAGATTTCGGACACTGTCATTCAATTAGACACGGGGTTACCGAGCACCACCCAGGAAAATGACAGCTTCTAGCCTCTAGGTATTTGCGGGCCAGTGGCAACAACCTGACCCTGCCTCATAGAGCCGCCTGGCAGAGAAGGACAACTAACCCAATCGTGAAAAACATTGCTGAAATAATTATAAAAGGAAAACTGCTACATAAGAAAAATGCTTGCTAGGGGGACATATGAAATATTCAAACATATACTAAGTGCAATCAAATCCAAAATTCTGGATTAAAATAAAAATCACTTATGTTTTCCATACAAAATTGGCATTTAACATTCTCTAATAAAGCTGAATATAAATGCTTGCTTTCTGAGGAATCAACCAACGTTGAGATCCTGTTCTACAACTGTTTCTCTTGAAAAAGCATCTACTAGGTACTTGGTCATCTTAAATTTAAATTCATAGCTTTGTGTACTAGCAGAGCTCCCACTGAAAACATCCGCTCCACTTCAGGAGTCTCCTGGTGCGAGGACAGACCTCAGACGCTGAGAGGCAGTTCAGAAGAATGCCAGGAACCCAAGAGATAACTTCTCAGTTTGGGAATTAGATGTAATCTCAAGAATGCCAAATATCTACTAAAGAACATAAATATCTTGGATAAGGTCTTCAGATATCTTTTTCAATGCTGGAAAGAATGATCACTGCTTTCATTAAAACAATGATAGCTGTAATAAGAACAACTTAATATTTCTCCACTACGAAGGAACTGAAAACAAAAATGACCACCCAGTATAGTGACACAGGCCTGGAGCCCTTTCCTTTGGGAGGCTGAGGCAGCGAGATTGCAAATTTGATCAACCAATTAATCAATTATCAATAATTAACTCAATTAATCAATAGTGAAAAATGGGCAAAGGATGCTATTCTGCACTCCCTTGGTTCAATATTCAATACTGAAAAGAGAAAAAAAAGATCAATAAAACAAAACTTCTCCAAGCCACTTTAAACATCTTCACCACTGAGTCGCAGCTATTTAAATTATATTTCTACACTATTTCATACTGGAGAAGGCTCTGTGACTTTGTAATGAACTTCAAAAAAGCTCCTTTTGCTTTCCTTTTTGTTCCTTTTGCATACAGTACTACGGACTGAGCCCAGAGCCTGTACACTAAGGTACATCTCCCACCCTTCTTTATTTTGAGACGTGGTCTTGCTAAGCTGCCGGGGTAAGCCTCGAACTTTCCAGCCTCCCAAGTGCTAGGACTGCGGGCATGCGCTACCCCTGCCTCAGGCTCCAAAAAAGCATCTGGAATCCTTTTTTCTCCACAATGGACCTGAAGAAAACAAGAAGGACCATTTCACACTGAAATCTATCACCTCAGGCTGCAAGCTAAAATCCTCCCCACCTCAGCTGGCCATGGGCCTTCCAGTCCACCATGATGGAGACCTAAGTTTCAGCAGCTGGGGGTTTGGCTTGGCAAGTATTACCATGGCAACCCCATCCACCTCCTTGGTGTCTCATCAGGAGACACCTTTATGGTTAAACAGGAGAACAGAGATTCCTAAGCAGTGAAGCTTTGTCCTTGGATGGAGCTTTATCTGGACTTCCAGGCCAATAAAACCTTAGAGACACGGAAGCTGATGAGGTGTCTACTGCATCATATTATAAACAATTCACTGTCTATGCGGCAGGAAAAGCAAGCTGTTTACAAAAGAAAAGCTGCACATATGTAGCGGGCATAGACTGTAACTGAATGATAACATGTGCCACAATGGCGTTTCTTAACAGGGGGAAGAATGTGTTTAAACAATAATTAAAACTTATAAGCAAACAAAGGGACAGACCATTAACTCCCGCTTGTGTTTCCCTTCTAAAGGATAAGTAAAAATAATCATTTAGGATCAAACACCTTGAAGTCATTCTTCAAGGTCTGATTTGGAAATAATAAATATGTGCACCAAATGAACTTTAAGTATATAGTTTTCAAAAGACAGAACATAGGAGTTATGATTCTTAGATTCCCAATTTCCTTCCATGGGAATGAAATTATTTGATCACCTTTATTCTGTGGTCTAGGACACAGTATGTCTTTACTGGATCACAGACCTTTTGCAGGCAATGTTTCAGAATCTAAGCTTCTGATGATATATCAGTCTCCATTTACCTTGTGAGTATTGCCCTTGCCCACTCTTGGCCCCCACAAGAATATCGCTAAGAAGCTAAGTCCCTTTCAGCTACTACAAGAATAAACCTATTTTTTGTTTCAAGGTTACCTCTTGTCTTGATTTTCACAGCTTTTTGTTGTTTCATCTCCACACCCAGGACTTCATAGAGGGCGGTCAGCTCAATCAAGGCTAAATTGCACACCTTCTTCATATCCTGGGGAGCGAGGTCACCCACCTTCGTGGTGCCCGTTTTATCTTTTGGCAATCTGAAACTCTAAAACAAATGCCATTAATATAGTAAAAGCTTCCAATGTCTAACCACTTTTGCAATGCAAGGGGAGGAAAACATGACTATACAGAGAAGTTGTACTCAGATTAAGTGACAAAGCCATGGTGGAATTTCTCCCTGTAGACTGCCACATGGCCCTGTGGCTCAGAGGACCCTACAACTGCAGGGGGTACGAGAGTCCACCTCTAAAGTCTGACACACAGGGGAACAGGCTGTGTAGTGGGAGGACTCGGACCAGCGACTCACAGGACAAGAGAGACGAGGTGCCCAAAGAAGAAAGTGACTTCGAGGTAACGGACCATGAGGAACTAAAACTCAGTAGTCAGGCATGTGCTGCGAGGAGGAAGGGAACGGGAGGAGGCAGAGGACATGACAAAGACAAATAGGCAGAAGAGGAAGAGGAATAGCAGTCTCATGACACGCTTAGAGTGTGCCAGTTAGCTTTTACTTAGATCATGCATCTTCTAATTGTTATAAAAAACAAGGTTGGTACAGAAAGGCTACCAAGGATTGAGGCTGTAGGTGGCACAGACTTTAGAGCCCAAACCATCCAGCTATTCTGCGGCTGTGGGATTTGGTGAATGTTTAGTCTTTCTCCCTGAAAAATGGGAGGAGAGAAAGGGAGAGGGAAAGAAGGAAGAGAGGGAGGAGCCATCTCATTCAGAGGGATGTTGTGAGGGTTAGATGTCCGCTATTTCTCACCTTGCGGTTGCTATTGTTCCTTTCACCATCAAATGCACTGAGATACACAAACCACCCAGGATCACACGTGCGTGAGTGGGACGTTCTGTTCTGTGCCTCTCCCAAATACCACCCACCAGCTCTTCAACCTTTCAAACACTAAACACATTTAATGTAAGACAATGAGGCAAAGACACAAATTTGCGTAGCATGTTTAATACAAATTAGAGTTCCCCTGTGTGTGCTAAGACACTGATCATTCTCTGGTAGTCTGATAAAAATCTTGTCATCTTGACTTCATTTCATTGCCAAGGACACTGGGCTGATTCCTTTTTATTCCCTCTGCTTTGCTGATTTTTGTACCTTATCATTAACAATTCATGGTCTAGATAGTCGTGTAGAAGGGACATCCTACAGTACCAGTTCCCCGAGTGTGGTCCACAGGTCCTTGTAGGAATTCCTTCCAAGACGCCCAAGAAGTCAAAATGTATTCATTCAGAAAGAATTAATTACGATAAGACTAAGGCATTACTTTGCATTCTACACTCTCGTTCTCCCATGAGCTTTCCCGGGGTGACTGCCTCGTGCTATTACGACAGGCTAAACATTCACCAAATCCCACAGCCACAGAATAGCTGGAAGATTTGGGCTCTAAAGTCCGTGCCACCTACAGCCTCAATCCTCGGTAGCCTTTCTGTACCAACGTCGTTCTTTATGACAATTAGAAGATGCATGATCTAAGTAAAAGCTAACTTGCACAGCCGGACGTTAGAGTCATGAAAATTAAAACCATGCTGTGCTTCTGAATTTTTAGCTTTGAAAATATGATGGCTAGTTCCTTGTTACAAGGGTATTTATGGCAACAATAATGGGTTCTTTAAGTAAATTACTATTTTTAAAATTTCTCCCAAACCCTTGGTCCTTCCCATTTGCAAATCCTACTTTCATCATTTTTCTCTTTCAATTCTTTCTTTTCCCATTCCCTTTCCTGACCCCCTTCCTTCTCCCCTACTCCGGCTCCCCCAGGCATTTGAAAAGGTCTCAAGAAGCGGAGAAGGAGAGGAAGAGTCGGGGTGAAAAACAAACAAAAATAAATGAGAGAAAAGATGAGAATGTGTCATGTACAGGCCCCAACTCTCAGTGATCGCTGTTCTCATTGTCTGCTGCAAGCCTGCATTAGCACAATAAATAAATAATTTGAATATTTAAAAAAATGCAGTCTCTGTGCTCTCAGAATTCCTAAAACTTTTGGTAATTGAGCAGCCAATTTCTTTCAAGCAAACAACGCCTCAAGAACACCTCTCAGTTCACTATAAAGGGGGTTTTCTGTTGTTGTGCTCTGTTTCGAACGTTGGAGGTACGTTTACTTTTCCTGTGACAACATGTGGCAACACAGCACCGGAGCCACAGAAGGTGTCCGAGAGAATTTCCAGCCCTGGCCTCCAGCGGGATGTGGAGCCGGTTCTGTCTCCATCGCTCATGGTAAATGATGCCCCCGACTCTTCACCTGTGTAATGGGCCAGCACTGGGTCTTACTTTAGAAGACTGGGGAGGATCGAATGGCACGTAGTGGTAAGCGTCAAGAAGTGTTTAGCATTCTTACTGCATTTTTTTCACAGAGCTCTTTAAGTAATCTCAGCTCTTATGGTTTTCTTTTTCTCCTAAATACTATGGCAGGCTAAAAAAGTGGTAATGGTAATGCTTATATTAGATAACACATATGCTGCAAAAATCCAGATAGGTAAGATTTACTACAGCACAGTTTAATTGGAAAACCGAGGCTCAGGGAAAGGGTTTAACCACGGCCACAAGCCAGTGACATCCTAAGGATTCAAAGTCAGATCTCCTATGTCCCAGATTCAGTAAGCAGTCTACTCCATTTCCCACATCTAGTAGGCAGGCAGGCAGAAATTTAAGTGGATATGTATTGATATAGGGCTTGGAGTCCCTCAAAGTCAAAAGTTAAGCTGGGTGGGTCGGATATATAGCTCAGTGGCACAGCATCTGCCTGGTAAGCGCAAGGCCCCGAGTTCAATTCCTGGTACCAAAAAAAGAAAAAGAAAAAAAAAAAGCTGAGTGTGATGGCATATCCCTGTGATCCCACCACCTAGAGGCTGAGGCAGGAGGATCATTGTGAATTCAAGGCCAGCCTTGGCTCCATAGTCAGTTCAAAACCAGCCTGCAGTACATAGTGCTATCCCGTCTCAAAACAGAAGAAAAACAAACAGGTCAGGAGTTGCAGCCTAGTCACTCCCTATCACTTCCAGTGTTCTACCACAGCCCGCTGAAGGAATAAAGAAACACACACCCACAGAAAAGAGCTCAGAATCAGATCTACTGGGTGTTCTTGACATCTTCTGGATCTCCTGTGATCTTTACTGAGCTTTACTTTTAGAACCACACAAACCGTGTCACATTTTTCTTTGCGTGGCCCTGTATTTCTGCTAATAGTTTTGTTTTCTGACGAGCAGAACCAACCATATTTACCCATTTACATATGTTTTCATGTCTCACTGAAATCAGTTGCTTTTGGTTTAAAATGCCAAACACATGCAATATAATTATTCTAAAGCATCAACCCAAGGCACATGTTCAGAGAAATCCAAAATATGATTAGTTGAAACACTGGATTTACCTACCAATATATGGTGTGGGATTATTTATTTATTTAAACACTGGGCTTAATGAAGGGAGTTAGTTCTTTACCCAATGTTTTAGTTCATAGCAGCCCCTTTAAATATGTATGACGTTTCTCATCATTTTGTGAAGTTAATAGACTCAATGGCTCGGATACAACCGTGGAATTTCATCAGAAGAAAAGCTCTTTATCTCTTAAAAATATGTTTGAAGAAAAGATGAAATAAAACATTTTTCTAAAATGTAAGGTCACTTCTTCCCATGTGTTGTGTAAATGAACTAGGTAGCTTTCTCTGCTCCTGGTCCTCTTCCCTAGGCCTTGCAGTAAGAGGGGCTGCTGGGCATTTCACCAGTGATGAACTTGACTTCATGGAAACACCTTAGCACCCGTGCGGAAATGCAAAACCTTCAAAAGCTTAGTCACACCAGTCAGGCCTTAGCATGCTATGTGGTCTCTCTAATACAGAAAGTAGGGACACTAATATCTACCTCACAGCGATCATTTGATAAGTGAACAACTGCAGAGCATTATTTCTGTGTGTGCACATGCACAACAGCTAAATTCTCAAACTAAAGCACCTCAAAGGTTCTAAAAACAGATCCCCAAGTTTAAGAGGAGCAGTTTGAATCCACTGTTAAAGATCATAAAGAATAACTAGGACTGCTCAACGCACTAAGAAAAAGGACGTGAATATTAAATGAGGTCATTGGAGAACAATGTATGGCCTAAAAGCTTCATTTACAGAGCCAGGGAAGTGGGGGGGTAGAATGGAACTGAAGGTTTTCTCTTCTTAAATATTTGCTGCAGAGAAGTGAATACAAATATTCACTTCATCAACCATGCTAGTCTTTGTAACACATCCATGCTTTCTAGATTAAAAAGGCTGTAGAAACGAATATATCTATACATGTAAAATCAAACACATAGGCAGATGAATAACTCTACTGGTCGTTTAACACGCCATTCCAATATTCACCTTAGTTCATACCCAGACGTAGAAAATATTTTGAGGCAAATGAACAAAACCAAGATGGTAGTGGACACAAATTAGTTCATTCAGCAGGGAGCAAAATGGTAGAGAAAGTTTTGTTTTTACAAACTCCCAAGCAGAGATTACTTAGGTTTAATGTCATTGTTTGAGTCAACAAAAGTGAATCATATCCGCATCTTGTTTAATTAGAGCCTATGATTCTTCCATCGCAAACATTTCCATCTTTTGTGATGCCTAAGGACAAATCCTCGGGGAGTATGATTGTCACTTTGTCTCAAATTTTGCAAACTCCTTTACTTTTCCACTAGGTATTGAGAACAGATTCTTCAAAATACATGAGAAAGCCGGGAAATAAGCAAGCATCTGCCATCACTGGGTGTATAAATTACAATACAGCCTTACAGTGGAATGAGGCATTTCTCTTACTAAGGTAAGATTTTTAGGATATATTAAGTAACAAAATAAGCAAAGAGGGTCAAGTTTAGGAAAATGCATATAGTGGGCTACCATTTATCTAAGAACTGAAGGATAAAACACGTATTAAAAACACGTATTATTAAACGTATTAAATAAGAAGTTTCCCTCCAAGAGGAGGGATTGAGTAGGGTACTTGCTCAAGGGTAAAAGCTAGATTTGTAATATGTTTCATGCGGGGGATTTAGCTCAGTGGTGTGGCACTTGCCTGGCAAGTTGTGAAGTCCTGAGTGTGATTCCCAGTATTCCTCTCAAAAAATAAACGTTGTTTCTAGATTTGACTTTTGGATCATATAAATATTTTACATAATTATAAAACAAAATTATATTTCAATAAAACTGTAAAATCTGAAAATAAAATGAAGCAAATTAACCCACCCAGGTATGCAGTTGGTGACTTAGCCATACAGAGAATTGCCACCCAGTGGCACAATAATTTCAATATATATGCTCCTTGATGGGATAAATCTCAAAGGCACAGACAACTGAAGAAGAGCAGGTTTCAGTCACCGTCTAGTGTTCATGCTGATGGTCACCTTAGCATTGTTATTCTGAGAACGTTGGGCATGAATGTAGGCCAAGGCACCTGAGGGTTACATGACATTGTAAGTGCATCACGCAATGCTCTGCACGGAAGACTGATGCAGCTTTGCTTCCCTCATCTGAAAAGACTTGAAAGGGGTTCCCAATCCAGAGAGCTAAACACGTCTACTGATGATGATAGGCACATAAGTGTATTTCAGCTGACTAGAACCAGGGATTCTTGCAGAAGAATACAATTTTAGGTCTGGGACAGAAAAGACGCCAGACAGTCCTGGGAAATGTTACCTGGGCCACAACAAATATATATGAATCCATGAGTTTAGACATTGTTTTTATAAAACAAATACAAATATTAACTGGTCACTGTATAAAGTTGCTAAGGATTCAGTTTTTTAAAAATTGAAAACTGATAAATAAATGGAAAAAATTATTTTTAGGATGTTTTTCTTAAATAAAATATCCAAGTTAATAACTGAAAATGAGAAGTAAGTATCAGATCATTTACAAACATTAATAAGCTTATGAACCCTGGTATTGATCCTAAGCAGTTGTTAATTTCCCCAAAAAATATAACTAGATACATGAGTCTCCTGAAAGAGAATACATCATCACCTCTCTTGACAAGAAAAACAGAACCTTTCACCAATCCATCTAAACTCAGCCATTTTTTAAAGGCAGAAGATGTTCAACTACTTCATAGGGAGAAGGTTATCCAGGGAAGAAAATATCTGCACCTTAATAACCAGGTCTCTTCAACAAATAAAATATGAGGCAGGGGGTGCAAAAGATGCATGGAAAGATAGATGGAAAGACAGAAGTAGCAACATGGAGAGAAAGTAAGAGGAAAAAAGAAGGAAAAGAGGTAAGGGGGAAAAGAAGGAGGAAAAGGAGGAGAAAGGGAGGAACACATGACCTAGAGTTTCAGAGGGATAGGAGGAAAACGGGAAGGGGATGGGGAAGAAAGAAATGAGACGGAGATGAGTCCTGAAGACATCGATCATTTTCAGTACGTGGACCTTGTTTGGATCCAGACTGCCAACCTGTACAGAAACATCATGAAATTTGTGATGTAATTTGAAATCTTAACACTGACTGGGTACTTAAAATTAAGAATTATAAAGTATAATGGTAACACCAACATATGTCTTTAAAATACTCCCTTTTCAACAGACACAAACATTTACAGATAAAACATAATTTGGAGGTGTTTTTCAAATAGCACAGAATAGATACAGATACTTCCGGACTGGCTATGTTTTTACGAATGTTGGGCTGAGGGACCAGTACTTGTGTTTCATCATATTATTCTGTTTTACTGTTTTTTTTTTTTTTTTTTCCAGTACCGGGAATCAAATTCACGACCTTGCGCTGCCAGGCAGGCTCTGTGCCGCTGAGCTAAATCCCCAGCCCCTCTGTTTTACCTTTGAGGTGAAATTTTAAGTATTCCTTTGAAATATAAGGCATTCAGTAGCAATGAGAATACTCTATACACAGAGCTTGGATTCTAAATAACAGCCTGCTACTAAAAGGAATCAGAGCTTCTTAACGACACGGCTGCTCTCAAGCCTGAGAAAATTACAAAGTGAGCCTGGCACATCTTCTGCTGGGCAGCGAAGAAGGATGATGAAGGGTGAGGTCACAGTGACGCTGAAACCAGCTCAGAGCGCCCCCTACTGGTGACAGCTGTGTACACTTGAACATCAAAGAAAAATGACAAGGATTTCTAAAACCCTGAAGGAAAAAAATAAAACCACCAAGCCTTAGGGATATTTGAAAACAAAACAATACAAAAAAAAAAAAAAAAGGGAAGGAAACCAACGATTACAGAAGATGGTTAACCAGTAAGTGCAGAAGGAATAATAGAATTAGAAAACCCCTGTTTTTCGAATATCAGTTCATTCCTGCTTCAGGGATGATGAAAAAGGACGGTGACTCACTGGGCAATGGTTACTGTGTTATTTAACCAGCATCCAGGACCACAAATGGGCGTTAGGTGCACATAAAAAGGTTCCTTTACTACGAGACACGGTGAACATCTCATTAGCCAAGCTGGTGAGCAAATGACCATCGCCAACAGTGACTGTCGGATAACACGCCACAGCTCTGATAATGCACACAGAAGCATAAAGACCCCTTCTACAGCAGAATGGCTAAAAAATGTTTAACTGGAATCTAGTTATAAGGAAACAACCAGAGAAAATCAGAAAATTGCTCTAGATTTTCAAAAATATCAAGCAAAAAATGGGAGCAACTCTAATCCTAGGGAAACATTAGAGCAACAATGCACTGTGTGTTCCTCGTTCACATCCCAAATGGGGTAGAAAAAGTAGAAGCCATAAAGCACAATCTTAGCACAACTAGGAAGTTCCTAACATGATTGCCTGTTGAACTGTCCTATCGCTTTAGTGTTCAGTTTCTTAACTATTACAAACTGTTCTTTTGTTTTTTGGCTTTCAGTTTGGGGGAGGTTTTTTGTTGTTGTTGTTGTTTTTTTTAACAAAGTCTTGCTTTGTAGTCTAGGCTGGCCTTGAACTCACTATGTACCCTAGGCTGGCCTTGAACTTGTGGCAGTGCTCCTGCCTCAGCCTCCGAGTGCTGGGATTATAGGTGTGCACTGGTGTTCAATTTCTTAAGAAACTGTTTTTGTTTTGTATGCCCCAATAACCTGAAAATAAAAAGTGAGTGTGTATCAGATAGCAGATCACCGACAGATGGACAGATATAGAAAAAGAAAGATTATAAAACAGCAGGAACTGGAGGCAGTCTGAGAAGGCCACCGAGTGCTTACTATGTTACACATATGGGTTGTAAACTTTCCAAAGTAAAAAGCTGATTAAAAAAGAGAGACATAGTAGATTCTTTTGGGGACATGTGACTGCATACTACGTACAGGTAATGAGGCATCGTTGCCTTTAGTTTTCTGTGCCTTGTCCTTGGCGCTGTCTTTCTGACTGAAGGCTTGCTCAGCAAATGACACCTCCAGGTTGATGTCCGTGACAGAGGCAGGTGTGTCCTCAGGCACAGGCAGGATCAGCTCCTTGTCACTAACAGTGAGGCAGGAAGCCTGGTCTGGAAGGAAAAAGACCCAAGACCCAATTCGTATGCTTGCTCCATGTGTGTGTCCTAATGCATTGACTATATACAAAAATTGGGGGAGAGTACTATCTTCTCCAGGCAGTAATTAACTGTTATTTTAGTACCATATTCCATGCACTCTATCATTGAGGAATGGGAAGAGGGCGGAGAGAGAATGACTAAAACTCCACCATTAAACTATGGAATCTTTCACGAGATCACAATTCTTAGACTAAGACCAAATCTCAAACACTGTTGGAAGCTAACAGACTCTTGATGGAAAACCTCAATATAGTCAGCAGAAACAACTGTTTTTTTCTACACTGAGGACCTGACAGGAAAGAGGGTCTCTTTCAGAACTAGCAACATACCAGTAATCTCCTCATAGTAGAACAGAGTCCTGGAATAAACCTCCTTCTACAACGTAACCTACCTATCATAGTAAAAATTCCAAAACAAAAGTTAATGCCAAAAATCTGCTATCACAGGAATCTGGCCTACAGGTACCTGGTACAGGAACCAAGAGGCCTTCTACCTTATTCTATCAAAGAACATGAAAGTTCTCAAAGAGAGAAACACAAGTCAAATAAGCTTCAGATATTGATCAACATTTCAAGGATATCAGTGTAATATGTTTAATTGTTTTGGCTCTGTTTTGGGTTCTCTTTTTGTCAATTTACCAGGACAAAACAACATTCAAACATCTGCAAAAACACCAGCTTTATGCATTGGTAAAAATACTTTTGAATTTGACTATTTGGTAACATTTGGCTTTTAATGCAACTCACACTGGAGAAATTCTGGCACCACTGCCTAAGATTGCTGATACTGCAGACCTTTGATTCATAGTAAGACTATCTAAATTAAAAAAATAAAGGGACACCTCTGATTTGCATGCTTACATACTAACATGCTCCTTTAGAGACACAATGAAGTGATAGAAGGCAATGCTAATCTAAAAATTTAATAAATGCATGTATTATTCATAGTCTGCTATTTGGAAAACACATATTTATATTCATTTAATCTATGAAGAAAAACCCTCTTCTAATGAAAACAAACTTTTAATGTAAATCTAGCCTTATTTATTTTCATTAACAAGCAGGGAAGCTTCACAGTGTGTAATCTATGTAGTCACCAGGCTCCAAGCGTGGAAGGGCCCGGCCGAGTTGGAACGTCTGCTGTCGCCATCTTGAAAACTGAACCAGATGCTGACACTTCCGGTTTGCCGGGTCCAGCTGGCCCTCACGGCCTCTCACACAGTGAAGGGAACATTTACCCAGTCTATTCCCAAATGAAGACTGAGAGACAGCTCCTGGACACTAACAGTGTTATCTGCCACCATCTATGCCATATTTATGTTTCCCACAGCCTGATGATCTTTAGAAATCAGAGATTTACGATACCAATTTTTTAAAAATATTAACATAAATATCAAAGACCATCTTATTTTCCCATGCATTTATACTGTATGATTTACTGTGGATCTGTACATTGGTTTCCTAGGAAACTATTCTAAGAGAAAACAATGATTAGCCATTTTCTTAAATTAGAAGCTATCTTTAAAAGATAAAAGTTTTCAGACAAGGATTTATAAACTACTTTCCTCAAAATTCCATGGCAGAGTTATTATAATCGTTCTCCCTAACACACACCTAGATCAAGGGGCTGTGCAGAATTTAAAGCTTAGTAATTATAATTAAGTTAGGACACATTAAGATACAGGAGCTACCTCTAAAAATATGACAAAAATAAAAGTACATTACTTAAAAAAGCCTCAGTTCAAATGGTAAATGAAGTCAAGGCAGAGATTAGGGAAAATAATTCCAAGGAGATGGGAGAAAGAGCGCTGTTCCGGGAAATGGATGGTTAATGAGTCAACAAAAGTGAGGAATTAATTACTGTCAAAGAGAAGACTTAAAAGGGAATGCTGAGGTAAACCTTCTACTCTGAAAGTCTTCCAGTGTCAATATTATGATTTCTTTAATCCATTTTGCTTTGTTTTAAAATGAACAATAGCATTAGGTTTTAGGTACAAATCTCCAAAAGTCTTCTAACGATCCCAAATATCTAGGAATGTATTTGTTTTTAAAAAGCTTTTTTCTTCTCCAATTGAAGTCAGAGAGAGAGAGAGAGAGATAAACAGACATATCAATGTGAGAGTTTAACTGTTTGACATGACTAGTATTTCTAAACAGATATATTAAACTCTGGGCCTTCCAGAGAGAGAGTGGGAGGATTTGACAAACAGGTAAGATGACCAGGTAGTGGTAGATTAATTGTAAACATGACAACACCTGCAATATTCAAACTTTATAACTTTTAAATTTGGAGAAAGTACTGCTGATGGAACATGTTTGAAAACCCAAAAGTAGGGGAAACATTCAAAACACACTGTCACCCACGCCTTCCGAGCTAAATCGGAAACAGTTCCGCTTGGGAGTCCAGACAGCTTTCCCATGTGTCTCCTGCAAGCCTTCCAATGTTTGGGTAAAGCTGTTGGCTCACTGGCTGATGAGAACGTGGCACTGCCCAGAATGGGTGCTTAACTGCTACTGCCCAGCAACCTGGATGGCAATTGACACGTCCTCCTGTAATTGATTGGAGGCTCAGTGCCCACCGCTTAGCATTCCAGCAAAAGCAGATGTAAGTCAGGCAGCAGGGTTGTCACGCTGCCCTTGTCCACTACAATCCAGGCTGGAAAATGCCCGCGTAGTGAACTTGTTTCCCAGAACTTTCACGGATGCTGCCTACATTAAGATCTCTGGCAAGGGAGGAAAACACAAAGAAAGGACAATATTTTCCTCAGTATCTGTCAGGGACTCTTCCCCAGAGCTTGCTGTAAGCATATTGACACTGACACCAAAAATCTGGCTGTTCCCCCCAGCTCTTCCAGCTTGCCAGTCACTTTCCTTGCTGGGGTACAGATTTGAGGGAACACCAGGAATTTTCTTCTGCTATAATCCACAGAGCTACAGAAACTTTCATAGAAGAGTAGGAAAAATCAAGTGCTTTCATAGGTATGTATGTGTGTATGCACACATATGGGCACATGCATGTATTTTTTTAAGGTAGGAGGTGCAAGAGAGAAAATACATTCCAAAAAAAATGCAGAAAGAAGTAATTACATTGGAGGTGCTAAGGCTCTAAAATTTCCCACATCGTCTAGGGCTAATGCATGATTTTCACTGGAAAGATTGGGAACATTCCTAGGTATCTGGTTTACCTGATACCCACCTCCCACTTCCAAACCAAATATTAGTGGCATGAATGCCCAAGATGCTGAAATTTAAGAAGATAAACACATTTCACTTTTGTTATAGTTCATTAAGTAACAATTAAGGACTAAATTATTAAGCTTAAATCAATGGCCTTAATTTAGAACAGTCTTCCTTTTTGTAAACAAATGAAACAGCTATGTTTTTTGTCTTATAAGTACTAATAGAGTCCTATAATTCATTTTTTTCCCTGCTCTAAATTTCCAATTTATTTTGGCAATAAATATCCAACAAGGAAAAACCTTGAAAAAAAAACAATAATCAACTGCCCCCCCAAATCTTAATTTTCTTAAGTGCCCATAAAATTTTTGAAAATTAATCCATTTATGAATTTGAGAAGAAAGCTTTAAATTCCCTGGTTGCACTTTCTAGCTGTATGACCCTGGAACAATGAATCTACATTTTCTAAAATTCAGTTGTCTTATCTACAAAAAGGCTGAAGACCAGAACCTACCATGTAGAAGTGATGAGTGTATGAAATGAAGTTAAGACCTCTATGTAACACCTAACACACCTAACACACATATAACACATGATACTCACTTAGGATGCTATGTATATGGATTTTTGGATCAGATAGGGATACACTGAACCTCAAAGGCCAAGTACACATTCAGCTTCATGTAATTACCTATTTGGGGTCTTACATTATTATTTTAACAGAATTTGCTTGCTAGAATGAAAGGTGAATGTCTTAAAAGTTAACATTGTCTATTAGGCTAATTAAAGGAGTAGGAATGAAGTCCAACATACCATCTTTTTCTTGGTATTTGTTTTCAATTGTTCTGACTGCCTGCAATTCAGGGCCATCTGGAGCCTAAACACAGAAAATCAGCCATTTAGTCAAAAAATGAACCAATCAGTCATCTCCAAGTCACACCCTGAGAAAATGGTATTGTAAATAATTTCATTACTAACCTTTAGAGTACAAAAGAATGTGCTCAGACTTATAACACTCACAGTGGGAAAAGAAAACAATCGTCGAACAAATATAAGATGACCCACGACTGTAAGACAAAACATCATGGGGAATATGGGAAATGTCAAGTGTCCCTGTCATTACACACACCACTACCTCATTGAGAGGAAAAGAGAAACATATGAAAAGCTATTCATATTGAGCATATGATGAATGAACAAAATGTGGTTTATCTCTACAACAGAATATTATTTGGCAGTAAAAATAAAATACTGATACATGCTTCCACATAGGTGAACCACGAAACCACTGTGCTATGTGAAAGGAACCAATCACAAAAGACCATACATTTTGTGACTCCACATATGACTTCTACTGTCTGAAATGTCCAGAACAGGCAAATCAGAAAGACAGAAAGTAGGTTAGGGCCTGCCTAAGTGTAGGGAGGGGAACATGGGTGACGGCTGCGCGTGATTATGGGCTTTCTGTGGGCGTTGACTGTGTTATCACTGATTGTTGTAAGCTGCAAAACGTGACCATACTACAGTCCACTAAGATGCACACTTTCATTGGATAAGCTTCCAGTACATGGATTATATAGCAACAATGCTGAGAGGAAACACAAAATTACAAAGCTGAATTAGTTACAAGCTGAAATAGAAACTCTTTTGTAAAAAAAAGCAAGTAATAAATGTAAGATTAAACTCAAACTAAATTAGTCAATTGACATTGAGTCCTAAAACATTCAGTGGAATTCTTTTTGCCAAGGGCTTGGGGCAAGGACCCCTGAGACTGTGGCCCTCTGGGATTCATGAACCTGAGACAGCGTGGTTGGCTCCGCCTACCAGCGGGTGTGGTCAAACTCGCTTCCTCCTCTCCTGCAAGGCCATACCAAGGGGCCGGATTGAGTGAATTAATTTTAAAATAGTCATTCTATTGGATTTCATCTCCCCAGATCAAAAGTGGGCATTGTTGTGCCACTCTAGGGATGAGCCACAGAGAACTGCCTGCTCCACCTGCAATCTACAAAAGCACCAGAGCAGGGACATACATGCCAATAATGTCCTATTTAGATGCATATTGTCCCAAACCCCGGAGGTGGCACACAGCTGCATGCAGAGGTCAGGGCCATGCATCCTCCTTCCTGCACCCAGCTCCGTGGACAGCTGACCTCCATGGCCCAGAGCACACAGCAAGATGCTAAGCTTGTCTGGGAACCCACATTTTGGAATACGTTGCTTTCATTTCTTGTCTTAACAGTTGAAGATGGCAGGGCAGATGGTATTCATTTCTGTATGCTATTTCCTAGTGTCAGCAAGGGCTTCATGAGCAAGCACGGAAAGTGGGGGAGTAGACACACCCTCTTGCAGAGGAACTGCAAGTCAAGGCAGCAGGGTTGTGTTTGCTTGAGGGACAGGCATGGGGTGCAGTCCAAATATCTAATGGGCAGCACTGCTTCAATTAAAGGCATGGGGTGTAAGCAAGTCAACAGTATTTTAATTTGTTGGTGCTATTTTTTAACGAGCCCATCAGTTGATACAATCCACCAATTACCTTGGACTCAAAACCATATGGTTTAGACATTACCAGGAATTTACGGAAAGAGCCGCTTTTAGCAGGAGGTAGCAACATCCTCTTGAAGATTGGCAGGAATCCCACAGTGTACTTCTGCTTAGGCTCAGCTCTCTGCCTCCTTCCTCTCTTCACTCCCTTTTAGGTCCCTTAGGGTGGCTTCTTTAATTAGGGAGGAAATACTATACTACTATATTTCCTTTCCACTCATTTTTCTACAGCTGGAAACCTCATTCAATTCTCTGGCACCCGTGGATGTCCCAAATAAGCACTGGGAGGTAAGGCCTTAACTCAGACAAGTGCCTGGAGCAATCTAGTGACCCCAGAACTCCCATAAAAGGACTAGGTTTGATCTAAAATTGGCCATCCAAATTGAGTAGCAATCTGCAGCTAGAAAAGACTTCTTGGAAGGATGAAACATCTCCCAAAAGCAAAAATCCTGCAAATGACAGAAACTTTAAACTCTTCCACTTCCTATATTTATAAAGAATCATAACATTTTTAATCACCCTTTTATAGTATAAATAGAATCTCATATTCAGAATGCTTACTATCAGAACTATGTATGGAAACAAAAATAAAGCAGGACAGAAAACAGTTAAAAGCACATACTTTGGAGTCAGACAAACTTGGGTTTAGTGTCTATGGGACATTGGGCAAATTACTTAAAATCTATGAGCCTCAGCCTTAGAATGGAAATGATAATACCTCACTCATAAGCCAGCTGGAGGGATGCAATGAGATAAAGCAGGTAAGGCAGTCAGCCCAGTCAACGTTCGGTAGCGGTGGCAGAGTTTGGTATTGCTATTGGTACCGTTACACTCATTGTTCAAGAGTCCCTTCACTCCTTCCCATTTTAACTACTTCTGTGGATCTCGTGAGCCACTACTGGGGCCAGAATGTAAATCCACTGTGACCTTAAGAAACCACTTTGCCTTTTTTCAGAAGCGGGACCCTCTTGGTGAAAGAAAGAATGATAATTGACATTCTGTACAAATTCCTGATTTCCTCGTGAATGAATGATAATGAACACAGGAACTGCCTGTTGTGTGCAGCAGTGTTCTGAGTCACACAGGTGTACTACAGCACCAACCTTCCCTGACAGCGCCTCACCCGGTTTCTACCGAACTCCAACAGCTTCCATGAACACATTTACCGTCTGCACACGGATTCACTTAAATGTGTACACGCCGAGTATGTGCTTCAGCACCAGACACAGAGGGGACTTGAGTTCACGTCTCAGGGTCCCTAGTTTGTAATGCAGCTGCTATTAGCTCTCTCATATCCCACATCCTCCCCTTCCTGGGTCTGAAAAATCAAATATTCCTATAAGCATTAAGAGACAGGGGCAATCTAGTTCTTCCTACCTGCATATCACTAACAACTGAGGCAGTCCCCTGGCAGTCGGAATGCCTTGGAAGCCTTCCCTGGTGCTCCTTGTATTACATCTAAAACTCTAAGGACACCATCTACTCCCAAGAGCAGGCTCACACTGAACTTGCACTTGCTAGCATCTTGCCCATGGGTACAACCTCCAGAAGGGTAGGGACAGAAACCTGCAGGTTCACTTCAGGAACCTCTGGTATCCAGTATATCATCAGTGCCCGCTAGGTTTGTAAGGATTTGAATTAAACTGGGTGGGTCCAAGCGAGTCTCAGGAGTTAATCCCTTGCCTGAAAATTGGAGAAGAAAACTTACTTTTTCTTTTGACTCTGTCTGTTGAGCAAATATGTCTCTGACGTCAGGGATGTGGTATTGTTTGTTCTTCTTCCTCAAGGTCTGGGAGACCGTCTCCACCCGCCTCTGAACAGCTGCGGCCTGGGTGCGTGTCAGAGTGGACAGAAACACCATGCTTTCCTGGGGATCCTCGGCGGACTCTCCAAAGAGATTGGACAAGCCGGCCTCTTTCAGCCACTCTTCTTCCAATTCGCCCTCTGAAACAGTCGGGGGGAAATATCAGCTTTTAAATCACAAACTATGAGAACGTTCAATTTTTATAAGCTGTTAAAAACTCTTTCTGAAACTATTGTAACCAAAATGCAATGTTAAGAAAGCATTATTTGAAACTTGGACAGCTGCCGTCTACTCTGCCCTTGGACAGTGCTATCAAATGGTAGGTGATTTCATATATACTCGATTAAAAATTTTTAAATGACTTCACATGTAATTAACCTCCACAACTTCCCTGCAGATTAACTACGGAGGAAAATACTGTTCCCTTCCAGAGACCAGTGAGCAATGGAAAGATAAGTTCCTCCCATCAATGGCACGAGGAGTCAGACTGTGGATACGGATTCCAGGCCAGTTTTTTGGTTCACATTCGGCGTTACCCAGAGTCCAGCACTCCTTTGCGGGAAGGCTTGCTTCTTCTGTTCACTGTGGCTGAGGGAGCAGGGGGAGGTCTCGGACAGCAACTAGGAATAACTAGCACTGGGAATAATTCAATTTCAAATGAATCTTTCTAATCCTGCAGTCAGCACATCAGCTTATATTATTTTTTTTTCAAATTTAAAGAAGCATCCTATTTTCAACAAAAAAAGCTGATATGAGAAAATAATTAAATAACTGGATCCACTCAAAACACTGAAAATAGGAATATAAACAGTGGTTATAGTTGGCCCTCCACATCCCGCAGGCTCTGTACCTGATAGTTTACCCCAAAAGACCGAAAACATTCTTTAAAAACGGAGCATCTGCATTGAATGTGTACAGGCGTTGTCATGAGTCCTTGAGGCACACAGGGCAACAACTGCTGTACGTAGCCCTGATGTTGTTTTAGATGTGTCCAGTGATGATTAAAAAGTAGATAAGAAGACATCAATAGGCCACATGCAAGCACTATGCCGTGGTATGTGAAGAACCTGAGAACTGTGTATTGTGACATCTGCAGCAGTCTGGAACAAATCACCCATGAGTATCAAGGGGTGACATGTTGTTCAAGATCTAATGAAAATCATAGACAATCGAAAGGATAACTGGATAGATGTGCTCCGACCATGTTTACAGCATGGCCTGGGTCCATTCTGCAGCTATATCACTTTGAGCAAGTCCCTCAGTCTCCAAATGACCCCACCTTCCATCTGTAAACTAAAGGGCAGCTCTCCCAGCTGCCTCATAACCGAGGATGAGAAGGTTGGAGGGAAGAGCTGCACAGAGCACTGCGACAGCCTGCGTTACAAGCTAAGGCACTGACTACACTGTGTGTCTCCTTCTACCCGACGTAAATTCCTTCATGACAGAAATCAGTTGTTAATAACCCTGGCTGCTAGTGTGAGGCACTCTGTTTATTGACATAAAAAGTCAGTCAACCATTATCATGAATGCTGTTTGGGTAGAGCTCGGTACAGGTATATAAAACCAAATTGCCAGAGGAAAAAAATAGCTGAAATTGCTGTGAAAAGGAAAACAAAGAGAACTGTAGAGAGTCATTTAGTGTACCACTCTGGCCGGTATTCTCGATGGCCACTCTGTACATGATAATCTACACATTTTTTTGAGACAGGGTCTCACTGTATAGCCCAGCCTGACCTCAAACTCACGGCAATCCTCCTGCCTCAGCTTTCTGAGTGCTGGGATTATAGGCATGTGCCATCACACCTGGTCACCATCATTTTTAACTTTAGGGAACTATCAAGCAGCTAGCAACACATGGCTTAAGTGCTACTTTATTTTACTAAACGGGCCACTTCTATGCCACTTCCCTATTGAGACACTGGACAGAAAGGCTAAGAAATAATATTAATTATCATAAATAAGCTTGACTTTACTACTAACATATTTGGGGAAGAAAGAGAAAGTTGAAGAGTTTTTGTTTTTTACAAATCTAAGGAATGTTAAAAAAGAAAACATCCTCAACTTTTAAAATTATTATTGGATTATTTTCCAAGCAGTGTTATAGCAAAGGAGAAGATATTTCTAATTATCTCCAGCCCAAATCATTTAGTAAAGAAGACAGTCACTCCATCAAGAAGGAAATCTCTTAGCAGAGGACAGAGCACAGACCTCACTGGTGGCATTCATATATCATCTGATTTACAAAAACATACAGTGCTTACAAATTTACAGATGGCATAGAGAGAAGGCTAATTAAATAGGCACCAACACTGGGCATACAAGCTTGGCGATTGCTTAAACTTAAGAGATTAAAGGAAATGGAATGAAGTTTAAGGAAAAAAACCTAAAGAATAAATTATTACTTGTGTCTTTCAGAATATGAGTGCCGTAGTGCACAGTGTGGCACATATGGTTGGGAAGAGACTTGAGCAAGAAAGAGGCAAGTACAGAAGTTAAAAATGCGCGTGCCATCTTCTGAGGCAGACCTGCATTCCTTACATTAGTTGGCCAAACAGGTGGTGTGGGATCTCGGCTGGTTTACTGTACTTTGAATGATAAAAGGAGTATGACTGTAATAGATCTGAAAATCACCCACAAAAAATGTTGGTTTGGCACATTTTTCTTGTAGAAATGACTTAGCTAGAAATGAGATAAATATCCTCAACTCTTTGAAAGGCTTCTGTCCTGTGAAAGTGCAGTGAACTTGCTCTGTTCTCTCCAAAGGCAAAAAACTACAGCATGTGAGCTGAAGTTAGATGCTAATAGGCCAGAAATCAATAAAATAAAGATCAAAAGAAATCAAGCAGACCTCTAGAAAAGCAGTATCACTTCAAATCAGGACCTTTCCATAAACATCTACATCTCCTGGAGACCAAAAAAACTATGTGGCCGATGTGTTATCAATGCAGTTTAGAGGATTTCAAAGACCAAGCTTAACTCTTAAGAATTTACGACATAGCTGGCTTAGCCTACAAGAGTGTAGCCAGAGCTACAAACTAAGCGAATTACTCATGCCTCTTGTGTTGGGCAGCTGCACCCATGCATCCGCCACAAACAATTTTCAAGTTGAAAGGCAACTGGCAGTCTCTTCTGGTTGTTCTCTTCCTCCCTATGCATGAATTTTCCATAAACACATACACCAACAATGACAGTTTTATTACACCAACAGTGACAGTTTTATTACACCAACAATGACAGTTTTATTTATTTAGTTATTACCATCAGGGACTTTGACAACCACCACCTCTTGAGCTTGTCTGTTTTCACTAGATTTCTTGATATTTTCTAGTTCTGTCCAGTAGTCCTCCATAGACATTTCATCCAAGGAATCCTGGGAACTCGATCGATCGAACGGAGGTTTCTCTGTAGCTTTAGTAGTGCTTTCCTGGTTCATGGTGTATTGGCCATATCTGCAACTACAAATTGAAAAAAAAGTAACGTGATTTATTTTGGTGCAAGAAGAAGTCATACAATTTTCAAAATAGAATATTGAGCTGGAGAATTTGGAAACTCCTTAAGTTCTTTTTAATAAAACAAAGGAAAGAAATATTTTGAAACTGTTTATCTTCGGATGCTACTGTTTGTAATATGCTTGTAGAACAATGCAGTTCAAAAACTATGGTGAAAAACAAACAGCACTATAGTAATTTACTTTTCCATGTATTTCCATTCTCTAGGAAATACAGAGGATGATAGCTCGTATTACCTTAAATTACCTCAAGACTCATTTAAATCTGAAACTTTGTTTCTAACAAAATAGTAGTATAACTTATAATCATAGACCATTAATGAATAAAATTGAGATGAGTTTTTTCCAATATTTAATATTTATAATTTATATTTATAAACCAAATTCAATTGACTCTTATATAGCAATCACCTTCAATCAATGAATACAGTATTATTTGAATTCCCAATCTGGAACTACCATATAAATAGAAGGGTGATTTATTAAGTTTGATGCTATATGTATTAATAATTTTTAAATGAGGTGAAACACTCATTTATTGGCAACTGCTCAAGTATAGCAACAACAGCTTGGGATTACTTCAAACACTTATTTTACATATTATCTATGAAGAAAAGAATAAGAGTATTTTGTGACTTCAAGTAAACTATATTTTCTTTATAATTCACATCTATTCTACTTCTCAGGTTGAATTACAGCAGCTTATAATAACTAGTAGAAATACTAATTTTTGTTTTGTTATGTATACAGTGAAGAAAACAACACTAATTACTTGAAAGGGAAATCTTTCTGCTATGTGCCCTTCCTTTATATACAATATTTTTTAAAAAGTAAAATCTGACTGGATACAATAACTGGTGAAAAAGTGCTTTTATATTCAAAATTTGAATTGCTTTTTATTTCACAAGAAGGACTTCTAAGAAGTAATATGCTGCTGAATTACTTTTATTTCCTGTACAATGTGAAAATAAAAAGAAATAAAATTCTTTAATAGCATGTGAACAATCTCACATCTAAAGTGGCCTTTCCCATGATTATTTAAAACGTTAGGATTTTAATTCTACATGAGGGAGAGGGTCACTGAACTCTGGGCAAATCTACCCAGCAGTTTAATTCTAACTGCTTTGTTAGAAAAAGGCAAAGAACTTAATTGCCAATTGCTGCAAATATATGCAGTATCACTGGATAGTTATCTGTAATATGTGAATAGGTCAGTTTTCTTCCCTTAAAGATGGTTCTCTCTGCCTTGCCTAAGCACTTTATTAATGCTGTTGGCATGAATGAATAAATAATCACTATCATCTCTGCCTGGTAACAACCTTGGGTGGTGATGGCTGGATATGGACCGAGGCCAACAAGAATAAATCTAGCCATGTTTGTGAACTTCTTTCCTCGAATCTCTATTGTCCATTGTTTGCCTCCTCCATCCCTTAATGTAAGGGGTGCTTCCTTCCTCCCCGGGCCCAGCATCCTGTTTACCGCACTGTATCCCCCTTGTCACCTGGTCTGGCCCCGGTGGTCACTATACAACCAACATTTTCTCCACATGCTTTTCATTTCTGATTCCAAAAGTGTGAGTAAAAAAGTTATCATCCTCTTAAAAAGGACTCGGAAGTTTCTCGGAGCAGTCACTCAATGTATTTAGATTCATAGTCCTAATCCTGCCTTACCAGGATAGTTAAAACTAATTTACAGACTGTCTGCCGGATTCATTTTTGTGTACTGCATATCAAATTGTCAAATACATAGATGCCCTATCCTTGATTGCTTGTTTATTTCTTTTTGTTGTAGTACTGAGAATTGAACCCAGGGCTTTTGCACTGAATTACATTCCCAGCATTCCCTCCTTTTTTTTTTCTTTAACTTTTTATTTGGAAGAGTCTTGTTAGGTTTTCCAGGCTGGGCTCAAATTTGTGATCCTCCTGCCTCAGCCTTGTAGAGTGGTGGGGTTTATAGCTGTGTGCCATCATACCTGGTTTTTACTTCTTAATAGTATAACATTGGCTACCTCAGTTTGTTTCTTACCCTTGGTCCCAATGACCTCCAAGGGAGTCCACAAAAGTACTGGGAACTGTATGGAGTATAATGGCTAATGTCAAATAATTTGGTTTATCTGCTCACAAGAAAGAGGTACAGCTGCACTAGAAATATGTTAAGCCTTTCATTCCTGAAGGAATGTGTTTATTCTGGCAAGAATTTTCCAGTATATTTCCAGTAAGATAGCAAGGGCATTGAGCAGCAGCACTGTTACACAAAATACACCTATACACCTATATCCAGCCCTTTCAAAGTATGCATAAAGCAAAAATCTCACAGCTTAGTGCCGATGAGATTAACTGACTCAATATTTTGACTTTAATAAGATTCAGAATCCAAATGAGGTTTTACAACAACCTGAAAATACTGAGTCATGGAGTCTTCTTTTTTCCTCTCCTCGTAACCCCCCACCACCACCTTAGGTCACAGGAAACTATGGCAAAAGCACATTTTCCATTTAAATGTGTATTAGGAATCAAGTGTGAGGAGGAGGCAGTAGACATTTAGTAGCCAATTCCCCTCCTTAGTTACTCTCTCATGTATTGGTTTTCTCTCAAAAGGTAAGAGAACATTTTTCCAGGGCTTAGCAATTAGCACAACTTATTTCCTTCTTGGGATCTGCTCTGCTTTGTACTTCAGAGAGTCAGTGGTTAAAAATCTGGAACCTTCTTAAACTTCCCCTGGTAAGTGGCCAGTGAACAGATTTCCTCTGCTCTGCTTTTAGGGATGCGTTATTTGATACATCATTCATTCTGAAAATTGGGTTCAAGGTCACAGAGCAGCATCTGCTGGATGTAGTGAACTACAGAACAGAAATATTTTTCACCTCCCAAAGATCCAAGCCAGCACACAGTGCAGAAAGAATCAAAAGAACATGGTTCATACCACAGGCAACTAACCACCCATTACCTCGCCTGACCCACTGGCAGGCGACTGTTCCCAGTCCTTGCCTCTCCCGGCTCAGAATCCCATGTGCTGGGCCAGGGATATAGCTCAGTGGCACAAGTGCCTGCCTGGTAAGTGCAAGGTCCTGAGTTTGATTCCCGGTACCAAACAAAAAAAAAAGAAGAATCCCATGTGCTGGCCATCCATAGCCATGCTTCCAGTGCGTGTATTTCTCACCTCCTACAACTATCAGGACAGAGCTCGATAGAGTCCTCTGAAAGAAATCACCTGCGGTGCTCTACAAAGAACTGCTTCCGGCTTGTCCAAGTCATGCTCTTCCCTACACACCACGGCGCAGGCCCGTCTTCTGTCACCACGTCCCCAACAAACACACGCTCCACACACCCTTTTTCATCTTGCTAGCATGTCCTTCACGCTATACTTTTTAAAGTCAGGGATTTGTTCTGCTGTATTTTCTCTACACATGCATTACTCCCTCTCTCTGTGATCCTTTTTCCAGCTGGTCAGTGCATTTCAGAGCTATTGATATCTTTCCAGGTATTGGTAATGCCTGTTACTTATTTCACAGTACAAAATCTGAGACTGGTCTGTGCAGTATGTACCTACTTCCCTAGGAGGTGTGGGGCGCATCTCACAACACTTTGGTCTACTGGAAGACGGCACGCTGATCAATGATTCAACCTGCCACTGATGAAATCAGCACAGAAACGGAAATGTGTGGAATTAAGGGACCTATGTAGCCAAAGATGCCAGCTCTGCTTACACATCCCTATGCTCCCTATGCTCTTTGGTAAATCTCAATTTCTCTACTCAATTTTCCTGCCTATAAAATGGGATATTAATAACGGTGGAAGTAGGGGAACAGAAGGTCATTGGTCCAATCCCCAGCAATGTCAAAACCAAACAAAACACCCAACTGCCTTAATTCCTTCTGAAGGGCCTGGCTGGGAACCATGCCAAGGTCAGGGCAGCTGGTATAATAGCTCATTTTTACTGCTGTTTTGTAACTGCCTCTCTTCCAGTTTTGTTTGTTCTGATGCTGGGATCTGAACTCAGGGCCTCATGAATGCTAAGTACACACTCTATGACTAGATATAACCACACCCACAGCCACTACTGCCACACAGGTTCCTACGGTCACATTTGCTCTCTTCTAAGGTTCAGAGGGATCCTTAATCCTATGGGGCAGTTCTCAGTGTTTTGGTCCCAGAACCCCCTTACACTTAACATATTTTAAGGTTCCCCAAAGAGCTGTGTGTGTGTGTGTGTGTGTGTGTGCGCACGTGCATGTGTGTGTGTCTGTGTGTCTATGTGCATGTAATCTCTGCTGATGTTCCTAGCATTTAATATTAAAATTGAAAAAATTATGAGGACTACTCATTTGGTAAGAATAAATATCTCAACATAAATATATTTTTGGAAAAAAAAATCTCCCAACCCCCCTCCAAAAAAAAGATAAGTGGCATCATTTTACATTTTTGAAACAGTCTTGAAAGCCCAACTTAATAAAAGGCATCGGGATCCCCATGTCTGCTTCTGTACGCAATTGACTGGAGTATTATACAGCATATCATCTCTGGGATCCTGCACCACATTCTTATGAGAGCATGACTGACTAAGGAAATAACATCTCAGTGATATCATGCAAATAGTGTGGATCTCCCAGGCCCCTGAGAAGGTGCTGAGGCTCCCAGATGTCCAGGAACCACAGTTTCAAACTCACTGCTCCATGATTTCTCAAAAATACCACCTAATGGGTCTGAAAAAGCACTTTCCAATTCCATGCACAATGCTCCCAAGAGTCCTCCTGGAAGAAGACGTGCTTTGCTAGTGGCCCTTAACCTAACTCTTTGTTTACTTTCGTTTTGCAGCCTGTCATGAAAACTGGAGCTCGCTCCAATGATACCTCCATAGTTTGCTTACTCTCCAATGACAAGGAATGAAACCAGCACTTAGAAAGCCTGGCCTTGCGGATGCCTTCAGTGCTGGGCTCAGAGCCAGCACATGTAAAGGAGGAGCAGGTCTCCCCACTTTGGCCCGGTATTCAGATGTGGTTTCCCTTATTGCTCCTTTGCCATCTACCTCCTCTCCCTGAAACCCCCTCCAAGTAGACTTCTTTGGGACAAGTATGTGTCTTTCAACTCACTTAACTCTCTGGTCCAATTCCTTTTTGTATCCCGTGTTGTTGTGACTGAGAAAACAATAATCTGAAGGAGAATGTTTTGTTTGACTTTGGCATGTTAAGCACTTCTGAATGGAAAAAATTAGAAGACCTTAGACCCTGCCTCTGAAACAAGGCATTTTTAAGCTTCTCCTTTCTTCCTCTGTCTGATTGAAGGTGTCTTAACCTACATAAACTTCTGCCAAAAGTGCAACTGCCTTGAACTTCCGGTCCTAGGATTCTTATCAAATAACCAGAGAAAATGAGCCAGCTGTGGAGAAGGAAGAGGCTAAGGGCCCTCGCCACACCAGGGAGGCTGCACCTGTGCGGATACAACACTGATTCCCAGGAAAAGAGGCCCCTCCTCTTCCGCGCACCCACCTTCCCTACAGCCGAGGACCTGCGTCACAGACCAGGGTCTCCCCTCGCATCAGTGCCTCACCCTTTTCTCCTAAAATCACTACTGCCCCTCTAAAAGCTCCACAGTCCCCTTCCCCATCCTCCTTTCACCTATGACATCGGTATTTAAGTGCTCACTACCCTCAAGTTTCATGTTTTCACGTTCCTGTTCATGTCACACAGATCTGTACGTCTTTTCTCCTGCTAATCTATCCATGGTGAATGTGACCCTGCACAACTCCAGAGAGGATGCAAGGTCTTCCCAGCCCCTCCAAGACCAACTGTGGCACTTCATAGCATGTCTGTCTCCTTATTCTATCCCTGCCAGAGACATTTTTGTGGTGCAAAGTCTTGCCTTTTGAACGCCATTGATGCGAGTCCCTGGTTTTGTGTTTTATTTTCTTAGAAGATCCTATTAACACAGGTGGTACAATTGGGTCTCAGGGCCACTCCCCCCCATTCACCTGAACCTGGGCAGTGCCCCGGGGCCAATTTCCCAAACTTTGTACTAAGGCTTAGTCCCCAGAGGTAGAGATAAAAGAATTGCAAAATTCCAAACCAGGAGGCCTGCGCACCTTATCCTCCTGCATGAACTACACTCACCTTTCTTCACCTGGAGTTCATTAAAAGCTCATGCATTTGTACTACATCTCAAACATCCAGTTACAGAAGAGTGAATTATGGGAAAGGACTTGTGCAACAACGGACAGCTGACATGACTCAGCACCCTGTTGATCATGGAGTCAGTCTTGTCCTTGAGGAGCCAATGGGAGGCTCCCTAGACCCGACACACAGTTTTAAATCGCTGAATTCAAGACTGAATTCATCAAAGCTCTTGCCACTTTCCTTTTGCTGACACAAGCCTGCCCACTCACTACAACTGTCGCCTACTCAATCTTTGCTGTTTCATCTTTATTCATCTGGCACAAGACCCCAGGAACCCGTTCGGGACCCCATCACCCATGGAAAAGTTATCACAATTTTTATTCTACCTTTACTTCCCTGCAGGACATGAAGTGAGAGGATTGGGAGACATAATAGACATTACAGTTCATTTTTTGTTTTGGCTCTTTTTGAAAAAAATATAAAAGAAGGAGTTCTTACCTGGATCCTGAGTTATTACCAACCTTAATGACTAAGTATATTTGAGATAAAGTTGTATTTATTGAAACTTAAACTTCAGGATCGGATCTTAGAGATGCAGACCTTTCTGAACATATTCCAGAAGACATAATGAGGACTGGGTGTTAAATCTTCCCCAAACTCACTAAGCAAAGGGACAGTAAAACTCAGATAAAGATCTTGTTTTTTCTTCAGTGGTTATTTTATTATACTGAGCAGATCAAAAGAATAGAATTTGCTTTTTACTCATTAGATACATCCATTTTTCTGAGTTTATATTGTGTATGGTGAGCCAAAAGGGATCTTAATGACACAGTCTATAATTGGCATTAATGTCCATTAAATTTATCAAGAGGCAAATATACTTAAAGATCAAAGTTCACCTCTTTGATATGTTTGGTGTTGAGCCTGGCTTCAAACAGAACTCATTTTTAAAACTACTTGGCTTTGCAAATTTAAAAGTCTTTAAATGTTTTAAAAATTCACCTTGCTTCTTCATCTATATCTCTATGTTGAAACCAAAAGCAAGCTTCTGACGAGCAGACGTGCAGAGCTTTCTCTTTCCCTGCAGCAGTGATATTATGGAAGTAATGACTGCCCTTGCGCACTGGTAAAGCTATGAACAGTGTGTAATGGCTCTGTCCATCAGAATACGCTCCATTTGAATGACTATGAAGAGCTGTAGCCGATGAATGACCCAAGTCATTTTCTTTCCTTGGGAAGTGAATGCTCACCATTGTTTAGCTGAGAGCAGTAATTATTAGAAGTGGCTCTAACATCCAAAGGAAAGAACATTAACACTGCGCAAAGGCAGGCAGAAGTTGATTAGAAAGCAAAGCTACATCACCACCCCTAAACCTGGGGACCATCAGGACTCAGGGAAAGTGTTCCCAGTCTCTTGTACCCAAACCACCTGCTATAGTTTAAGGACCTAAGTTTAGCATCATATTCAATTAATCGTATCTCTTTATGTTGTATAGAAACTCAGTTTTTACACTTTGAAGTAAACAATTAAATTGACTCATTTTCTTTCAAAAGCTTTTTCTGCAAAAATAAAAATTAAAAATTAAAATATCCTCAAAAAACTAGGATTGGAGGTCCCAATTGACCCAGCTATTCCCCTGCTGGGTATCTTTCCAGAAGAATTAAAAACAGTACCACAGCGATATACAGTATGTGAACCCATGTTTATAGCAGCACGCTTTGTAATAGCTAAATCTTAGAAACAACTCAAATGCCCATCAACCGAGGAATAAATAAAATGATATGGTGTTTTTATACAATGGAGTACTACTCAGTCATAAAGAAGGATAAACTGGAGACTCTCATAGGTAAATGGATGCAACTCGAGACCACACTCATAAGTGAAATAAACCAGATACACATGTGTAAACATCATATTGTCTCCCTAGTGTGAGAAGCTGAAAGAAGAAATAAGAGCCAAAAAGTATAATAAATATTGTGAAGTGGGAAGAAATTGTTCAAAAGGAAAGAGAAACTAGGATGGGGGAACGGAGAAAAGAAAGAAGGGAAACACACACACACAAAAGAAAAAATATATATATATATAAGATTGTTATACTAGTAATTTCTCTTAGTTCATTGAAAAGAAAGGTTTGTGCTAATATTGTTTGGACAATTAAATGTCTATATCTTGTACTTTGAGTACCTAATTTAAAGATAACAATGCACAATCTATTAGCCATTACTACCCTCCTATTATCTTGTGTTGAAATTTTGTGGGGTTATTTTCCTCTTTAAAATTAAAAAAAAAAGAATCATTTAAGGTCCTGCTGTATTGCTTCATAGTTTTTCAGTGTCCACCCAGGTTGGCCACACAGCGAAACAGTGGCCATCGGATCATCCTGTGTTCACACAACATCACGCAGGTAAAACTGACAAGAAAAGCCCACTAGCAACAAATTGAAAGTGGACCTTTGAAAACTCGACTTTGCCACTTCGCTGATGAATATGGCAAAGCAATGCTTGTGTGGTTTTTGTTTTTCATTGCTGCTTTCACGCTACTCCCACGTCCCAAAGGGACAATGATGTGAGTCCGCACCATGAGGTCTGGCGGACAGGAAGCAGTGCAGGAAGAGAGCAGGGGATGGGGAAGCAGGCAGGACAAGCGCAAACACTCGCCCCGCTCATGTACAGGCCCAGGGTCCATAGGTAGGGCTGTCACAGGCTGTCAGACACAGGTCTTCCTTGTTTTAGAGGAAGGGTTCTGGGTAGATGTGGGCTTTCTTTGCTGCTGAGCCTCCCCCATCCTTTCTCAGGAAGGTGCTTTTCTCCCTGCTCAATTGGAGGTACAACTTGACAACTAGACACAGGGGAACCACAGGCCCCGAAGGTGAAAACCATCCTCCAGGACGAGAAGGAAAGCCTCTGTACAGGGACTTTGACATACAATCTCCAGGTCCTGAGACGCTGGTCCGAAGCACATCAAGTGGTGCTTACACATCTACTTCATTCATCGTGTCTCTGTGACGGCACCCACCTTATATCCCAGGCCTGCTATCCTTTCTCTAGGCCTCCAGCTTGTTCTGGCCAGCCATAGGCACCTGGAAATCACATACCAGTAGCTACTTTGCATCTGAGCATAAGCCTTCCAGTTTGATGTGTTCTCTGATTGTCATCATTCAGTTTCATAGCTTGGTACCATTCTCTGTAAGAGTTGGAATAACTCACTTCCATAGACTTCCCAAAGCCCTTCTTATACCTTACACTGTCAGGATATGCTCAAGCTTGTATCCCCACCACCAAACCCTGTGGTTTTGGTGGCAAAAGTCCATGGCTGGTTGGTCGGTTTGTTTAGTTTTGTCTTTCATCTTGTGACCCTAAGTTTAAGGTGGTACAAACCAGCCAAGGGATCTTTTGCTCAGTTTGGAGGGAAATCACAAAATCATCATGTTTCCAAGAAACCCCACTAAGAAAGTTCTCTAAAGAGAAGATGGGGCCACATTCTCCCCAGCTCCTACATCTGAGCTTTGCTGGCTTATCACAGAAAAAGGATTTCAAGGTGTGCCAGTGAGAGCCACCAGAAGACAGACTTACTAGTAAGAAAGTAAGGAAAATAGGAGAGGAGCTTCAGCCTGAGCTGAAGGACGCATAGCTCTGATGATCACAAGAGCCTTCACGAAAGGGCAGGACTAGCTTTTACATTTTTGCTGGGTGGCCTTAACTTGTGAGCATGGCCTCACGTGTCAGGGGTTTCCTCCTAGTATAACATAGGCCCAGGGGCCATTCACCGCGGCACATACCCTGACATCCACCCCCAACACACTGGTCCTTGCAATAAGAGCAGAGGAATAAAGGGAAAAGCCTAGTCCATGCACTGTTGGCAAGGCAAGAGAGAGAAAGAGATGTTTCCGTATTTAGAATGTAACAAGTCATGAATTAAAGCCTGAGAATTTTATATCTCCTGCCCTAAGAGGATGTCAGTCCTATTACAAAGCAAACTGCTTGCCAACTATTCAGTTACTAATTATTGAGTTATTGCTGCTTCTGAAATAACATTCCTTTAATTTCAAAGATTTGTTTTAATTTCATTGCACAGAACTACAAAGAAATAAGATTGAAACATGAAAAGTATCCAGCAGAGAAACCAGAATTCAAGAAATCTTAACATTAATAAGGTAATTTTTCTGTCTCTGTGACTTCACTCTTACATGTTTAGTCTAAAAAAGGAGGCTTCCTAGCTGGACATGGTGGTGCATATCTGTATTCTCTACACTTGGGAGGCTGAGGCAGGAAAATCAACTACCACAAATTTGAAGCCAACCTGGGCTACGTAGTAAGTTCAAGGTCAGCCTTCACTGCATAGGGAAACCCTGTCTCAACAGCTCCCACAGCAAAAACAGTAGGCTTTGTAAGAAAACAGAATATACAAAAGGAAGGGCTAATTTCATGTCAGATTGCAACTAATATTAAGTCACCAATAAGTTTCAATGTGCAGTTTTTTAAACACACATTCATATGTTATATTCTGGCATCTCAATCTCTAAAGCAAATGTATATTGAACGCCTTACCTTATGTTGAGCACTGCATTAGAGATGTCTATTCAGCCAAGCTCTTCAAACTTTGTATTATGAGGTAGAGGATAAGTAACATTACCACCAGCTACAGCATGGAATTTTCCAGATCTTCAAGGAACTAAAAGCCCGACAACCTCCAAGACCACTGCGCAAGCATCATCCTAACACTCTTCAGCCTTTGCTGTGGTTCACCATTCCTTCCCCAGTGAGAATTTCACTTCCTCTCTGGCTACTGCTACCTGCTCACCCTCAACTCTCCCCCAACTCAATCATCCCCCTACATCTAGACCGGGAACTTGAGGTTACCTCCATTAGCTCTTTACTATGGTTTCAATACTTGTGTCACTCTAAAATCTGTACGTTAAGTCCTAACCTGCAAGGGGGGACAATATTAAGAGGTGGGTCTTTTGGTGAGGGATTAGTGTCCTCATAAAGGAGGTTCCAGAGAGCTGCCTTGCATCCTCTCCCACTGAGGACACAGTGAGAAGGTGCCATCTATGACAAAGCAGCCCTCATCAGACCGCAAATCTGCCTGCATCTTCATTTTTAAAGTCTCAGCCTCCAGAACGGTGGCAAAAGTTCCTGCTGTTCATAAGCTCCCCGGCTTCTGACATCTTGTTTGAACAGAATGGGCATACTGTACAGGCATCCATCCTGGAAGCCGTCCCTCCCCTGGACTGTTTGTCATAGGCCTCTTGAGTTTGCTCAAGTCCTGCACTAGTTTATTAAAGCTGCTCTGTCTCTTTCCTGAGACAGAGCCAGCTTCCTCAGACTTGCTGCATGTGTGGTTCTTATCTCACCAGTCATGTGGCTCCAAAGGTAGTTATCAGCCACTGAACTTTGTGTCCGCCTATTACCCATTTATTCCAAGTACTATTTCCTTTAAATTGGTATAATTTAGGTGTACATTATGATCATATTCATTATAGGGAATTTGTATGTGTACATGAAATATCTTGTTTCCCCTATTTTTTCCCAGTACTATTCTAATATTAAATTGAAAAATAAAGCTGGGTGTTGTGCTCATAGGACCAAGAGTTTGAGGCCAGCCTGGACTACATGGTAAGACCCTCTTGCATAAAAGCAAAAACTAAAATCCCCTCTCAACCAGAAGCAATACTACACCTGGTTCCAAAATGCCATTCTATGTGGGAATGTGAAGCAGCTTAGGAAATCCAAAAGCAGTTCATGCCCTTAAGAGTTCACTCCGAGGCCAGTGTCAAGACTGCTGGCTTTCTACAAAAACATCAGCTTAAGGATTGCACCTTCAGCTTCTATCCCTCTTGTTCTCCTCTGCTTTCCACCCTGGTCAGCCCCTATAAATAAAAAAATAGAGGTTGACTACTCTTCATCTCCCCCTACAAAAGGCCAGATGCTAGATCAATCTTCCTGAGCCCCAGTTTCTGCATTGGTCAATGCTCCTAAGACATATCTCAGCCAAATCTGGTACCCATGTTCCCTGCTCCCTGACGAAGAGGGGTAGAAGGACTGTTGTCTCAGAGCACCATCCACATCGAAAGAGATCAATGTGTAAGTCACTGAACAAAGACTGGAATCTCCAGGGACCAGAACAGCTGGAGTAAGCACTATAAGGAGACGACGAAAGGGTGAAGAATCTGTAGTGCTCTCCAGGGCAGCAGTGGGTATTTGTGCAGTGGGTATCACGGGTCTGGAAGCCAGCCTCTCTGATGGCATCAAAAATAAATCTTCCCATACTATCTTGCCAGGATACTTCTATACAAACTTCTAAGTTTCCAGGTACTCTCAGGTAAAGATCTGAGACTTACAACTTTTACTTGTTTCCTTTTTTATTTCTCTTCAACTCAGTTGTTTGGGGCCAACCATTAAAGGTTCCCACCTCATTAATACTTCATTTATTTGCTGAAGCACATTGTCTAACATGACACGCATAGCTTTTATAAGGCAAATATTATAAAACTTTGAGCATACATTCATTCACATGCCAACCAACGTAATACAACAGTGTTAATTTCATCATCCAAAGGCTAAATCACAAATAGAAATTTCACCGAGCAATGCCTACAGTTATTTATTTATTTAATGGTCTTCTTTATGGACATTAGTCAGGATTCCGGGTTTAAATTTTACTTGAAAGCATTCTAACTGTGGTTTAAAAAGAAGTTAATCTACATCATGTCTTTGTTTTGGGTGTTTATGAACATAGGACCTAGTGCGCGTGAAGCATGTACTCTACCACTGAGCTATAACTGCAGCCCTTACACTTTCATTTTAAGTAATGAAGAGGACACATAAAAAAGAACAGTGGAATTGGAACGATGTTAACACTTTAACATTTTGGTGGAATGACATTGGCAGCATGGGCCCCCGATAGCTACTAATGAACAGACCACTACGTTATGATCCTGACATTCTATCAAGAAATACTGACTCCCCATTCACTGCCAGGAATTATGCACGTAGAAGACCAAGGTCACACGGGGTTTCAGCTCTGACCTTGGTAGCCACAGCTGGCAGAGGAGCTAGAGTAAGTAGGAACGGAGCGGCACGGGGTGTGCTGGCTTCCACTGCGGGCTGCATGCTGGATGAGAGAGCAGTATGGCAGAGCTCACTTCCCGTTAAACACAGGCAAAGACAAGGTGCCAGCAGTGTGAAACATAATTGTAGTACAGTAAGAGGAGGAGCATAGGGAGATTCCAGTCTCTTGCTATACTTTGTTCTAATTTTATAAAGCTTTCTCCAGAGCCAACATTGTCTTTCTGTTGTTTGGTTCAACTTTACTTCCTTCCCGCTTATGCCCATTTCCTCTGACCAAATAAAGATCTAATCCGGGGCTGGGGATTTAGCTCAGCGGCACAGCGCCTGCCTGGCAAGCGCGAGGTCCTAAGTTCGATTCCCGGTACCGGAAAAATACAACAACAACAAAAAAATAAAGATCTAGTCCGTGTCCTCTTTATATCAACCCCCGCACTGGGATGGTTCTAACTCATTGCTTTTCTACACCGAGTTGTCCAGTGGACACTACCTACCCCAGTACATTTTTCTCCTATAATTTAAATAGCAGGATCTCAGGAACGCAGCCTAGAGCATACATGCATGTTGAAATCTACTCATAGGTAACAACATATCACTTTTATTCTGATATTTTGCCTTTGTGTCTTTTTCAGGTTGGCTGTGGCTCTGGAAGGAGGAATGATCTAAGATGACATTTATTTTAGAAACATACCTGTTTGGGCACAAGCGGGAGGTTCTTGGTCCAGAAAACAGAGTTAAAAGTTTAATCATAAATGTTTTTTCTTCCTCACTGAGGAGATGATGAGCACTGTTATTAATTGCTTTCCATGGTTCTGCTTTTCAAACAGCTTCTACTGAACATTTGCATTAATATTATGCTAATAAAAGTAAAAGGATGCTAACTAATTCCATCTCTTCAGTACAGGATCAGAGAGAGGGTAAGAGAGAGAGAGTGAGAGAGAGAGTGAGAGAGAGAGAGAGAGAGAGAGAGAGAGAGAGAAATTTGCATGTTTTGATTGCAATGAATGGCATTTAAACACACTGTCACTTTTGAAAAAAAAAATACATATTGGGCCAGGCTGGCAGAAGTAATTTCTCCAGTGGAACCATCTAACACTCAAGTATTTCAAGAGACATTTTGCTTATAAGTACGAATCTCCAATGACAAGGATGCGCATTCAAACACAGGGCAACCATCTGCATCACAAATACATTTCGGTTCCTCTCTGCAGAAGGAATTCATTTACTGTTGAAGGCCATTCACTTCCACTTCTGAGTGCTTATTCCTCAAAAAGCTTCTGAGTATTGTGAGAACAATGATTAAAAGAGGATCTTTCCATCTGTGCTGCATTAGCCTACAAGGCAGCCCCCCTGCAGGAACACTTTTTGCATAATTCATTGTGCCATTTTAAACCCTAATCTGTGCACTGCAATAAGGGATGGAGGATGCAAGAGAGGAGAAGCGTTTATTAGCTACCTCCTAAGCATTCACCCATCCTCACACGGGGCTACTGCTCCATGAATCATAATATATACACACATTTCATCTCCACTAGGTTCTTACACGCGAGCGCCTCCATCTTTCTTAGCCCATACTAACGTCCCGAGAAAGACTATCCCTTATGCTATTATCAGAGGATAATTTGGGAAAGAAGATTCTACTGGGAGACAAAAGAGCTTGGCCAGTCTCCAGACCTACTGTTCATTGTCTGCGCATGATAGATACATTCGTCCTACAAAGGGAAGGATAATACCTCAAGTCACTGCATAGGGTAAAAATTATATAACTAATCTGTTAACACTCACTTTTCACCCAAAGAGCTTTAATTCAACCTGCCAGTTGGCATTTTTCAAGGAAAGAGGAAGGGAAGGGTCTCTCTGGGTCCCCACCTACCTCTCAACTATAGCTGCTTTGTTTTGATTTGTTTGTTATTTAGAGATCTCTTCAAGGATGCACTGGAAAAGGAATCCAAGACTGCAGATTTCTTTTTTTTTTTTAAATTGCCTCAGGCACCTCAAGTTTAAAACACAAAAACATTTAAAGGGAGAGAATCCCTGTAACTGAGCATTGAAAAGGTGATTAAGCAGGTGTTGATAACAAAAGCCTGGCTAAGGAAGTAGATTGCAAATGTCCAACTAAAACTTCTCACTTTCATCTTGTCCTTTCCCTAGATCACAATAAAAATAAATGTTTTGACATGTATTCATAGGTGATGCCAACATCTGACATAACACCATTTGAAAACAATCACGTCAAAAACCCAACTTGAAGAATTGAGTTCACAGGGAGCATCTTCACACAAAAATATTTATAGTTCAGTCAACTCTTATGAATGAAAATAGAACTCTATTTAGAATAAAAACAACACTCTTACAAAGCACAGTTGAGAGGTGGTGGGAAAACTTCCAGGGTTGTTTTGAGTGATGAGTACATGTTTATGTTATAAAAGGGCTAGCCGACTAGAAACAAAAGGCAGACAGGAGAGTATTTTAAAATTTTCTAGCTGCCAAATAAAGAAAGTAAAATGATACAGGTAAAAATCAATGCTAATGTTACACTTGAACTCAATATACCCAAAACAGTACCATTGCAATATGTGACCAACATAAAAAGTATTATTAAAATGGATGTCTGTCTGTTAATATGTTTTCCTTCTCTTATTTCCTAAAGTAAAAAAATAAACTAAAAAAAAAGTATTATTAAAATCTCATATTGTATAGTAAGTCCTTAAAGTTTTATGAAAAACTTACATTTCTACACCAACTCAGTTTGGGACAACATATTGCAAGGATTCAATGGCCCCAGGTGGCTCGTGGCTACTGTATTGACAGAGTGTGATGGAATGAATGAGCCACTACACAGGTTCTGCTTGCCGAGCCCATTACAATGTGTACATTTAACAGAATTTCCTCCTACTGCTAACATGTAGAATTGATGTTCCTTGTCTACAGAATATTTGTGTTTTCATTAAGTCAGCAAAGAATGACTGAACACCTACTTCCCTGCATGCTATGCTAAACAATAAAATACAAATACATTTCAGATGGAGTAGAACTAGAATTTCAAAGGTAACAAAGGCATGCCACACAAACATAGAATGTTCCAACTAGAAACTGCATGAAGCGCAGACCAGGGCTAAAGGCTTGGAAAGGAAGCACCAGGGTCCCTCTGAATGTTTATCACCCCTTCTCTTGTCTCTCTTTCCCTCCTGAAGCACAGCAAGCAGCATCGGCTGAAGTCCTTGTTATCTATCAAAAGTATGGATCCTCCAGAAATTAACCCACAGTGAAGACTAGAGCTGATACTACATCCACGGGCCAGATGAACTTGGTCCCTCCTATTGGCTCTTTGATTCCACCTAAAAATCATTTATTCCCCCTGTAAAAGCCCTACAGCCCCCACTTGCTCTCCCCTACAAAGAAGATATCCGAGTGTCTGTGTCTCAGTCCTCATCACTTTCTTGTGATGCCCCCATGCATGTAAATACGTCCGTATGCTTCTTCTCCTGTTGATCAGCCTGTCTGGGGAGCTCCCTTGTTCCTACACAACAGCAGTGCCAGGCATCAAGGTTGTCAAAAGGGCAAGATCTGAGACTTGCTGAATCTCAATATGCCCTTTAACAAGATCCCCACGTGACTCCGGTGCACATTTAAATTAGAGAAGAACTGCTCCGGGCATTGGAAAATTGAGATCAGGAGCACATGAGTTACTGGCTGGAAGATAATTTTGAAATCATTAGAATACACATGAGAGTTAAAACTATAGGAATGGAAAAAAGAGCTTATCCACAGAAAACAAATTCATGCGGGGTAAAGGAAGCTGTGTGAGGTCTGGAGGAGGCTGCGTGGCTGGAACTGAAATAAGGAATCATAACGGTAAACAATGGTTTGCTAAATATATCATATAAAAACTGGACCAAAAAAAAAATGAAGATGAAGAGGAGGAGGGGGAGGAGAAAAAGGAAACAAAACCTGTGAAATTAAATGCCGTGATGGCAAATCCACATTAAAGCTACAAAGAGCTTTTCCTTATGACTAAGAAGAACTCATGCTAACAGTTCTTAATATTCAGGGTTGCTAGACAACAAAAACAAATTTGATGCTTCAGATTTGATGTGGAAGCAAAAGTAAATGGAACGTTAAGAAGTGAGATACAAAATGATGCACAACAGCCTACTAATTTGTAAAAAAGATGAATATGAAAATAGTCATAGCGCCAGCTTTGATAGTATTGTGAGTGATTTTATTTATTCCTCCTACTTACTCTTACTTTTCCAGGATTTTGTTAGTAATTATGTACTACTTTTTTAAGTGAGAAAACTAAAAACAAAGGCTATGCTTGCTGGGATAGAGATAAGCAAAGCAGAGGCGGGACCCAGGAGGGCTGGACGGTAGGCTGGCTCCCCAGGGGCCTCCTGGCCATGGGCAATCACTGCACCATGGTACGCTACAAGTCTCCTCATCGGAATAATGAGGGCCTGGAGAACAGGACTTTCTCTTCTGAGAAGGTTCCTGGCTATGACTGTGCTCAAGTTTGCAGCCAAGTGAGACATCCTTACTCCACCAAACTCTCCCAAGACAATAACAAGTGGCTTCCATTCGGTTCTCCACCCTTAGTCCACCCGACCTTCTTAGCCCACCAGCCTACCTGAGTGAGCAACTTTCCTGAGGTTTTGTTCAGAATCCCATAGCTGCTTAGAGCTAGTTTGAAGTCCGCAAGGCAGTCGTCTGTGTCCTGTTTCCCAGGTGATGCTGTCATGGCTGCCTATTGTTGCCAACACACACACACACACACACACACACACACCTGAATACCAATGTCTTTGCAGCCAAGAGGCCTTCCCAAGATCCACGTAAGCTGCTGCTCCCTGAAGCATAAGACCCTCTGCCTGCTTCTCACTAGATGCCAAATGATTAAAAAGCACTGTGCATAATTACTCCGCCATGCAAAAGCCTTCAAATGCATTTTTAAATGGCATTACTGCAGGTCACAGAAGCAAAGTCAGGAATAGCACGCTGTGCTCTTTTGTGTGGAAGCGGGTACACATGAATACAAATATGGCAGAAGATCAAAGTGAGCAGGAAGGACAGGCTGCTCTCTCCGTAGTGACAGCAGCCCACTGTGAAGGGCCCATCAGAGCACGGGGCCTACTTCTCAGCTCTTCGGAACAAACACTCAAGTGCACACTCTCACTCTTCTTCTGAAGTGGGTGCCATTAATCTGTGGTCATCTTCTTTCCCTAAGTCATGTACCAGTGTGGATCTGGAGCGGTGCTTTTGTTCCTCCCACGCAGAGACCCTTCACATTCACCGGTGAAAACTACTGCAGCATCTAATGGCATAAACACTTCCCTTATAGCAAAGCTGCCATCAGATGGCCTCCGAATCCCCACGTGCACACAGAACCCCCTTTCTGTACCACTGCACGGGGTCCACAGGCACATCTGTCCAGCCGCGTGGGCAAAGTGAGCTCTTTAGTTAACATCTACAAGAGGCAATGGTCTCTGTACCTTAAGCAACCGGCATTGGTCAAATACAGAGAGGCACACTAGGCTGCTCCGAACCCAGGAATGAGGACAGCCTTGGCTCACCCCGCCAACCTCTATTTCTAACACATTTCAGTTCGGAATAAGGCACTTAAAAGCCTAAAATCTACGGAGAAAAGAGGAAATTCTCATGCTGCACTTCCAATACAAATGGGGTTTTATTATTTGTACCACCCAGTTGCTCCACTATACAAAAGGGGTATTTGATAATTTGCCAAGAACAATGATCGCAACAAGATGAGGAAGGAGTTATGATTATTACCTCCATTTACAGATAAGGCAACTGAGGCTTAGAGAAATAAACCAATAGGGATGCAACAGGCAGGGTGCAACCAAGGCCACACGGCCCAACACCTATGTTCTTATTTGCCATAAAACAAGAAGACTTGAGATTCTGTCCTCAGTAGGGGCAACTCGATTGATGATGGATTTTTGAGCCAAAAATGACTCTGGAGATCATTAAGTCCAATCATCCCTCGCAGGTGACTCACAGAGGAAAGGCAGCAAATGCAGCGTGATTATCACCGTGCTCAAAACCAGAAAGGGGTAAATGCAAGTGATCCACGGGAACACCGCAACATTTTTAAGGCAGGAAGATAAAGAACCAGCTTCACAATTCTTGCACAAAATTCTCTCCATCCTTTTTGGACCGGGCCTCAGAGTCTAGCCCTTAATTATTGAAATGTTAGTGGAACAGAATAAAAAACTGGGTACTTTTCTCAGTTAACACCCTCCTGTTTAATACCTATGCCAAAGCTCTAAGGAGGTCTCCTCACTCTCAGGCAGAAAATGGCATAATCAAGTAACCCCCATTAGGACAGATGGTATTCACACAGCGAAAACATATTACCCTTCAATCTTATCAGAAGGGTCATAAAGGCGGACAATTAATCCTCTGTTATAGATCATTATTTTCCCTTTGAGAACTTTGACAGCTCAGCCCACTGATCTGTAAGGCCAGTCCAAAGAGCAATCAGCCACAGTGATACCACTAACACTTAGTCTCCAACACATTCCCACTTATTGAGATTATATCTCTGAAAAAGGAAAGGGTTGTTAACTACACCTAAGACTTCTACAGTCACAAAATAGGGATCCATGTGGGAGGCCTGCCAGGCAGAAGTGTTGTGTTTATCCGGCAACGTGCTGTATGCACTCTTAGACTGTTTTACCATCTTTGTCTCTTTTAACATAGTTCTGTGCGCAGGTGGTAGATGCTGAGGGGCTGGCCCCCTCTGAACAGGGCATCTCCTGCACAGGGCATCTCCTGTCCCCACCCTGCCTTTAGACCTGCTGGATTTGTGCTGCCCTTGAGAGTGAGTATCTGAGTTACTATCTCTGTTCCACTCCATTCATATTACGGCATTACAATAACACAGCCTGCTGTGTCAGACCCATCCCCAATTACGGACAAGTGAATTCTATATCAAACAAGCCTTGCTTTGACCAGAAGGAAGTGAACACAGCAGGGGTGAACTGCAATTGGGTCCTCTGTAAATTAGAAAAGTTTATTTTCCAACTGAAAAATCTGAACACATTTTTCTTATTCAACTTGTGTCAAAATAGAGAAATTTTCCAAGGCAGAGGGACATGAGGGAAGTGGGGAACAGGGCCTGGGGTGCCATAAGAGTTTTCAAGACTAGAATTTGGAACCTAATTTTATCCTTTTCCACAAGATCTTAGATAAATTACCTAGAACTCCAAGCCTCTGGGTCTTCACATGCACTCACTCACTCAGAACAAACTACTGAGCATCTGCTATGTACAAAGTGCACTCTAAATCCTGGGAACTTGGGCTGGGGATTTAGCTCAGGGGCACAGCGCCTGCCTAGCAAGCACAAGGTTGTGAGTTCAATTCCCAGTACCAGAAAATCAAAAAAAAAAAAAAAAAAAAAACAATAAAAATAAACCTTGGAAACTCAATGGCCATCAAGACAAAGTCACTGCTCTGGTGAAGCTGAGCTGGACAAGGACACAGAATAAACAAGGAAACAAAAAGACTGAGAAGTGCTAGGAAGATAAATCAGGTGGGACACAAGGGTGGGGATAGGAGTTCCTAAAATGGGAAGAGAGGACTATGTAAGGTGTCATGGGGTCAGGGGAGAGAAGGTGCAGGAGAGGGGAAGGCTGGTTTAGCAATGCTCACATTTGAGTAAGCACTTGATGTAACAAACAGAACGCCCAACAGAGCCATGGGCACTTTTTAGGAGTATGCAAGTCTCTTTCCTCCCACCTCTCCACTCCCTGCTTGCCCTCTTCTAAACACCTGCTTGACTTCAGCATCCACTCTCTCTTACATCAGCGCCAAGCACACCAAAGCAAAGCTGACCAAGGGTCAGAAAACCGCCTCGAAGTCCACATTCTAACCAGCGACAATCTAGACCTGTCAAGTCCTATATTTGATAAGAGCAGAATCTCGTGTTAACTGTTTTCAGAAAAATCCTTCCATAACAGAGCGCTCCAAACCACGTGCAGGAAGGTGACACTATGACCCACTTAATTTGTTTTCTATGGACCTTGCTCATGTTGCACAGCTTCCTGAATGTCACCTGTTTTACCCAGGAAGCTAGAACCGACCGTGCTACCCGCTTCTGGAGTCATGAGGAGACTTGAGACTGTGCTCATGGAACTCCTGCAACTTCCTTGATGCAGAACACAATGACAAATGCCATGCATCTGTTTTTAATCAAGGTTTTTAATAAGTAATAGGATTTAATACTGCGTCTTCCCTCACTAAGGATGTCATGGTCCTCTCCACGCCATCCGCCCCTATCCTGGTGGTCCCGTCCTAGTTAGCCTTGCATCCTGACTGGAGGGTCAGCTTCCTCCTTTCCTCAAGCTAACTCCTGCCAAGGCTTCCCCCTGTAACTGATTTACACCCTGACTAGACATCCATATACACAGACAGACTCCAATCCTTTCAAAAACGCAGAGTAGAGATGAAAAACAATTGCATTGCTATAAATAACATTGATGGTTTTCTAGTCATTTCATGTGTATGTCTCATCCCACAAATGAGATCCTAAGTCCTTCTTGACAGGAAACCCCGTTCTGCTCTCCTGTACATATTAGAACCCTATTTCCTATTCTTTGCAAATGCTCAATAGCCCCCTCCTTTGAATCAGGTATGAAGTGTAGTTTTTATACTGAGCCATCCAATTCATGTACTAATATTCCATTGCTAAGGAAAATAAATTCATACTCTCACAGAATGTGAAAACTACTCTATGTCCATAAACCTCACGTTATTGAGGAACTTATAAATTACAGTTATTTTAAAACTCAGTTTTACTCCCTTTTTTTTTTTTTTTCACAAACTAAAAAAAAAATAAACTCTTTTTCCACTCTGGAAAGCAGTGAATCCCACACTGTTCCAAGGAAGAAAAAGAGAGAGACAGAGAGAGAGAGAGAGAGAGAGGGAGAAAGAGAGAGACAGAGAGGGAGAGAGATCCTTCCATTAAAATAGCATCCTCATGTTGCTGTTTCTGCCGCTTAATGTTCTCAAAAATCACAGTGACATTTTGAGAACAGGGACATCTCAGGACTTGTCAGGGACAGATAAAATTGAACTATCATCCTTATCTGGCCCATAAACCAGAAGCTCCCTGTGCCTTTAACAAAATGCTTTCTGAAGAGTAGTTAGACATTTAAAATAACTTAAAACATACAATATGGAGTCCACCATCAGCCAGGTCTACATAAAAAGAAATATAAAGAAATATTCGTAAGTGCCCAAAGAGGAAGTCCTCTCCTGAAAGAGTTCTCCTCCCCATGAGTAGTGAACTCATTGAGGAAGCATTTATTGTGACCCGGAGTGTCTGGCAGGTCATTGGCTATTCCTCTCAGGTCAAGATCAGCCAGGCAGAAGGCAATAGATACAGGGAGAGCAAAGAGAAGCCGTCAAGAACCTCAGCGGGTCCCGCAGGCTCCTGGCCAAGGGCAGGAAGTTGGTAATGTTTGCCTGGGCTCCCGGCCAAGAGGAAGAAGGTTACTGAGCATTCAGAAATGAGCACGGGCAAGACAGTTGAAAAATGAGAAATGTGGGCGGTGAGACAAGAGGACAGTGGAAAAGCAAGGGAAGGAAATGTCACTGATATCCTGTTCGTGGAAGGGAAGAAAGACAGGCGCACCTATCAAAAGGAAGTAAAAATGAGAAAGAGAAGGAGGCTAACAATTCCCACCTCTGTTCTTCCTCTCTACTGCGATGTCCCTGGAAATAAATGCAAGTCTAACTTAGAGATACCACAGATATTTAAACTGCCTAGTCACCACCTGTCCCGCTCCTGGAATTATCGTGCAGCAAGTTTATCTGGTCTTGTTTGTCTTCCCTTCTCCTGCTGAAATAGTCCTTGTAGCAGGAGACAAAATTCTGTTCCCCAAGCCAGGACAATGCAAACCCAGCGTCTCCAGCCACGTTTGTTGAGAATGACCATTTTGATAGAACAGCACTCTCACTTCATGGTGGAACAACGCCAGGTGTCAAGGCAATGTCTTCAACTTTTGGTCCCCAAGCTATCAGTTTACCCAAACATTCACCCCCACCCAAACAAAAAACATGCTGTGGGCTCAGCACATGTCTCCTAATCATCATTAAGTCCTGTTGTAATCCCTAAGGGCAGTGAGCACAGGCGCGGCCTGGTCTTTAGTCCCTGGCTCTGGCCCAAGAGCACTGTGTAACCCAGCACAGAGCCCGGTCCCCAAGCCCTGCCTATCCAGCGCCCCGCCCACCTTCCTTTGTCTACACCCCAGCGCTCTTGGCCTCCATGCGACCTCTGAACTTCTGCTGCCCTGGGTCCCACCTTTGTGGTCACTCAGAGATGACCTCATGGTGGCGGTGAGATCTCCTCAGGGACAGTGTGGCCTTGCAAGGCGAATTGCAGCTGTCTTAGAATTCAACCTTACAGTTTACTGCACATAGAACTATGAGCAAATCCGCCAACCTTTTTAAACACCCATCTCCTTATCTGTAAAGTTAGATAACAGGGCCTACTTTGCCTGTTACGAGAACTGGAAAGAATTTACATAAAGAGCCAAATATAGGTTGAGCACCCCAGTCTGAAAACCTGAAACCTGAAATGGGCAAGGGCTCAAATACTTTTGGATTTTGGAGTGTTTGGGATTTCAGATTTTTAGATTGCGAATGTTCAACCTGAAAGTAACATCTAGGCAAATATTCCAAAACACAAACTCCTACAACTGAAAACTTCTGGTCTGAAGAACTTCAGGTAAGGAAAAGCAAACCTGCGCATCAGGATAATCAGTACATAAGAACCACGACACAAAAAAGGAGCTGTGTAACGGGCTCACAACTGAAGGAGATAATCTATACGTGATGGGCTCCCGGAAAACAGATCCACCCTTGTTATCCTCTGTGGACTTCGTACTCCCAGCAGTATGAGTTACGTCTAGCAAGACCTTTTGAAACAGCAATCGAAAAAGGAGGAACATGCACTCAAATATTAATGAAACTATCTTTACATATTGGTTCTGAAAGCAATTTATTGTTTATTTGTACTTTTCAATAGTCCCTAAATTTTCCAGAGTGGAAAAGCATTATAAAAGTTAGGCGAAATATATTTACCATGACACCTAATTTTAGCTTTGCCAATTCTTGATATACACTGTAAGCAGAAATGATTTTTCCTTTTCAATTGACTCTATATTTATCTTTTCATATTTTAATTTATCTTCCAATGAAGGTTATAGAAAGCAATAATTTCTAGATTGAAATATAGACGCTTTTATTGAAATTTCCCTTAAATTTGATGCCAAAATAGTGCCTAGGAATTTTAGAAGTGACCATTGTGAGTGCTAATGTGAAATACCAAGTTTAAACTTTTCCTGATCTAAAATCAAACTTTGACAAAAAGGAATAAACCTAAGAAATCCTACCTATGGCTGAATGGATGTTTCATTATTTTGACATTCCTGTTCCCTCATGTTGTGCATAGTCACTTGCATTATTTAGTGTTCTAAATATTCTTTAATCTATGATGCAAGCTTAGAAGTGGAAGAAAGAAATTCTCTAATTCAAAACTGATGTAGCAACAAAGAGCCTGCTCAGATAGAAGGGAAGATCACACATCATGGGTAACTTATTTCCTCTGTGTTTCAAAAGAGAATGTTCACACCAATGATGGATAGTAGTGTAATCTTATCATTTACAAAGCAAAATAAACTTTTAGGACAGAGGGATACAGTTATGGGTAGCTCATTTGAAAGAGCTCTCTCTTCCACCATATATTTCACTGCAAAAGAGTCAGGCAGACCCTGCTAAAACTGTATGAGCCCATAACTGTATTGTATTTAATTTTTTATTTTTATTAGTACATGTTTGCAGTATGTAATGACTACATTCAGCATGTCTTAATTCTTTTCACTCCCCTCTCCGTCTCTATCTCCCTGTTTCCTATTATCTGTCTTTTATTTTGCTCTTTATTTATACTTCGAGTTTCTCAGGTAGGAGAAGCCATGTGATATGCAAGCTCCTGTATTTGATTCACTTTACTTTGCATTCAGAACCCAAGGTGCCTGCCTTCCCTGCTGCTGCCTACCTCTGGGGGCTGCCGAACCTCAGGAGCAGGGCACCCGCTCCTCAGCCCACCTGCACTGGCAGGGCCCCGGCTCTGCTCAAGAGCTCCTCCTGCTCCTCCCCTGCTCCACTTGCTCCAGGACTTCCTGGATTCAGAAGCGGTGGTTTTTACCCTCCCCATCCTGATATTGCCAGTTTCTAGCACTTTCCTTGACTATGGAAAGCCTGCTTCTTCACAGCACTGTACTGCATTCACGGAGCTGCACTATTTTAGACATATCCGGTCTAGAAGCCTTGGACACCATCCAGTAAAGTAGTTCTTAACCTTGACAGACCCACTGCCCTGAATGTAATATATCTTCCTTCATCTTCACCATTCTGAAGTGAAGTTCAGAAGATTTGTCTATCCGTGCTTATATGTGTGTATGCATATGCCCTTTATCACACTAGGAGAAAATAAAGGAAGATAGTGCGAAATACATATTTCGGTGAATGCTCAGACATCAAAAGTTATAAATGATGTAGTCAACAGTTTATACCTGCTTCTAATGTGTAAGTTTAGATTTGGAAAAAATAAGGCCAGAAAGCATTCCTCACAAGATAAACAAAATCGAAAGGAACAAAGACAGCTGCTGTGCGGAATAAAAATGAGTTAGCATAAGCAGAGAACAGATTCATTTGAATACAACATCCTTCAAGAATGCCAGCTGAGTCATTCTAAAGTCCTGTAGGACACCAGATAATTCTTGGCATGGCGGGATTGTCCTGAAACTGTAAGACAGGGAGGACAACTAGAACCTGCCCTGCAAGCAAGAGACTATGTGAAACACCCGCCACCCCCAGATGCCACGGTGCCCTCAGAGAGCGATCCTGCCCCACAGAGAAGGCCGGATCCCGCTCAACTCTGATTCACCCTCATTCTGCCTAGTGAACACTGCACCCCTAAGACATGAAGTGATTCCACTCACACATTACTAACAGTGACACAGCAGCACACACACACACACACACACACACACACACACTCCTTCCCCACCCTCCACTCCTACTGCAGCTTTTCCATGCTTGCCCTACAATCATTACTCTCGAAACTGGAACACACATATCAATCTGATGCCACCCCAGCACATTCTTCCCTAAGTGTAGGTGCTGACTTGACTCCCCTACAAGGCGGTCCCTCCCACGTGCCCACAGGCGGAGTCTTATTAACTCAAACCACGAAGATCTCCAGTTCAGTTTGCCCCATGTTGAACCACAACCCATTTCCACAGCCTACTCTGTCGGTTCCTTCCTTCCCACATGCCCCGCCCCAAACCCGGGATGATGATTCCAGCACTGCTGGCCTCACACTGCCCATTGCACACACCCCGTCCTAGTTAACACTGCTGCCGTCTTCTCCTTAGTCCTCCTCACCCATGGCTCATAACTCAACACACCGAGTCACTTCACCTGCACCCCGTGGACCTCTAGCTGCATGGAAATCTATTTCAGTTCTTCCCCAAAGCTTCCGATCCAATCCCTAATTCAATCCCCCTACAGGAGACAGCTTTGCCTTTGTACTAATGAGATTGTATGTTATGAGACTGCCCCCTTCAATAACCTCTTTGCTCATGTCCTTGTCTACGTGGAGTGCCCTTTCCTGTAAAATCAAGATTTACCCCTTTTTTTCAAAATCTGATTCCTACTCATATCAAGAGAGGTTTCAGGCTCTTGGTCTGTCTTGATTTCTGACATCTGAAACTATTAACAATGACAGATGTGCAGAGACAGAAGACATCTTTAGATCACCTGTTCACACCATTGTCTTTTACAACTCAAGTCTCCACTGCGGTGACTGGCTGTCTACACTCGAGGCTGCAACTCAGGTCCTTCCACTTTTTGCCCCATTTCTTTCAAGTCCACAGGAGAACCATTTTTTTGTAATACATCAGAAAAAATCTTTTACAAACGTGCTTTTTCATAAGTTTTAGAAAGATAACACTACTACGTTCCACACTGTCACTCATTCAGTACTTAAAAGTAGAAATTTTTCCTTGTTACACTTTTCATACATAAAAATTCAATGCAAATATCCAATTACTAGTCTCCTAGGATTTTTTTACCAGTCAAAAACCCTTCTCCAGGGGCTGGGGATTAGCTCAGCGGCACAACACCTGCCTAGCAAGTGCAGGGTCATAAGTTCTATTCCCGGTACAGGAGAAAAACCAAAAAAAAAAAAAAGAAAAAAACTCCATCTCCAGCTTGTTTCCTAGGGTGAAATACTTGTGTGTACCATTCTTAAGTGAAATAACAAATTCATGCCCCCAATTAAGGTTTTTGGAATTTTGGATTCAAATCAAGTTTATTTTACAGAGATTTTTCTCTTTATTTTATGACTACATAGGGAGGATCAAGTAACGAAAATCATAACATTCAATCTGCTCTCAAGGTTTATCTTGCAGGCCTTAGCTACTGTCAGTCAAAAATGCTCTACTTTTTTTTGGATTTTTTTGTTTGTTTGGTTTGGTACTCTGAAATGTCCCAGCACCTTTTCACTAAACTACATCTCCTTCGCTTAAAGAATCTTCTATTTCTGACACCTGATCTTACTAAGTCACTAAGTTGCCTAGACTGGGCTTGAACTTGTGATCCTCTTGCCTCATCCTCCAAAAGTTCTAGGCTTACAGGTGTGTCAACACACTCACCTTTCATATTCTCTAAAGGCACAATTATCTGTCTCCTTCCAAATTCTTAGAACTCAACTACTAAGTGATACAAGTCTTGAAGATCAGATAAAATTAATCTCATGATTTTCATGCACTTATATTTACTATTTGCTTCTTTCAAATTAACGTGTCTTCAGTTAACTATTTAAAGGAATCTGTAGAAAAGACCACAGTCCAGAGTCCAGAATACCACACACTTCACACCTGCAAGACACATTTTATGGCACAGAATGGGCTCCACCAACCTTGAAAAATGTGATGCTTGCATCTTCTGAAGTTACCTGACACTCTATCTTAAATACAACCAAAATGCATAAGAGAAAGTGGATATATGATCAAAAGTCTACTCACCTTAAGGATAAAAAGCTTAAAAGACACTAGGTCAAGCATCCTCTAGACCCACAGTAACACACAGTCAAACACACACACTTCTCCTTGAAAAAGGTGATTATCACAGAGGGTTTTGAGTTTCTTCCCAACTCCCATCAAGATTTTAATCTCTCCATCATTAAGGAAACATACATTATAAAAGTATTTCATGATCCATCTAAAATTTCAATTAAGTATTTTTTCTATCCACATGAAAAGTGGTAAGTGAAATTCTCATCATTACAACTGCCTACAATTGAAGTAAATGGGCACACCTATGAGGTAGGCATGAAGATTGACTTCAAGGGTAGAGGGCCCCTTGACTTCAAGGAAAAAGATCATGTTTGGGCTGCCTGCCTGGCTCTATCACACACTGCTCCATCTTGAAAATGTCACTCAGTCTCTCTGGCTTATTTCCTCCCTTGTAAATCAAGGCAGAAGAAAATGTGAACAATGTATCTGTCGAAGCTTCAAACTTCTGTGGTTTTAGGACATTATAAAACACGTACTGTACTGAATTACTTTTCTGTAATATGACTACATGAAGCCCTTCAATGGAAGGCTTTCCAGAGTCAAACTATGAGTCCTTAATCATAGCATCAGCTCATTAGGGCACATTAAGTATAGGTGACTGAATCTATAATTCACTAAATTTTCATAAGGGGTCATACTACACTACATGTAAAAACGTTTCACCAAAATTACTGGAAGAGCATAAATCAGCCAAGGGAGAACACAAACATAAAATGGTATCAGCAGCTCACATTTCCTAAGTTTTCACCATCTGCCAAGACTCTTAAACACTTGCACAGGTATCTTTACACATACTCCTCACTATCTCACTCTGTCAGTCGAGAAACAGGAGCAAGTGGCGAAGGTCACCCCATTTGTGGGAGGGCTGGATTTGCACCACAAGTAACGCAACTTTAGCTCACTTGGGGAGCAAGGGGTTAACCCCTCCCCCATACCCCAGTGAGGAGTCTCAGTGTCCAGTTTGCACAGACCGGGCAACACCACCCTGGAACAGGTTTACAACATTTGCAAAAAGAGAGGTTCTGGGAGGAGTTTTAATAAACTTTCTACTCTTTGGTGCTGTGATACGTAAAGCCTGTGCAAGCAGGGTCACCTGGAAAAGACTGGCATTTCTGTCAAGGGCATTACCTAGAGCCCAGCCACCTGACCTCTCTCCTCCTTAGTGTGAAGGGATCCACTGTGTAACCCAGGAAGCAGCCTGGGTTCCCAACCCTCAGAGTACGAAAGCATGGACCTCAGCAGGAATGAGGACCAGACTTCATTATCCTTCTCTCTCCTTGTTCCTTGGGACCCACGCAACCACTTCCCCTCCTTGTGTCCCCACCACACCTACCCATGCTACCGATTCCAGGCCAGCTCCCCGTCGAAGTTTAGCAATAGCCCCACGGTCTACGCTCTTCTGGCCCACAACTGAAGGAACAATGGGATCATAGGTCAAGACTGATCAGTGGGTGGCCAGGGGGTCATATTAAACAGTAGTGCTCTCTTCTGCTCATTATGGTTGACATCGGCTTGTCTGCCACAGCCTCATGGGCTCAAAGGTAGCCGATAGCTGGATTCTGGGGCTTGTAGTTGATGTGCTGCTAAGAGATGGGGTCTGGGTAGAGGACCCGGGTTACCGAGGTGCTGGCCTGGAATAGTCTACTTCCCTCCCCAGCTCCTCCCTTCCCTTTCTGCTTCCTGTTTCCCAGGCCCTGAGCTGTTTCTCCTCCTCTGCGCCCCTCTAGCATGCAGTACTGCCTTGGAGCCAGCTGACTGTGGGCTGAGTCCTCTACAAACTGTGAGCCAAAATGAGCCTCTGCTCCTTTCAGGTGTATCAGGCATGGTGTGTCAATAATGAGAAAAATGACTAAGACGGTGCTGAAAGTATAAAACAGATCCACCCAAAAACCCTGGTTGGCATCCCTGAGGCCAGTACCTGATCCATCATATCGGGTATCAGTCTTGGATCCCTTCCTGGTCATACTCCAGAAAAGGCTGCCACGTAGTACAACAAGTGGGAAAGCCCAGGGAGAGCCCATGGCCAGCTGGGCCTGCCTACCTCTTACACAGCTGGCCAGGGTTCTAGCAGTTGGTAAGAAAGCAATAAACCTGGGGCAAAAGTAGCCGGCCTCTTCTAACCAGTGACCATGCTGAGGACTGTCACTGCCGCTTCCTGGCCATCCAAAAGGTTAATGATCCCACGGACTGCAGAGAAGGCAACAGGTCAACTACCAACACTTAAACCTTCATCACGGCTCATCTATTAACAGAGCTCATGGGACTTGGCCCCTGAATATTCATTATCAGACACTGACTCTAACAAGGGTGTCCTTGGCACACACAGTGGGTGTCATGAATTCACGGGTGGTGTCCAAGCCTCAGCACCCTTAGTGTCCGCATGGTCACAGCTCACACTGAAACTACCCCTTTCCCGTCTTTCATGAAAATGGAATGAAAAGACTCAAGTCTCCACAATTTAGCAATTACAAATTGTGCTGCTATGAACATAGGTGCACATATATCGCTGTGATATGATGTTTTTAGATCTTCTGGGAAAATATCCAGAAGGGGAATAGCTGGGTTGAGTTGGACTTCTAGCCCTAGTTTGCTGAGGAATCTCCAAACTGATTTCCACAGTGGTTTCACCAGTCTGCATTCCCACCAGCAGTGGAGAAGAGTTCCTAGTTCTCCACAGCCTCACCAGCATTTGTTATTGGTTGATTTCTTAATGCTAGCCATTCTTACTGGGGTGAGATGAAATCTCAGTGTTGTTTTAATTTGCATTTCTCAAATGACTAAGGATGTTGAACATTTTCTCATGTATTTGCCATTTGTATTTCTTTATCTGAGAAGTGTGTATTCATCTCAGCTGCCCATTTTTGGATTGGGTCTTTGAATTTCGGGCAGCTGATGTTTTTTAATTCTTTATGTGTTCTAGATAGAAGACCTTTGTCCGAGGCACAGTCAGCTAAGATTTTTTCCTAATTTGTGGGTTTTCTTTTTACTCTGCTGGTGATTTCTTTAGATGTGCAGAAACTTTTCTGTGGGATGAGATTCCAGTTGTTGATTCTTTGAAGTATTTCCCATGAGGTTTGGTTTTTGTTCATGAACTCTCCACCTACCCTTATAGCTTCAAGATTTTTACCTACTTTCTCTTCCAATAGATTGGAAGCAACCCAAATGTCCATCCAAGGAAGAATGGATAAAATTGTGGCACTTTTATATAATGGAATATTACTCAGCCATAAAGAAAGATAAACTTGAGGCTTTTATAGGTAAATGGTCACAACTAGAGATCATACTCATAAGTGAAATAAACCAGACCTCCATGTGTAAGCAAAGTACTGTCTCACTAGTGTAAGAACCTGAAAAAGTGAATAAAAATTAGGAGGTACAACAGACATTGTGAAACAAAAGGAAAATGCTCAAAAGTAAAGGGCAACTGGGGTGAGGGAAAAGAGAAAAGAAAGAAGGGGAAATTATGTATGTATGTATATACAGGATAGCTAACATAGTTGTACTGCTGACTTCTATCGCTTTACTGAAAGGAACAGTTCATGATTACTTATTTGATCAACTTTGTATGTCTCTATTTGTTTTCCTGAGAAACCACTTTGAAGATATCAACACATAATACAACAACCACTGTTAATTTCCTACCACTTTGTCTGTAACTCTGTATTGTTTGTATTGTTCTTATGCAATTTTGTAAATGGATGTCTGTTTGTTAATATATTTTCCTTCTCTTATTTTTAAAATAAATTTTAAAAAAAAGGCTCAAGCCATTCACGGGGCCTCATATAAATACCATGTTTTGCATGGCCTCAATCTCAGATTATTCTAATACCTCTTAAAAATGCCTGGAAGTAAGCTGCATGCAGCAGGCACTTCATGGAATAACATTCATCGGGCTTATAGGTTCTGATCCTTACCCTACCAGCTGGACGCAAGTGAGTCTGCGCACACTTTACCTCTCCAGCACAAGAGCCCTTAAAATGGAGTCCCTTAAACATAGAAACTTATAACTGTAAAGTTAAAATCATCCTTGAAAATTATCTAAGAACCAGTGGTTTACTTTAAAAAGTTAAGAATTGCTTGTACATTAAAAAAAGAAAAAGGAAAGGAAAAGAGAATATTAAGGAACATTGAATGTTTATCGTTAAACATAGATAAAATAAACCCAAGTCCAGATCTAAAATTGTAAATTAAAAGGATTGCTGGAGTCCTGTACCAAAGGTCAAGTGTAAATGAAAAGCTACCTCTGTTGACTCATACAATCTTCACTACTCTTTCTATTGCTCATAAAAATCATACTTGTTTATGATTACAGCCAGCTAGGTTTTGCCAGCTATTCTTATTTTTGCTAAGCATGCTGACTTAAAAGATCTGTCTCCAGAAACATAAGGCAGTGCTTTCAAATATTTAGGTTCTATCTCTTAGTTAGGTTTGTGTGTGCTATTCGGCAAAACCCTGGAAATATCCTAAATTAGACTGTTCAAAGTTCAGCAACAGGCACAGAATGGTTAAATGACTTCTCCAAATTCCGTTACAACGGAGAATAATTTGAAAGCCTCCTTGGCCCTGTCCCTACACACTCATCTGCAGTCCTCTGGCAACTGCGCAATGCCAGTCCAAAGCCATCTCTTCCTCTCACCATTATCATCCCTGTCATTGCAGAAACCTTTGCTCCCCAACCTTGCCATTCTCTCACTCCTTAAGCCAGTATTTCAACTTCCTATACAGAAAATACAACTATGTCAAAGCTGGGAGCAATTTCATTGAGAAGAGGAGAGGAAAGCAACATACCAATAACTGAGAGTTTAAAAAATAGAACTTGTGCATGGATATCATTCATGTTTTCCTGATCAGTTATGCCTCACAGCTCTACCAAGGTAAAAGCTAAGCAGTTGTTGCAAGATAAGAGAAAGACGGCTCTGTGACTGCAAGAACACTAGCTCACCCCAGGGGAGGGGCAACTTTCAAGCCAGGATTCTTTCCAACTGTGCCCCAAGGAACCCCAGGGAGCCAAACGCACCAGCCTTTTGGAGTTGGTGTGAATGATGTTTACACAAAACATGAAATAAAATTCTACCTCACAGCTCTGTGCACATATTTGAACTTAAATGCATTATTGATTATAGACTTGCAGTTCTCCATTGATCTCTTTTCTAAAGCCACAGCAATACAACATCTGTGCTCAAGAAAGGCTGTGTAGCTTTTCTTGCTTGCATTACACCATTTGGTCAGTGCAAAACATCACTGAGACAATACAACCTGAATACAACCCACTCAACAGATACCAGGCAAGGTGCAGAAGACATTAAGTTCACTGAAGCTACGAATCCTTGGAGTTATCATCCTTGCATATCAGTGAATATTAAAAGCAAAAATAACCATCCTTTGGAGAGGTAGTAACCAAACACATCAGAATTTGAAACAAAAACAGCTATAAAAGGCACAGGGGAGAAATTGTGGAAACTTCAATGTGAACTGCATAGTAGACCCTAATTTTTTTTACCGTAACAATGTCACTGAAACCACAAGGGAATTTCACCAAAAAAAATAAAATTCAACTTAGGCCTCTGACACATCAAGGGGACAAGATTCATTTGTGTGTAACATGGCCTAAGCTTGGGAGCTTTTCATATTCTAAATTTAAAACTCTGAAATCACATTTAAGATTTACAAGAACTCATTAAGCTATTAGAAAAATATTTCTACTTCCTTGATTTTTTTTTTTTTTTTACACTGCAGGGGATTAAACCCCAAGCCTTCATACTAAGCTACTTCCCCAGCCCTTTTATTATTTTAGAGAGAAGGCCTCATTAAATTGCTAAATTTCCCATGCTAACCTTGATCTTGTGATTCTCCCTGCCTCATCCTCCCAGAGAGCTGGGATTACAGGCCTGTGCCACCATCCCAGCTTCTAAACGCTTCAATTTTTTACAAGAAAAAGTTGGGGAAATAATATTGACTATTTTATTTACTTGATCGTCTTAAAAGATAATGCCCTCAGACCAAACTTCAGTAAAGCACAGGCAGAAAACTAATTGCAGGTGAAAAGAAATATTTAACAATTCACCAAGTAGCTGCATTTCAACTTACAGCTGCACTCTCAACTTTTGTTTCAATGCTTATTTTTAAATATAGTCCAAAGCCTCATTGACATTCCGCAAATCAAAGTACTGTAGAATACAGAATATATAGGATGATTTCAGTTTTATCTATATAGACCCTGAAGTACATACTTTGAAGTACATTATTAATAAATCCTTAATATACATTTGATTTGCCCTAATTGGCCTCTTTTTTCTAAGAGATGTAACAAAGTGTTCCAATTAATATTTATTACACAATCAGTCTATTCAAGAGCCATCTGTCATCTGGACTGTTATTATTCATAGGGGAAATTGTAGTTATTATTCATTTTTTTATATCTCATCAACTTGATTTTTTTTCCCCTGGCAAGAGCATGAGAAGGAGAGTGAGAAAAATAGCTGGAACAGCAGATTGAAGCCCTGATTAGGAAAATAGTCCTACTTAGCCATGTACTCATTTGGAAAATATTTACTAAGAACCTACTGTGTGCCAAGTAATGTGGACACAATTATAAACAAGCCAAACAGGATCTCAATTTTATAGTCACATTGGGAATACAGGCAAACATGCCTGACACCATTAGAGAACTGCTTTCAGGAAGAAAAGAGCCCATACCAGGCTTGTTTGAAGCATCCATAATGCACAGGTAAATAAAAAGTTCAAAAAAGTAAATTTGGTGGCAGAGTCCTCTTATTTCATTTTTATTTTTCTTTCCTCTTATGTCAAGTTTCATGCAGCTGCTATAACTAATTACCACGAACTTGGCAGATAAAAACAACAGAAATGTACAGTGTCACAGATCAGAGGCCAAAAGTCAAAAATCAGGATCTCTGCTGTGCGGTCCAGCTGTGGGGAGAGCCACTGTATGACCCATTCCCAGCCTGTTCCATGGTTGGCTGACCCTGACATTCCTCTGTGTCCAGGAGATCTAGTCTCTGCTACTGTCTTCTCACACTTTGTCCTCTGTGTCAAATTCCCCTCTCCCTCCCACAACAATGGTTGCAATTGCATTTGGAATCCAAATGACCATGGACTGCATCCTTTGAAACCATTCCGCAAATTGACTTTCCTCCTTTGAGTTGTTGGTGTGGGGTATAACACACCTCCATTTATTTGGGCTCTTAAATATTTTTGCTTTTTGTATTTTTATAAACAGTACAAAGAAATTCATTTCACTGTTGTATTGGCTTAAAATATGGCAACATGAAAACAAATGCAAAATGAACAACAAACTAAAATGCATAGGATATCAGTTAAGGGTGTTTACTGTAGGGTAAGCACTGTGAGACAGTTTCAGAAATAAAACACTGCATTTCCCCTTGTTCTTAAAGAGTATGATGATCAAGGTCACAGGTTAGCCAATTTACCTCTGCAAAAGTTTGAAGTAGCTACATAGAAAGTTTATTATTTCCTCTCCACTATATCTCATACCATGCAATGTCCAATATAGAAAAATCTATATTCTCTTACAAAGTTCATTTTAAATTATTACATTTACAGTTTGGCAATTGTGTCAATGGAAAAAAAATTGTAATCACAGAATCATGGAATTTTAAAGGAAGGGTCATTGGAGAACCAGTATACAAAAGCAGGCACTGCATCAATCCCCATCTTACTTGCTGAACAAAAAAATCCTCCACCTCTCCCCCGCACCCTCTAGTTTTGGCTAAATCAAGAAACCACATTTGTGACTGTAGTACAGATGCTAGGGTCACAGAAGAGCTAACTCTAGCCTTAGAAAATAAAACAACCAATGACCTGTCTCTCTACCAAGCTATCATCCTAATACGATCACTGAAACACACCTGCCTCCCTTGCATATGGTCTCAGGCTAACTTCTCTTTCTGGAAGGTCCCAGAGCCAAAGGTGAGGTCTTAAATCCAAGTAGTAGCACAGATCCAAGAGGAATCTAAACATGGTGGTCACTAGCACAGGTTATATATGTCATCTTCTCATAGACACCTGAGTGCCGTTATCTGTGGTTAATTATGAAAACATGATTTCTGATGCTGATGTTAGCAAAACTCTTAACATGCTACTTTTATAAGAAAAAAATGTAAAACCCTAGAAATATAAGGAAAGCATTATTCCAAAACATCACTAAAAACTAAACAAATATTTATTGATATACCCATTATTGATGTTAATAACTATATGCTGAGATGCAGAATATTCAACATAAAGAAAACCATATGTTCAATGCTTATAAAAATTTATATTCTAAGAGACAGTAACTGAATACATGTACCTAAGAAGGAAAAATCTGAATAAAACCCAAAGAAATATGTCTTTTTGGAAAAATTGCACATGTGTTTATTTTTACCACAGAAAAACATACCTATAAAAACTCGTGTATGTAAAAGGGCATAGTTTGATAATGCACTATCTCGCTGACTGCTGTATTTCTTCCTCTCCCCTCTGTCTGCCTCTTTTATTATTTTACACTGTGATTTCCAATAGGCACTCCCAGACTTACAGACTTTGGGGTAAAAAGATTTCTTAAATTAGAGTAGAAGGAATTAACCTAGGGTTGCAAGCTTTTTAATTCGCCACACAAGGACATTTGTTTTGGAAATGAAATGCCATTACATCTACTCATATTAGCTTTATTTCATTAAAATACTTGGTCACCTAAAAGAATTTGTAATCAAATCCATTCAAGTGTAAACAATTAACATGAGATTCTGTCATATTCCAGTTAGAAGTGTGAATTCTTGAGTAAGAATAGAACCAAGTAACAAGAATGACATGAAATGACAAGCAGGAGGAGAGAAAAACTCTGATGGTCAAAATGCAATGGAACGTAGAGGTTGGAAATGCCAGGAGCTTTTCTCACTTCGGTCTTCTGTAGAGCCAGCCCAATTCTCTTTAACAATACCAAAGTGGAGAACCAAGGTGTGCCTTGGCCTTGTAGGGCTGAACAAAGCAAGTGAGAACACCATCAGGAATCAAAATGACACAGGGGGAATGGAAAGGACACAGAGGGCTTACACGGGGATGTCTGCTAGGAAGGGGATACTGAGAAACCAGGCAGAAGAAAATTACTTTTTGATTGGTGGTGGTCTTGGAGATTGGATCCAGGGTCTTGTGTGTGCTCAGCACAGCTCTACCACTGAGCTACATCCCCGGCACAGAAATTACTTTTTAAAGTGTGGATTGAAAAAGGAGCCAGTGCTCAAAAAACAAACCTCCACAGCGTGGGACGATTGAAATACAGATTAGGGTTGAGTTGTGGCAGTTGAAAATTAAAGTACAGATCTGAGAAGGTCTAGGAAGGGGGAGGCGATCAAGCTCACTAGCAGGCTCCTCGAGCAGACCTGAGAGATATGTCAGGGATGACTCAGATGTCACAAGTACAGGGCCAGATGCAGGACTGCAGGGAACACAGAGGAAGCAGGAGAGGAAATGATGCGTGCAAGGGTAAAGCAGAACTATAAATGGTCACAGCTCTGTGGTTTCACCAGCAAACCCTGGGCCCCAGTAAAAATTTTATGGTGAAGAGAACATATCAGCTACCCGAAATGTCGCTCGAAGCTGGCATGTCTAGGAATGTGTGTGTTCAAGGACAAAACTACTGAAAGAAAGTAAAATCCAGCAGTGGTTAGTTAAGAAGTAGCATGCCAAGGGAACTTTGCTTCCTCTTTGAAGTTTAATTTTCATAGAATTTTTGAAATTTCATAGCTAAACGTGTTAGAATGCTGTCAGTTTACCCACTGTATGGACAAACATACACACACACAATGTGTCAACCACTGTACTAGAGGACTTGAGCACACTGGGAGTACTCCAAAGCACCCCAACATTCCTACAGAACTCAGTGTGCATCATCGCACTCCGATATCTGATGAGGTATTGAACATATATCAGATACACACAGACCAATCATGCTTCAGGCAAGTCAGAAAGGCCAAGAAATTACAAGCCAGGCATGGTGGCGCACACCTACCTGTAATCCCAGCACTCCGGGGAGGCTGTAGCAGGAGAATGGATAATTTGAGCCCAGCCCAAGCAATGTAGTAACTTAGTGACACCTTGTCTCAAAATAATAAAAAAAAGGCTAGAGTTTCAATCCCTTTTACTACAAAGGAAAGAAAGAAAAAAAAAAAGGAAGGGAGGAAGGGAAAAGAGAGGAAAAGGAAGAGAAAGAAAAGAGAGGACAGGACAGGACAGGGGAGAAGAGAGGGGATGGGAGGGGAAAAGAGTGGAGGGGGAGGGGAGGGAAGGAGAAGAGAGTGCAGGAGAGAGGGGAGCGGAGGAGAGGACAGGGGAG
>NW_004955436.1:10566388-10616613 GCF_000276665.1 Chinchilla lanigera
GGGGAGGGGAGGGGAGGGGAGGGAAAAGGAGAGGGGGGAGGGAGAGAAATTTAGTTCATTACATAAGTTATTTAACTGAAAGCCTGATGCTATCACATAGAACCCTCTCAGAACAGCTACAAGCCCTCTAGAAACACAAAAGATACCGGCCTTTAGAGTTTCTAGTCGTATTAAATGCAGCCCTTCATGGTCATAAAGAAGTAGGATGGGTCTTTCTAACATACACGGGGCAAATCCAGCGTGCGAAGTCCCTGAAACTGAGCAGCGTTTTACCCCTGCGGTAAGTTTGGACAGCGTGCCACTCAGAGAACACACTCTGGAACAGGACAGCCAGGTCTGGAACAGGACAGCCAGGTCTGGAACCCAGCTCCAGCATTTTCCTGGCAGGGCACCTCGAACAAGTTTCTTAATCTCCGTGTCCCAGTTTCCCTAACAGTGAAATAGAGATAACTACCCCTATTCTCATAGCATTGCATCTACTGATGAATCAGTATTCAGATATAAGATATTGTAAAGCGCACAGGACAGTACTGGACAAAAAGAATATACTGTGCAAAAGGCCAGTGGTAATATTTTCTATCAAAAAGTGAAATGTTGATAAAGCTCCACCTTTTCAAAAAAACAACTTCAATACAACTACAAACTGCAAATCAAATTGTACATGATTTGATGTGGCTTTTTCATATTAAAAAACAACACACGGTTGCTTTTCGGCTGCTTCCCCTCATCTTCCCCTGTGACCTTTGTACAAAGCTTAGAGCTGATATAGAGTCCTCAGATGTGACACCATCTGCACAGTGGAAAGCTTTCCTGGATTTTTTCTCTCCCTCAGGGCAACTGAGGAAACTTCTATACTGAAAACCCAGTACTCTGGCAACAACTATGAAAGTCAAAAGCAAGCAGACAGTGGTAAAGAGGCAAGGCTGCACTGAGAAAAACCAAACTCGTGTTTACAGATGTCCGTAGTAACCAGATTCCCTGCAATGCCAGACAGCCTCTCTGAGCCCTGCACCAAGTGTCTGCAGGTCACCTCTGGAAGTGTCTCCACAGAGGGTCATCCCTGGTGTGAGGACACCAGCACTCCCTGCGGTGCTGCCCCACCCCTGCCATAGTACACACCGTCTTTCTGGGGACAGGCTCCTTTCCACTGCCCTCTGTGGAGTCAGGTGGGCTTCGCCCCTACTAGGGAATTTGTTTTCTCAGCCATGGACACGAGGTTCTTGGTGCATCTTATGATCACCGCCAGGGAGCGCCTAAAAGCCCACCCTCCAATCTGTCCAATGAGAGTAGCTTCCTGCCTTGCACACATCAATAATGAGATACCAGGCTAAAGGTCCCCTGTGCAGTTAACTGGCAGTGGTCAGGGTGTCCCCAGAATTGCCTAGGCTCCTCACTGAGGTCTTCACAGCCCAGCCTCTTCCATGGGACACTGAGGATGGCAACCCCCGGGGAAATTCTGGAGGATCATGGGCTGAGAGTTTTCAGAATTCTCCTGACTGCAAAGCACAGGAGTGTTTGCACAGACTTCTGGCTTTATCCAGAATCACATTTCTTCCATGTGTTAAAGGGGTGACCTCCTCAACTTTCACTTTAAAAAAAAAAAATATTCTCAATAAGTACAGTTTCTTCGTGTCAGGACAACAATCGGCTGCAAAGGCTGAGCACATCACTTGCTTGCTAGGAACCAGCTCACCCCACCACACCCTCGGGACTTGAAACTCTGAGTTCATAGGTCTCTGAGAAACTGGAAACCAGCTCAGGAGCCAGTCTTCCAAGTTACTGCAGATGGCAGACACTGCGAATGCGAACTCTGGAAATGTCAAGGGTCTGAATTTGGAAACAGCTGAAACCTCACACCCAGAAAACATTTCCTGCTTGTCTCAGGCTGACAAGCCACAGCCCCTGTCCTCCTGGGCACCAAGTGGGACTCCTCGGGATACCGGAGCTCAGGCTCCAAGTCTCACAAGCAGGCCTGGCATCCAGACGCAGCTTCCATTCCCCTCCCAAACCAAAGGCTGTCAGTGAGCAACTATGTTCTAGAAGGGCAGCTGCATTAGGGGAAGCGGCAGCTCCTCATGTTTCACGTGAAAGCCATCCTTTCTTCAAACATCTTCATCTGTGCTGGCCATCTCCTATCTCCTCCTCACCCACCGACTCTGCGAATGAAGCTCACCACAGAAGAGTGGCAAGGCCTATTGCAGATAGCCTAAGACGTGCGGTCGAGAGGAGATGTTTCAGTTCTTAGCACTGAGGCTGTGTGCTTTATAAGGTTCACTTCATTTAATCTTCATACCACCACTGAAGGACAGGGAGGTTCTGTAACTCATCCAAGGTCAAAGAAGCAGCAAGAGACAGATCCAAGATAAGAGACCATGCGTCACATAACCCGGAGCTCTCTCTCTTCCCTCCCACACCCTTTCCCTAGAACTATCCCAGTTCAGCAGATCCGAGGCTCCGTGATAGAGCACTTGTGTACTCACGCTGAGCAATGGGCTGACGCCAAGCGGATGCTGATGGAGAGAAATCCAAATTCATTCGTCAAGACCGAATTTTAATACTAGCAATATGTAAGCCTCAGCCGCCCAGCCTTGCTTTCTCTCCTTGCAAGGGTCCAACCCTCCAGCTAAATCAGCATCCTCTAGTACTAAGCTCCAGCCAGACCTCCCTTTCCTGAGAAAGCACTTATTTGATTTCCCCAAATCTCAGTCCTAACTACTCTGGCAAAATGAAACTTTCTCTGATCCCTTCCGTTAGATGTAAAAGGTCAGATGCTCTGTGAATACTCACAGTAGACTTGTTTTTTAAACCTTTACTACCGTGTTTGTAACTTTTTATCCTGTAATACGACATGGCTTATCATTTTTTGGAAGAATTTTTAAAACACTTTCAAAACATTATCTCTGTACAGCTCAGCATACCCAGCATGGGGCGGTACACAATGTACCTATTCGACAAACTCCAAGTAGCTATCGTAGTGCAGTATTTATCTGTTTACTCTGCAGTGCTGAGGAACTGACCCTAACTCCCTTGACATACTAACTATCCGTGGTGCAGACTCATCACCGGTAGCTGCTATCCTGGGTAATGAAGGCTGAAATGAGGTGCGATCAGCAACAATAATCCCAACTTTAGAAGACTCGACAGACTGTTGACTAAAGCACTACATCCATTGTCTAACAGAAAAAAATATGCATTTTCTTTCCGTCCTCAAGAATCTTGGTATCACAGTGCCAAAAAGAGGAACACTCCAAGTAATTCTTCAACATTCACAGTGTACACATTTTTATTCTTCTTTGGAAGATACTAAATGAGCATAACCAACAGAGCACATCTTAGGTTTCTAAAGGAAAACAGGGTGCCGCCACTAATCATCACCTCTGAGTCCTCATCGGGAGTTTGGGGTACCAGTTTCCCCAGCCTGCAAGACAACATGGTGAAGTCTGGCAGTGACAGAGGAAGATAGAGCTTCCCTCAAAAACAAGATCTGGTCACACACTGTCTTTGCCTTTGAAAACTTCAGCAGAGCACTTCCCCCAAGGATGCAGGGATACAAGTCCACTTCTGTAGGAAAGCTTTGCATTAAAATATTCTTTCGGTCAAATTTAAGAAATCACAGTGAATGCATATATATAGCCTCCAGCCTCTTCCTCGATTTCATCGGAAAAATTGTACATTTAGTTTTCACAATGACCTTGGAAAACAGTAGCCCTGGAAAAGCCATTCTTTCGACAGCATCCTTAGCTTTCAAATTTCCATTCTGAATTTTAAAACTACAAAGTGTGAGCATTCAATTCAACTTGTCAACTAGCTTGAAAAAGAGACTCATTCAGCTCTATTTTAACTAGGTACATGAATTTAAATTAACTCTAATACTATCAATAATGGTAGCATACAAGGGCTTTAGCCAGACAGCCCATTCGTAATACTCACTACCAAATCAACATAAATTTCCTGTCCAAGTAAATGTGAAAGTGTTTGTAAAGGAATTAGAACTAAACTGCACTAATAATTTAGCCATAACACTACCATTTTCATATACGTGTACTGCCCAAAGTGGTACTTTCTAAGTAAACAAATAAAATTACTACTGAACTAAATATGTACCCATCAGATGTATTTGTAAAAATACTGTTCTTCAAATAGAAGCCTGGCGTAGTAGTGCACACCTGTAATCCCCCCACTTGGGCTGCTGAGGCAGGAGGATCTTTGTGAGTTTGAGACCAGCCTGGGCTACAAAGTGAGTTCAAGGCCAGCCTGAACTGCACAGCAAGACCCTGTCTCAAAAAGACAAAAAGACAACAACAACACAAAATAGGAAACACTTAAACATCTGATGTTGCTAAACAAGAGTGGTAAATTTTTACCCCATCACGGGTCATCCATCAACGCATATAGTCTCCAAGTGCACAATGATTCATGTTTAAAGAACAAAACATGAGAACAGTTTAGGTAGTAAAGCAGCTGACTAGTTACAACCACAATTTTAGAAACTGTAGATGAGACTCACTTTCAAATAACTACTATCTTCTTTATTTACTCTTTTCCAAGATGTAGCACAACATATTCAAAGGTACAAACAGTCCTCTTGAATAATCAGACACAGAGGATACGAATCAGTTATGCAACATTATGAAGATGTATAGCATTCTATATTCTTCTCAGAAAGAAAAACTTTTCACACTATGATTTCATGAGCTTAACAACATCCGGTATAATCTAGAAGATTCATGAAGTATCAGATAATTTTATGTGCATGCATAATATTAGGAAGCTTTCTTTAAATCTCTGAAACCATAAATTCACTTCAATGATATCCTTCATTTGACACAATCTACTACTGAGTTATTTTGAAAAGATGCTGCTTGTCTGCAAAATACTATGTAGCCATTTTACATCTTCATATTTACACATGGGGTTCAGTTTCTTTGAAGAGTGCAACATGTTATAATGTTGCACAAAAACACAATTTCACAGGTTATTAAATTGTTAATTTAGTCCACTAATAAAAAAGGAGATGAGGACAAGGCAGGATGTGCAAGGAGGAGAGAAGTGAATGACCCCCAAATAATCATATTCGATATGAAGACACTCACCCACTTTCCCTAAGCCCCGTCCTTGATAAGGGCGATGCTGCCATTGGTTCCAGCTCTTATCAAAAGATTAAGGGAACAGAAACTCGAGGTAGAAAGACACCGAATCATGGAGATCAAGGCTTTCACCATCTCTATGGGAAGATGTAGCTCAACCTGACAGGAACTCTGTTCACTTCAATATTCTGCTAAGCAAGCCCCTTTTTCTTAATATAATTCACACTTTCAGTCATTTTTTTCCAAGATGCTCAGAGTATTAGAATTTCAGATGGAAATCTGAAAAGCAGTTCTCTCCGAGCATTAAAATTTACTGGCCAAGAGTTCACAGAGCAAAATTTTATGGGACATTTTTTATTTCAGTACTAACAGTTATGATCTATGAGAACTTCTGGTCAAACAGGTACCTCCTGGGCCACCAACCAGGAAGCACATGGAGGCGTGGGAACTGTCCCCCAGTGAAAACAAACCAAAGGGCCCTGCTTGCTTCCTACTGCTTGTAATTACAGTTCTCTCCCACAGTCAGGTTCCTGGGCAGGAAAGCTCCTCAGGCGCAACATCGGCTCCAGCCAGCAGCCATGACTTCTAGCGACTGCGGGCTCAGGGCCCCGAGGCCCCTGTGTGAGCCTGTGCTGACTTTTCCCGACCTTGGTGCTCCCTGCAGGCCTCCATTGCCACGCATTTCTGGTTCATGTGGTCATGGAGGCGGGGACTAGGGCCCCTCAGCATTGACACAGCCAGCCCCTCACCCCTTTAAATAGTCAAGCACTACCGTCTCTTCCTTCCCCAGTTGAGCTCCTCTTCTGGGCCTGTGCCCATTTTTCTGTTTTTGAGCATGGAGCCAGGAGATCCTCACCTTCCTTAGAGCGAGCTCCAGATGGATCCAAGAGGGGAGAGAGGCCACCTGAGCATTTCTGTCAATTTTGCTTTTACACTGTGAAATGTTTTTACAAAATGGTGTTTCCTTCCTTCTCTCCTAAGAGGCGCGCTATCTGGGGAGTGAGCTTGCCCGAGTGGTCTCTTTCTCAAGACTGTCCACCATGCCCTAGGGTCCCTAGAAACCCATGGCCCGTGCTTCCTCCCTGCTCTGCAGGCAGCCTCCCTGCTCTGGGCCTACAGACTTAGCAGTTTTAGATGATCTTCCATGAAACTATTTGCCCGAGCATGGAGAAATGATATAATGTCAAGGGGCTTACCACGCACGGAATTTTAGAGGACAAATTTAAATCCATCTGAAAAGCTCTACCTGGTGAAGGGAAATGTCACATGGCATCCTAGGAAGGCAGGGACATTTGAGTGGACACAGAAGCCTATTTCTGCTAAGACTTGCAATTTGTAGCCACAGGACATTTATGGGCACATGTCACACAGGGACACCTTGGCTTGGAAATTCATTATTTATAAAACAGGTCTAGGATGAGGACCAAGAATAATCCAGTCCCCAATACCTTCAGCTCTCTGACAGATTTCAGATACTTTTGCCTAAAAACAGAGAAACTTCTGCAAGAGCTGCAGTGGCCAGATCACCTGGTGAATATTTACAAACCAAGAAAATCTAAATGCTGAGAAAGACCTGAGGCTCCAAGACAGTTAAGATAGTTACATGGAGAAGCTCGCCAGCCAGCCGGCCCTCACTCACCACCCTTCCAAACGTGCTCGGTGATTTAATCAAAAGTGCTTTTGAAACACCAACCAGCTCAGTTTATTTTGAGATCTTTGGGTCTGTGGGAAGCCTAGACTTTAACAGTCCCCGCAGTCCCAAAAGTGTGTGAGACTTTGCCAAGCGAAAAGGAGCTGTTCATTTGCCACTGCCAAAGTTCCTAAGTTTCACACCGAAGAGGATGGCTCATTCTGATGTCACTGCTAAGTTCTCAAGGGACAGAAAGGGTAGTGAAGCCACACTGCTGGAAGAGACCTGCAGATCATATGGATCTAAAAAAAATCTGATTATCCAGCCTTTACAGAAAAATACAACCTTAAAGGTAAATCTTCTCTCATGCTGGTTCTAGCAACTTCCTTTTGCATTTGAATAGACTTTTCCAGTTCACAAATGCTTCCTAATGGAGGGAGAGAGGCTGCAGCCCATGGCCACCTCCTGTGCTCCATCTATAGAAACCCAAATTTGCCTCGGACCTAGAGGCCCCACCACGCCACAGTGGCCCCAGACTTCTGGAAGGCTCAGGTCCCAGCAGATAGCCTCCCTGAGGCTGAGGCTCCAAGGCCATCCAGACAGGAAACTGGTCACTGTACTTACTCTACCCCTTCCAACAGAATAAAAAGTAGGGTCCCAATCAGAGCTGAACTGACAAACTGTCATCTGGGTCCAGTTATCCTACGTACTTGAGTCTTCTCTTCCTTAGGATGAAGATGAGAATCCTCACCTTACCAGGATTACACAAATTCTGTTCTAAGGAGTTTGGAACACACAGAGTGTTCAGCAAGTACTTGTTTTTCTTTTCCTTTGCGACAGAATTTGTCCCAGTTACACAAACAACAGACCATAAAATACCAGGAGACGCCTCAAAACTACATAAACTTATTTACTAAGTGGCAGAATTTGGCAAAACTTCTAGCTCTTTGCAGTAAATAGTATCTTGGTGCCTAGAAGTGGTTAAGATGAATTCCCAAAGGGCCAGTTTCACTACCTATGAATTGCTAGAATCCAGGTAGGCATAGCCTTCTCTAAATACTAAAGGGTGAACATGATCCCACAAATGACCAGACATTCAAACATTCTGTTGTACTTTAACTCGCTCTGCATATACTTTCACACGTCACATTCAGTTCCAGAATTTGGGAACTAAAGTATTTCTACAAACGAGACAGGGCTGAAGACTTTAGAGGAAATTGATTGTATCTCCATTCCAAGCTTGCCACTTACTTACAGGACGACTTCACCCCTCAGCATTTGTGTTTCTTCATCTGTAAAATGGGGACACCACCCCATTGACTGGGTTATGTGGATTTAAAGAGGTAAGAGAACCTCCCAGCTTAGGGACAGTGATCCTCACCTGGAAGTTCTGTCAAGAATAAAATGAGATTGTCCAACTGTTTTAAAAGCAAAACTATATAAACATCGACCTAAGACCAAAACAAGTTTTCTAAAAGAAAAACGCAACCAGCTCCAATATATTATGAACAAACTATCATATTAGAATGTAAAGTGCTTACAATTTTGCTTACTAAAGACCAAACAATTGGTGAGCTGGAATTGTTTCTAGGCAACAACAGAACACGCATCCTCTGTGCTGACACTATGTGCCTTTGAACGTGCTGCTGGTTTAGGTTCCACCACATTCGTACTTAAAATGCAATATTGAGTTCTGGGGTATAGATCTGACCTATAAAAAAATATTAGGTATCCAGGCATGCTGCAGCTGCCTATATTCCCAGCTTTCTGGGAGGCTGAAGTAGAAGGATCACAAATTGGAGTCTAGCCTGGGATGCTTAGTGAGCCCCCAACTCTAAATAAAAGTTGGGCTGGTGGTGCAGTTTAGTTCAAAGGCTCTGGGATCAAATGGTAGTACTGCAGAGTTTTGAAAAAGGTAAAAAATGTTTTATTGAAAGACTTTTTATTGAAAGAGCCCAAACATCTCAATATTGTGCAAGTATACAATGTTCAACATTTTTCCACATAATGACAAAACAGTTATATTTTGGGATTTCACAGATTATATTTCCCAAATATTGGTAATAAGTGTTTTCCTCAAAGTAAGGGCTCCTAAGCCAAATAAATTTGCAATATACTATTTTGCTATCAAGCCTTCATCTATCTTTTCATGACTCAAACTACTCCCTAAGATAGTCTATGCTGTGAGACAGCCTGCAGGATTGTTTAGACCCAAATACTGGCCTACAAAACCCTTTCTGTAATGAAACACTTAATAACAGTGTTCCACACACAATCTGAGAAACAAGGACCTAACTCACACTAATTTATGGAAGAAATTTCGCTTTAACCAGGTTAACAAAATATTAGTGGGGCCTGAGAATGTAAATAGGTACTAGAATGGGCTTTCCATTTTAAGAAGTCAGGGCCTGGACTTTAGAATTCACATTAGGCCAAAAAGGAATTTGTCTCTTTCCTTTGCCTGTGAAATGGGATTGACACGATTTCCAGTCTATAGAATAGGGAAACAGAACAGGGGCAAAGTTTTATTTCCCTAAAGGACACTAAAATCATAGGAATTATTTGTGCATGATCTGACAAAGTATATCACCATTTCCATAGATGAGTGATTTAAATTTATGCATTAAGTTCCCAGAAAAGACCTGTAGTCCTCAGCTGAAGATACAAAGTATTTTTAAGCAAACAAAACATCTCCTTAAAGTAGTTTTTAAAAAATTTCCCTTATTTTAAAGGAAAACTTTCCCCTCTCCCGAGGCTTCAGAGGGTTTCCTAGTTAATGCTATTTTTCCATCTTTAAAGGACTTACAGCAAGAAGCCAAGAGAGTTTAGTAGTAAACACAGTCAAGCAAAAATATCTGCACAAGAAACAAAGGACATCCTGGAGTGATGCTAAGTAGGTATGTAAGGCACAGTGATAAAAGTCACCAGGTGACTGCTAAATACAACAATGGTACTGGGAGTAGAAAAACCAAGTAACTCTGGCCTATGAATTTTTAGATGGCCTCTGAGATGTGCATATGTAATAGGATCTCAAAAATATTATGTAGTCCCAAGTACCACCATTGTGTCCAAGAGTCCTTCAGAGTATGTATAACTGGGTGCAAACAAACAGGGCAACTTGGACAACTTGGCAGCCAGCAAGTGGAGGGGATACCTTAATTTATAGCAATACAAAAGCAGTAGTAAGCCAACATTTTGGGAGCACTTGCCTTATGCTAGGCCCTTTTGCATCCTCTAAAGTCTTCGTTCCCCAAGACTGTTTTTCCCAAACTCAAACTAGCACTTGTGCCTAAGGTCAATTTCCAAATTTAGATTTCTTTTGCGGGGGAGGGACAATTTTGAGAATCAAGTCTAATCTTTTGGTAGAAAGGGAAATTCGTGATCCATGGTAAACAGTTCTGCAAAAAACAAAACCCCAGTCCTCCCAAACTATGAAATATTATCCAGTTCACAAATATAGACGGTTACTGACTCAATCTGGTGTTTAAGACATTTGTGTTCTTAATCAAAGGAAAAATTCCTCAATAGAAATTTAAGGTCTCAGGATAAATGCATACAAGAAGTGCATGTACTATACTGTTGGAGAATATTGAAGCTAAGTTACACAGGACAAACATTTTTTGTTTAAGAACAATCAGTAGTAAGACCAGGAAAACCAGACAGGGCAAGAGACTGGAACCATAACTGAGTAGTCTGACAAAAGACAGCGCCACCTGCTCCTTGCCTTCCCTGCATGCCCAGGTCACACCTCCATGGAGAGGAGAGTCCTATTCCTGAGGATTTTGAACATAGCCTGTGATTAGCTGGCCGAGAGAACCCAGCCGTGTGACATGGAGTGACTTCTGAGGCTAGATTGTAAGAAGCCCGGTCAGTAGGTTCCACCACAACGTCTTGGAGTGCTGGCTGTATGGCAGGCCAGCAAGAGTGTAAGAAGTGTGACAATGCCTGATACCACCGAGCTTTGAGGAGGTCCAAGCTGGCTACATGGAGAAATGGCAGGAAGACGAAGAGATGCCCAACGAGGCTGGATGCCAAATGCTCCCATTCAGAAGACTCCGATGACCCACCTCAGCCCATCCAGTATGATGGCCCCGAAAAACAACGTGAAGTGGCCCTCCGGAATCATGATGGGAGACTATCATTTTTTTTTTTTTTGGTTTTTCTTGGTTTTTCTCCGGTACCGGGAACCGAACTCACAACCTTGCGCTTGCCAGGCAGGCGCTTTGCCGCTGAGCTAAATCCCCAGCCCCGGAGACTATCATTTTTAGTCACTGAGTTTGGGGGTGAAAGATTACACATCAATAGATCCTTGGAAGTGCCACCTGCTCTTTCATGATAGGGGTCACAAAGTAGGGGCAGCTTGGGCAGGTCCAACCTACAGATTGGTGTCTTTGCATTTTTAAAATTCCAGCTAACATTTTCAATCAAAATCCAACTTTTCTTAGGCCTGCACTTGTTTGTCATCCATTTAACTCAATTATTCTATTATCTGCCAGGCCACTATTGATTCTAAAGTATATAATCTTGCTCTGCAACCTTGGAAGCAGGGATTAATACATTCATATAGTTACCTGTGTATACACAAAGGGATGATACCAGGTGACTGCACTGTGAGACAGAATAATTTCAAAATGCTATGATCCAAAAAAATTTCACGCTGGAAATACAAGAGTATATGAACCCCATTTTCTTTTTTTTCAAACTTGGAATTTTTAATGAGTTAATAACTGAGATTAATATTATTATAATGATGATGGAAAGGTTATTTGTGGTTTCTTTTGGACAGCCTAGTGTACATACCATTACAATCCCATTTTCAAGGATAAAAAATTACCAATTTTTAAAAAAATTAAGACACCACATAGATTTACTTTTACCTTCATCCACAAAACCTCTATCAGATGATAGACCATAGCTTTGACTGTATTATTCAGACAAAGAGAAATGAACAGGCATACACTTGGTAACTCTAGTAAAAAACATTAATTATAGAACACGTTAATCAAGTTACATGTTTCTAGACCACCTATAAATAGCCTATGTTCCTTTCAACTTCCAGTAGCCAATTTATCTTAGCCAAACCTCGTCTCAATTACTCAACAACAAAAATTTAAAAAAATTAAAAAAAATCATATTCAATTACTCAACAAGTTCTTTTACAATTCTATATCACAAAAAGGGAACCACGCCAGGTCTCCTTAAATATGAAGCTAAGAAAGCTATTTCAGAATCCATTTGGATTTTTTATAAGCTTCTTAAGAGCAGGAATTCTTGTATTTGTTTTGTTCCTCGGCTTATCATTTGTACTTAGTGAGGACTTTCACAGTTGTCTACTTAAAACACATTAAAATTGTTAATAATTTAAAATTTTAGGTATTGCATATTTACATATCTTGAAAACATTTATGAGTTATCCAAATTTCTTCATAGCTAGAATTTTAATTTTATGCTGTTCATCAATAATGGAGAATATCTATTATTTTTTCAGATATAGATAGTATCTGACAATCATTAGCATTCAGAGATACACCAGATCTCTAATGCCAAACCACCCCAACTTCAAAATTGTTAGTGCAAATCCCAAGATTTTTCTATGCAGTTCTAGCTTTATACCAGCATAGTGTTAAAGCATTCCTCACTTTACTAAATCAATTACATATATAAATTCTAATCCAATTCAATTAAGTCATAAGAACATATATCAATTCTCACCTCTGTAAACCTTCCAAAAGCAAAGATAAATGTATGCAAGTACATAATCTCTAGTGGAAGACAAGCACATGTTCAGGAAACATAGAAAGGGGTATTTATTGGAGTCTGCAAAATTCCTTATGTACCTTCTGAAGGACATTATATTACAATCAAACAAAGCTAGAGCAGCAACAAAGGGAAAAAAAAAAAAAAAACCTTTTACTTCACAAAAGTCCTGAAAGGCAACAAAATGCTAAATAGTTATACTCAATTCACTTCAACATTTTATTTGGGTTTGAAGAGTTTATTTCAGAAAACATTTTTCCACAGCAACCATGTTACAAGTAACTGACATTTTGAGTTTTATGGCAAATAAAAATAATTTGTTAACAGGTACTATCGCAGAATTGGAGGAACGGGACAGTGAACGGGGGGAAACACATCATCCAAATCTGTGCCCTCGTTCATACCCTCAGGTTAGCTCTGCTCCATGGTTATGAGACCAACAATTGTCCATAAAGCATCTGAATATATTTTAAAGGTAAAATAGATATAAATTAGACTTTTCTCAAACACTTTAGCCATAGTGAGATACCACTACTCTTATTTGCAAGTATTCAAATAATCTCTCCCGCTACTCTTACCTGCAAGTCACTTTGGTCTTTGAGGAATGTGAGCAAATAACTTTTCCTCGGTCTACGCCAGGTGATTTTCTCTTTATTAAAGATACCATGTGATTTGTAAATTTGCATGTACCCAACTAAAACACAAAATGTATTCAAAACAGTCACTTAGGCTTAACAAGTTCAGTACCTCTAAAACTCTTTTTAGGAAATCTTTTTTAGTATTCTGCATGACTTCTTCCAGGATTATTAAAATAAAGAAGCAGACTATGAAAGGAAAATTCACTTTCCAAAGCATTTACAAGTTTATCTCAAAAATGCTTTTCAACAGCATTTCCAGGGCTGGGGATTTAGCTCAGCGGCAAAGCACCTGCCTGGCAAGCACAAGGTCGTGAGTTCAGTTCCCGGTACCGGAGAAAAACCAAAAACAAAAACAAACAAACAAAAAAAACACCAGCATTTCCAAATTCATTCACTACTAGGCAGGGGCCTTTGATTGCCCTTCACCATCATAGAAAATGCTATATACTCAAAGTCAAGCGCTCTTCTCAGGATGTTACACAGGTTAACTCAATTTTCCTAACAGCTCTTGAGTTCAGTATTATTATCCCCAGATCAAAGAAGAAAAAGAAAAAACTAAACTCTGACACATTAAATAACTTGGCCCAAAGTCATAGAGCTATTAAATGACAGAATCAAAATTCCAACCCAGGCAATCTGGCTCCAAAATCTGTGTGCAATCACTGCATCAACTCTCCTATTCACACAGTTCGACCTCTATTAACTGCCTCTAGAGGAACAAGCTCTCTGTTAAGGTTTAGATATACAGACTTGGACCCCATCCACTGAGATAAAAGCACACCAGGTCCTGGTCCTCGGGAGCATACATCTGAGGATGTACAGCAAACAAAGTAAAATGCAAAGTAATCCCAGAAGTTCAGTGTGACAGTGCTGCTTACGTGAAGTGTCTGGGGGAAATTGTACAATACTGTACTGAAAGACTTTACTAATAATGCTCCTCCTATGTACAGTTTTATGATTAACCAAGTGAAGAAACAAAGAGCATTTTATGCTGATTTCATAAAACAGGAAAGATCTTAAGAATACCACATCCTTCCTTTCCCATAGGTCTTACTTCTCCATAAAGACCCCAAATGGCCAAATCCTATGCTGCCTGGGAAGTCTATGCTGGCCTGCTCAAGAGACTAACAAGGCAAATCTGATACCCATTTTAAAATGTAAAGAGATGGGTCGCTTAGCTCCGCAGTGGAAGAAGAGGTCACGCATGAAGAGCCATCCACACTGAAACGATGAGACAATAAAGCCAGGAGGGAGAAAATAAAGAGAAAGCAGCAGCCTGCCTCAAAGGACAGCACGTGACCAGTCGCTGAGAGCACAGGAGGGATGCCTCCAGTCCGTATGTCCCGAATCCTGTGATAAACCCTATCTCGCGTAAAGAAATGCTGAGCATTCTTTGTGGCTAAAGAACTATCAAACACAAGTATAAATAGGATGTGGTTTCCCACTCTGTCCACACAGAAATTTGGATACTTCGTGCTCCTGATACAGAAAAGACTACAGATACAATAACTGCCAGAGTTTCTGCTTAATTCCTGTAAAAATAAAATAATAAAATAAACTCGGCCAATTCACAGTGATAAACAGGGAAGTCAGAAGTATGTGTCTTCAGAGACATCCAGACAGCATGCTTCCAGCTCCTCCCACGCTATACACTCCTATCCTGCAGACTCATCCCACTTTCTCAATACAAGACTTCTTATGCTCTATCTCATTTTATCAAAAGAAAACAGGGAACCCACTAAGTTTCATGCTGAATAAAACTTTTCCAACAAACCATTCCATCTAAAATATGTCCATGAAATGGAAGGTTTGGGCCAGGACAGTGAACATTTAGAGGACAGAGCTCAGCTGAGAGTCAGTATCACCCCTCTCCTACCACCTTCTTCCCCTCAGGCAAGTGGGGCGGACGCTGTTAACAAGCCTGCTGTGACCAACAGCTTGGGGCCCCGCCTCCGCAGTCCTGAGCTCACTGCCAGTCAATTGCTAGGAGAGGAGGGCAAGGAAAGAAGCTTCTCCTCACCCTCAGGCAGAGCTGAACCCAGAAGAGGCAGCCAAGGGGAGCCTTGGCTCATATTTTCAGGTCAGGAGCACAGGGCAGCTTCCACTTCTGCCAAGGACAGCCTTGGCCTCAAGGACGCTGGGAACTTTCTCCACTGTGTGTGGGAGACCCAAGCCAGGGACTAAAGATACAAAAGACCGTTTGTTCTGGTGGTTGGTCCAACGATGAAACACAGTTTACAGCTAGCTGTATGCCATCCAGCAGCAATCACGTACTTCCAATCAAACTCATCGACTGCTATGAATCCACTTAGTTTCAACACTCTAAGAAAACACTAATAGAACTTGACCTACAAAAAGAGCAATGAGAAATGAGGCAAGCCCACTTAGACACAAGGGTGACGACACAGATGCAAGCAAAGCAGGAACTGCATGGTAAAGAAAATGGGTCTTCAAAAGGTATCCATATGCCATGAAATCAATGACTAGATAGATCTAGTGAACAGTTTAGATGGACAGGTTAAAAAAGGGAAAAAAAGCACCGTCACTAAGTCCTATACAACTAAAATGAGAGAATGTACATTAACTAGCTATAGCCTAAGAACTCAGGGCCAAGCTTGCCTTTTTTCGCCACAATAATATCAGATCACATCCAAAGTCAGAAGGAACTGTATTAACGTAAGTGTTTAAAAGGCTCTGAGAGTCTCATAAAAATGCTGACCTCATCCAGAAAGACAGCCATGTCCTTCTCTTCGTGCTTCGTGCCGAAAGCTATTTCCAACTCGCAGGCCCAACGCTGAGCTTCAGATCTCGGTCAGCTCACCCTGGAAGGAAGTGACCTAGCGAGGAAATTCTACCCCAGGAAGTCTCCCCTATGGAAATGCATGGCAACTCTGTCCGTACAAGTTTCTCAGACCAAGAGCCTGGCAGTGCTCTTCACGCTTGTTTGCGTGTCTGCCGCAGCCGTCAGGAAACCTGCACATATGACCTTCACTGCTTGCTGCCCCCCCACCCCCCGCCTCAGTGCCCAGGGCCTAGGCCCAGGGCACCATCACCTTCGCCTGCTGAGTGCTACTGCTGTTTCTTCGGGTCTGCAATCGACATCACAGCCAGGGGGGACTTTGAAAAGTGCAAGCTGCGCCAGTCTTCCTGTGCTCGAAACCCTGCCCCTCGGTCAATGTCTTTGCACCTAACTCTGGCACAAAACTAATTCCCCAAAGGTTCTGCAGAGACGCTCAGTTGCCAGTTTGCTTTCTTCTCCCTCAGCCATACAGGGCTCATGGCTTCCGTGGGAATCTGCTCTGCACCTCCTCTAAGCTTATGGCTCCCATGCCCCCTACCCTTTCTCTGCCCTGGACGTCTGCTCCCAGCTACCTGCAGGGCTTGCCCCTCTCACCCGCTCAGGTTTCCATCTTCTACTTTCTTCCCCACACAGGTGGTCATTTAGTTCCCCAATATGATGCTCATAGCCGGACAACCGGCAGGCACTCAGCAAGACCTTGGAGATTATACCGGGTTGACTGCGGGACTGAATGGCTATGTTTATAGAAGCAAGGAATGCTGGAGACTTGGGAAACCCTGAGCTGAGATAAACGTATGGAGGGAACAGTCCTTTTCCATCCCCATGCTGGGCAGTAGTTCTCAGAGACTGAGAAAAGAAATGCGGAGACAGGAGGAAGGCCAGCTGCCAAAAAAGAATCCACCCACCTTTAGTGTTGCTATAAAAGTCAGAGTTTGAAAACCTCAAAGCCTTTCAGCAGCCCAAGGTAAGCCTTCCACAGGCGGCTATCCCTTGTTCCGAGCAGAACAACAGTTGCTAAAAAAAACATTTCCAAGGTCTCTCAAGACTTCAAAGGCCTCAACTTTGGCTAATTTCAAGTATGTCGTTCTTAGTCAAGCACCTATCGTTCCTATACATCTTAACACATGGCAAAATATTTACAAAATGCTCCTGAACCAAGGAAGAATATTCTTTCTCTTCTTAACCTAGTGTTAAAGAAAGTATCAGACAGTGTTCCACAAGCTTTATGTGGATCACCCCATTTAATCATCCCAATGAGGTGAGTACTGTTATGAAGTTCAATTAATAGCAGAGGCTTAATGTCTAAGGTCACACTGCTACATAACGAGGGAGGAAGGGGATGTCAACCTGGCAGATGGTTACAGGGCGTAAGTCACTGTATTGTAGCCTGGTTATAGGGCGCATGTCACTGTAGTGTAGCCTCTCTTGTCCTTCCTGCCCAATGGCGAATGGGGTCAAAAAGATTCCTCATGATGAGTGCAACATATTTGTTCAAAGAAGATGTAAAAATATCTCATTCTCCAACCTACTCAGGTACAGAGTTCAAAGTTGCGATAAGAATGTAAATATCACTGGACACAATATTAAAATAGTTATAAAAATAATAGCAATCAGAATAATTTTTCTTAAAAGGATGGCAGAGACAACAGTAAAAATAGACAAAATGCAGTATTCTTTGAAAAACTACTTTTCAAAAGTAAATAGGAACAAGCCTGCTTGGAAAACAAGTAAATAAAGTCTTATAAATTTAGCTGCTCATAAAAAAGCGGTTTCCTCTGGGAACATTTGACTGTGGACAGCTCAGCCAGAGCAACTAATGTGAACATATTTTTTCAAATCCTGATGTTTTGAGAACACATTTTTTTAGAAGAATAAAAACAAGATTCTACAAATATTTGAGAGGCCTTAATCAGGAGTGGGAGGAATTCCTTAAACCTGCCATTCAGTGAATGGCTTCTGAAGAAGGATAATGGAATGGAGGGAATTTTAGACTAACAGATTATTTACAAAATATTGATTACCTGCTATCCCACTTTTTCAAAAGGCCAGAACAATGAAAATGGACTGAGGCAAGGCTGAAAATCAAATATTTTCTATAAGTAACTAAAATCGCATACATAACCTTTCATACTTTTTAAATGGCATTATGTATACATGCGCTTATCTTACTAAGTATTTGATTAAATAGTTCATCAAAGATCAAATGTTTGATTAAATAGTTCATACTCTTCAGGAGATAAAATCTTGTGATAACAAAAGTCAGGTTTTACGTGGCCTCTGGCAGTTTTTAAATAGGCAGTACGAAACGCAGAGTCTCATTTACCCTCTCAAGCATTTCCTTTGGGTGTCACTGCATAGAGAACTGTGCCAAATAGGCACCAGCCCCCAAACAGCAACTGCCTTGGAACATCTTCTAAGACTTGAACCAACACAGCAGTCCAAGCCAGTCCCACCCACCACCCCGTCATCGCCATTCTTAGGTGGTCACTAGTGATCTCACTCCACCCTGCAATCGCTCTTCCTCTCATGCATCCCCACCCCACACCAATTCCAGTGTCTCAACCCTTTCAGGATATACCAGGTGCCTCCCAAAGTTACTTTATGCCTAGCTGATATTTCATGCTTTAAAAGAAGGTAGTGAGGTCTGTCCGCCTCCCTCCCTGCCTTTCCTCCCAGCCCTCAAAGCAGGCTCCCGTCTACTCCAACCAAAGAAATACTTATCCCTAGGACTCCAAGTCAACAAGTGGGAACCTGGGGCCAGTATGGGCAAGCAATATGGCAGCCCGCCAGGGACACTTTCTGAGCCGATGTGGGACTGTGGCCACACTGTGAGCCCTCCCCGCCTGGGGAGCTGCCCACTATGCCCCCGCAGTGCCTCTTGGTTCTGCCTCAGCAATAGTTCAATATAATGCCTTCCCCTCTTTTGTTCACTCAACCCACAACAAGCTTCCAAACTGCAGACACAGGGAAAACAGTGCAGGGACCTGGGTATGCAGCCCCAGGCAAATCCTAGAACCACAGACCTTGCAAGAAGCGAAGGAATTCCTTGTCTGGGACACCAAGGCCCCTATGGTACTATCCGCTCTCCCAATCCAAGCTTCGTTTCAGATCCTCCAGCTGCCCCCGGCTAAAGTCACTGAGGAACACGCTGAGCTTGCACAATTCTGGCAATTTCGCCTGCCATGTTGAAGCCAAGTTATGGCTGGCACAGGGCTGGTGCTGTAGGCTGCTAACTGCCAAAAGATTACTAATATATTAGTGTTCTACAGGAAAACGCATGCAAACAATTTGTGGTTTTCACAGGAAATACTTCGAACAACAAAAATAATATGGTGACATATCTCCAGCACAAGCAGCAATTCCCTTTTTTCTCTGGCACTGAATTCATTCGGCGGATACATATTGGGGCTAATGCATGAAAAAGAAAAGTTCTGTCAGCCTATGACCAACTTGGAGCGCTACAGCCACTTCCTTCATTTTCTCACCTCCTCCATATTTGGGGATTTTACAACACATGAAAGAAGGCATTTTTTCAGCGTAGGACATAGGCGTAAGTCCCAGAAGAACAAAGAAGGCTTTATTATCACATTAAGTATCAAGGAGGAAATGCATTTACTGATAACTAATTTGGTATCCTAGGCTATGTGTTAGCATTTGCTTTGTGCAATTTTCCAGGCCAATATTTACCATTTATATCTAAGGCTGGAGGTAAAAATATTCAGCTAGTGAGAAGGTCACCAAGGGAAGAAAGGAAAAAAAAAAATCCCTTGGGAAACAGAACAAAGTACACAGGTAGAGGAAACGGTTCCCTTTGCGCCTCAGTGGTCTACGGAGCATTTGCCCTCTCTGCCTATAAAGTGATTTAACATTAACCACATTTCACTCAAGCCGCGAGTTGTAGCTCCCAACCAGCGCTCCTCTCTGAAAGCTCCGGAGGGAGGAGAAAGAACACAAACACACAAAAGAATGTGAAACCTGCTGCCATGGGCCAGCGTCTTGGGCGGTTTGCCTAAGAGGTTTGCTTTCAGTGAGGAGGAAAAAAAAACCAACAACAGCGACTTGCACAGCAAGCAGCACGCCTGCTTTCTGGCAGCCTTTCGCAGCAGCGTGCAGTCCCAGTTGCTGAGTCTTGAGCCCATTCAAGAATTCCATCTCATAGGAAGTGTTTCAAATATGGTCATCTGATCTGCCCAGTGCCTGCACATGCACCTGCTGAGAGCCATGACGCCCTGTCCTGGCTCCAGTGCCTGCTTTCTGTGGGCTCTCCCAGTCCGGGGCTAGGGCAGAGGAAAAGTCCATGAAAACTCCACCTAGCACCGCTGTTGCTGCTGCAGGAGGCGAGGTCCCAGGGACAGAGGTCATTCTCTTCTCCCCACCCAGTTCCCTGTCACTTTTCCCCTGGGGCAGGTAGGAGGTTTGGTTTTGTTTGCTGCCTTTCAAATGCCGGGGCTTACCTGGAGGAGGAGGTGGGCTCCCCACCCTGCTTTGCATGGCTGTCCCCCACGGCCTGGTCCTTGCTGCTGGCATGGTAGGCAGTTAGCACAACTCCCTGAGAACTGGAAAGCCAGCTCATGGTGAAAGAAGGGGCATAATTTCTGCGATCCTGACACGGAGGGGAACGGAGTTCCTGTCTCTGGCAGGCAACTTGCTCATTAGCATGGGCCGGCTCCTCCCCGGGGCGGCGTCTCCCAGGCTGGGCTTCCTGGCTGTTCTGCTAGAAGCTGCAACTCACAACGTGTTCAGCCCAGGCACTCCAGCTTGAATGGCTTCAGCTCAGACAGTGGGGGTCTGGTTGACTCTGATCTGCTGAAACTGCTAGACTGTGTATTTAACTCATCAGTGTCAGCACAACTGTACTGCTTAGGAAGTAGTGGATTGCTGCAGCGCCTTTTCCCCCTTCCCCATTCCTGTTTCCATCAGATAATTTCTGCTACTTCATGTAACATGAGTAAGGGCATTTGTTAACCCCTTCATCACAGTGTTACACAAACCACACCAAAAGCCAAGCAACCGCGGCAACCCTGGGCCACGTAGTCAACAAGAAGGGTTCCGCAGCTGCTTATAAATGCCTCCCCCCACACAGAAATTACTGTGTGCTCGGGAGTGTCTTCTTTCTCTTTGGGGCCATGGCCAAGACCACTCCTTGTTTTATTGAGGAATTCTTCAACACTAGCAAGAGACTTCTACCAAGCCTCTGGTAACTGTTATTGCTGAGAATGAAAGTACCACCCACCATTTGTCCCCTGTCTACTATGTGCCAGGCTTGTGTGTGTGTGTGTGTGTGTGTGTGTGTGTGTGTGTGTACTTGTGTGCTGGTGTGTATATATATACACACACACAAAGATAGGTGTCATCAATTATGTAAGGAAGATAATGCTAAAAATAGGGAAAGTACTATAGCTACTAAACACAATTACTAGGTGCCAGAAACTAGATCTGAATTATCTTTTTCAACAAAAATCTATCTTATGAGACAAGCTCAGAGCTGGGGATATAGCTCAGTGGCACAGCACCTGCCTGGCAAGCACAAGGTCCTGAGTTTGATTACTGGTACCAAAAAAAATAAAGAGAGAGAGAGAGAGAGACAAATTCAACGTTTCTGAAAAATATAAGTTGTTCCTAGATTCTGTCTCCTGTAAAAGTTCTCTTTGACGTTCCTAGTAATCAGAAGTTCTTTGTTCATCTTTATGGTCTACTTGTACCTGTCTGGAACTCCTCATCAACAGGCTTTTGATTTCATCGTTCCCCAAACATGGTTTATTCTTTCCATGGTTTGAAACCATGAGAAAAAAATCCTGTCCTATCTGCAGAGAATGCTCATTTACAGAAGTCTTCCTCAGGAAGAGGTTATTACACGGGCCCCTCCACTCACAATTAGCTGCTCAATCTCTCCACCTCCACTTCCTCTCTCCTGCCCTTGCTCCAAGCACTCAGAGCCCTGTAATCAGGTGCTGGCTTCACCCTTACAGCAGTACTTTTAGCTCAGCGCCTGTCCCTCCTCCAAACTATCTGACGTAGTGACATTCCACTCCCCTTCCACCCTAAGAATGTCTCTCCTTGATTAAAAAGCCACACTGGCTCCCCACAGCCAGGGCCTGAAACTTCTGCAGTGAGCTGGGGCATCCGCCTTGCCTGCCTCCCCGATGTACCAGAGTTAACACTGCTGACATGTTCACTGGCTCAGGTGAAATGAAAGTATACAAGGAGCGATGGACCCCAGACTAAGTAGACTAGAGCGTACATGCTTTGTTTTATTTCAGTTTTCACAATTTTTATTTGTATGTGTTTGTGATACACAACGGTGACCTCCGCTGTGGGGAGGTGGTGCAGGGAGGAAACGCGGCTCCATTCCTTTCATTTCCCTCTCCCGCCCTCCTGCCCTTCTCTGTCTGTGTCTTGGCTCTAGCTCCACTTGCAAAAGAGGTATCTCCTCGTTTCCTATTATCTTTTTTGGAGGTTTTCATTCTTTAATATTTACACTTTGCTGTTCTCACATAAAAGAATCCATGTGATATTTAAATTTGTGTCTGATTTAGTTCGCTTAACATTATGGCCTCAAGGTGCATTCATTTTCCTACAAATGACTCAAGCTTATCCTTTGCTATGGCTCAGTAGTACTCCAGTGTGTATAAATACACTGTATCTATCCATTCTCCAATTATGGGCATATGGGCCACTGACAAGTTTTAGCTATGATAAGTTGTGCTGCTATAAACATGGGAATGCACATATCACTAAAATATGTGGTAGGGCCTCTCCTGAGGTGTCTGGGTGGGAACTTTTTACAATGTAGCAATATCAGCCTCTGTGTACACACATGTAGTTCTGACATAACTCTGTAACAAAATCATACCCAACCAGACTGTAAAATGTTAGTGCATGCCCATGTAAGGGAGACAAAGACACAAAAACTGTATGAAAGCATGCAACTATGCTATGTTTAGCACTCAACCTTTGGATATGAATTCACTGAGCCAGTGCCAGCGGGAATAAAGCTGCTTCCTGGGGAAAAGCCCTCGGTGTCCTGTCTCCACATGAAAATCCAGCAGCACGATGTCTCTCATCCCATGTTAGCATTTTTGCGTAAAGACCCATTTCATAAAAATAAGTACTCTTTTACTTCCCTTCCTCAATCATTTTAAACAAACACTGAGAAGCCCATGTCCTGGAGGACGTTAATACTCTAAGCTATTGAAAGCATGCCAAATACTTTCCTGTCAGGTTGCCTTTAAGGTTCTTACATGGGCAAATGGCTCATGCTCCTCACATTCACCCTTATTCTTTATAGAGCTGTGTGCTGTGAAATGCAAAACCAGGGGACCCGCTGTGGCGCAGTAACTGACAGCGATGTCTACACTCTGCGCACTGGAAATTCTTTCCTTTGCTGTTTTCCTCTTTGCCGCTTCCTTTCCTTTCCATTCCCGACTTCTCTGATTTCTCTTCTACTTTCCCTCCTTCCTCTGCTCTATCTTCTGTGTGGGCGTCTTGTAGGGACATCGCCCACAGTCATGAATCAATTCAGGATGAAAGCAAATTTTGTCCACTTGTAACCAGAACAGTAATTTAGCTATATCTTTGCCTAATTATAGTCTCTTTACTCGTTTAATGACACTCATAATGTAGGGGTTGGACTGTGACTACTTTATGAGTTCAAACTAATATTTGAGTTCAGAGTAACCACGCTTTTTAATTTCAGTGAGGCAGAAAACACAATGTGATAAAAACTGACTTCCATAAGGTAGTACATAAAATTTGAATCCTACTAATTTAATTTTCAAGGACATGGAAGCCCTCTTGGCCCCTCTCCCCTCCTCCCACTAAGCTCTGCTTTTACAGCTGTGAGGTAGTGCAAGCTGCAGGTGGAGGACAGCTGGTAGGGTTGTGCCCTGGCGTGTACAGCCTCAGACATATACACTCAAGTAGTTTAAAAATGGTTCCAGAATTTTCCTATGTCCTCAGGGTAACAACCTTAACCATTGATATGGCTGCTGTTATTTTTTAGACCCTGAGTTTTACAAAGATTTAGCCACAATCAAGCCCTTATTCCATATTCACCATACGTATGATCCATTTTGTACAAATAAACACACTCTTTTACTCCTTTCCTCAATCATTTTAAGCAAACATTGAGACCCTCATGGCCTTAAAGACTTCGATGTTCTAAAAAATCATGCCAAATACTTTCCTGTTGTGAAACATCTTAGAAAGTAATTAACAACTGCAGGACAGTTTAAACATGCATTTCATTCATTCTCTTTAAACAGAGCATACTGGGTGTCACAGGAAGGAAAAGGAAGATGTCATTGCTGTCCTCAGAGAGCTTGTTAAAAATAGAATGGAGATGGCACTGCAGGGGTTGACAATTTGACAACCCTGATTAGAACAACGAGAAAAGTTCTTAGGTTCGGTGCAAGCACTATCACAGAATTTATTGACCCATTTTCATACTTTGATGTGGAAGCTTACTTCATAATGTGGGATTCTATTTGAAAGGGGCTAAAATGATGAAATCAACATATTTATAGGAAATGTTTCCAGTTTATTTCATATTTGAAGGAATTAAATGAGGATAATATGAACGTTTTTCTAATCCCTATAAGGTAATGTAAAGCTTACATATGGGCATAAACCATGTAAAAATGACTTCCTAACTAGCCAAGTTAAAGTCAATTTACAATAGTGTTTTAATGAGAGTCTGAGTAAATAAATCATCAACTGTGATGTTAAGGCATTACCAAGGAGATAAAAACTAGACTTGTAAAGTGGCATTGATTAATGAAGAGGGAGTATTTTTACCTCCCCTTTCTGATGTTTTGCTGGGTATTTATACAAATAATTCTTGAAAGTATGCATGTTAGCCAGTTCCGTGCTGAGAAATGCACTGAAAAATACCTACCCTGTACAGAACCTAAACCTCCTTCCTAGGAAAAGGCACTCAGTACTAATTCTACCTGCAGCAATCAGGAATGAAGCCTCCCCGTTCCCTGGACAGCTCTAAAGTTATTTTCTTAACTGTTCCTCCAGGGAAAAAATATGAGCCATGCTTGCAATAATGTGCAACTGCTCTTACGGGAGGCGAATTCAGGGTTCTTGCCAAACATACAGAAAAAATATTTTTAGGGTTAGGTAGTTTTCTTTTCTACCAATAAATAACAACTGCTAATATTGGAGAGCTTATTATTGCTAGACATGGCCCACATGGACTCTCATCTGACCATAGCAAATTTATTCAATAGTAAAATTCTGCCTACTTTAGAAAGGAAGAATTCAAGGTCCCCTAGCCAGTAGGATGCGTCATCCTTGACCACTGAGCCTAAGCACCCCAACATCATGAAGGTTACAGCTATCATGACCTGGCACAGTTTCACTTATGAGAAGAACTGTGTGAATAAATAATAAGGTAAGTAATCTGGGGTAAATCTACAATGTTTAACTAATTGGAATATTGACGCTAATGCAATATTTTAAAGATTTTCAGACACCCACACGTAGTACACTGGTTTCTTTCCTGACAGTTTGAAACTTGCATTTTTATCTCAAATTACTAGAGTCACGTGGCACACTGTACATGTCACTCTGACAGGCCATCATTTTACACCGTCCGAGCTAAAATTGTTTATGCTGACATGAAATGAAACTTAAGTGCTCTGGCCATTATAATGAAGAATATCCTTTATTCTTTAATATTGGACAATTACAGATTAGGTTGTAGATCAGAAAGCTTATAGAGTTCGTTAGCCATAGGGCCTTGGAAAGACGCTAAGCAAGACCAAATCTGTGAAGGTTCAACTTCATTCAACTTTGCAGGAAATCCACCCATGACATCAAGACCAGCCTGAACTAAACACTACTCAAAGGAGGAAGAAAATGACCCTACTATTTCCCTTAGTCTTCACCTCATGGATGTCTATACTGAGACCCACATAGCAAACACATGTAGCAGGAAGTGAGAAGCCAGGAAGAACATTCTGGAAAGGAAGGCTTTTCCTTTTTGGAAAATCTAGAATTGTATCTCTACTTCAGTTTGTCCAAACATAAAAGTCTTGGCCTGAAGTAGATATATAAGGTATACTCACCTTCTTGCCATGCTAAAAACAAAGAAAACACTGCGATGGAGGAAATGTGGTGACACTGCCAATCAAAGTAAAACGGTGAGTTGATTTGTGGCCTGGAGTAAAACAAGCAGAATGAAGGCAGTTCTGACGTTTCACAGTAGTTTCTAGAATAGGTGTCCCATTCTTCTTTACCAAAATACCTGATGAAACTGTACAAAGAGATGCTATCAAAAAGAATTTCTTTCCACAAACCCGTTGAAAAATTTCTAATGCTAGAAACATCCTCAAAAATGGAGCAGCAAAATTTCTCTGGAATAAAAAAAAAATCCTCGTACTCTACTTACAGATGGAGCACCTCAGATATTCAGTAGCTTACCTCGTTTTGTTTCTCTAGGAAGGAGAATAGATTCACATGTCACTGTGGGTCAGTGCTCTGTATGAGTATGCACACTGGTGGTGAAAACAACTATTCTAGGGCCATGTAAATGGTCATCATCAGAGCTTGCATCTTACTGATAGCTCAGAATGGGGCACCAAGAAAAATGGGAAAATGTAAGTGTCCTCCTTTATGACATAGAGCTTCACAGGTTTTCTGGAGTCTATCTGCATTTCATGAGGAGTTTCTATTTTTAAGAACATCCATCAAGATAATTTAAAGAATTCAATAGTGGTAGAACTTGGCTTACTTAAAAGTAATTCCAATTGGTCCACTGAATGAGTAAATCTTTTCATGTCTAAAGATACCAAAAGAAAAAAAAAAGCAGAATTGCTTTGTACAAGCAGGCATGTCAGCCAAGGTTGAAAACTGAAATACTAGACAAAATTTTTGAATTTCATGATTTGAATGCCACAGCTGTATCCTAGGGTAGGAAGGAACAACTCCCCTATAATATCTCTGCAAGCAAGCATCTCAGAACCCTTGCTCAACTCTGCTTCTCCCCAGTCAAGCAGGAGAGGAACTGTTCTTGCATTCCTGACCCAGCTCCAACTCATGGGTGTGGAGGATTCTAGATAGGCCAGGCTTGACACAAGCCTATCTGTGTCCAGCAGAGTAAGTTATGTGGTTTCCAATTTGCTGGTCACTGCAGGCCTCTGAGAAACAGGGTTTTCAGCAATCGTCACTATCAAAATGAAAGTATAATAATATTTGAGAGAAAAATTGTTTTGTATTATAATTTATTTTAGAGAATTTACTTTGTTGTCTGAGAATGTTTTCTGGGAATAGCATCTTAACTTTCTCTTTCTTCACTAAGCAAGCCATAGTTTGTTTTTCAAAAAATAATACCATATTCCCTCTTTTCTAAGAAATAAATTTTAACACATAAGTTCATAACCTAAAATACTGCAGATCATTTGATGTGTTGGCAAGACCTTTATTGGTCAAAAAGACAGTAAACTTGGTTCATCTTATAACTTATAGCAACTTAGAATCAAGGAAATATTCTATTTCTCCAAAATTTTGGTATTACTGAGTGTAATGCCTTTGTGCCATTGGTTATACATTTTATCTCTGTGAAAGAATTTCTAGTGAAATTAATACACTGTATCCAAAATTTGAAGTAGAGTTGTTTATCCTGATTTAGTTTAGAATCAGGAGCCCTAAGTTTCAACAGATTCTCACTGTGGTGCCAGAAAAAATGATGAACCATTGTTCTAGACATAGTCCTCCTTTTTACCCAAATGCCTCGTACCTCACCATAATTGGGAAATGTTTCCTTAAATAATATCCTAACTCTGAAATGGTCTATGCACCTGAAATATGCTGTGGAAATACCTGAAAAGGTTATCTTCCTGCATTCAATTTAGTAACCTGGCTAGTTTAGTACAAAGGCTCAGCAAACAGAGCTATAATCATGACAACTGGCCTTCTAACATTTTAAAACAGGGACTCAAAATTATAAGGTTGTGGCCATCCAAAAGTTGTCTATGTCTAGCCCAAACTACTTTTTTAATAGAAGCAACTGCTAAGGAAAGAAAAGTCAGACAAGAGCCTATCGAATAGTGACAGAGCTAAGACTGAGAAAAACATGACATCCTGACACCAAAATACCTTCTTTCTGCACAGACTACTCAACTTCACCTGTCCTCAACGCAGCCCATGGCTCAAGTGAAGCGTCTAAGAACTTACATCGAACTCTCACAAATCACCCCTAAGCACTGTCCTGAAACTTCCGGTGCCACCCCAGACTCCTGCAAACAAATAAAAAATTCCTCAGAAGCCTGGTTACAGTTCAAACAGAAAAAATAAAATACCACTGCAGAGTGAAAAAAATATTTTATTTCCCATCAACCTGTCTTCTCAGTAACAATATTTCATCTCTGTATTTTTCTTTAAAAGTATCTAAGACATATTTTTTCCTTTCTCAATAATGAAATTACATGTTTAATATCAGACACGTCACATTCCTGCAGTTAAGGATTAATAAGTATCAATAAACAATAAAATTCACCCAGTCACATTTCCAAGCGCATTTCACATGTATATGAAATACACTCACATGTAGCCATAAACAATAGCTTTTATCACAAAATGGCACAAGAAAGAAAAGCAGGAAGCCTTGGTTTGACCGAGGTGGATTATTTCCTCAAACTTTTAACACACACGTTGTAACATACTGCCTTTTCCACATAAACAGAGGTAGTTCTTACAATTTTTCCAGAAGGTGACTGCAACCTTCCAAGCCTGAGTTTGAATGTAACATTCTGATGTTCTGGGAAATTTATATCACTATAAGTTATCAAGGATTCAAATCAAGGCAATAAAGCCACCTTTTAGGCCATGAAAATGAGACATATATCAGAATTCTCCACTGTAAGTCTGCCCGGCTCAAAAGTAATATTTGTCTTAATCTTGCAAAGAACATCCAAATAGAGCTGTGATGAGCAAAATGAGTACATCACTCGGAGCAAACAAAGTGAAATGCACCGAGTCCTCTCCGATTTCATTTCTTTTAGGAGACGCTACCTTTACGTAATGCTGCTCAGCCTACGGGGGACAATCACATATTAGAGAGATATAAAAAGAAATTTAGTAGAGTCACTCTCAAACATTTTTAAAAGACTTTTTCAAAGGTTTCAGTCCAGAGTAGAAATTCTACCACCTCAATGTGGAAGAGAGGTATAAAATGAATTCATCTGAGACTCTTGCATTGATCCAAGAGCAAGTACCAGGCCCCAGCAATGGCCTCCGAGGGGTGCTTTGATGGGCACTAGCAGGCTGCCTTTGTAAAAAGAAAAGAATTCTTCATCAGCTCACTATGCCATTGATTCACACTTGTGCTCATTGTACACAGTGGCTGTCTCCCTTCTAACGAACTCCTGGGAGAGATTTATACTCACATACAGCCGGCCCTCAAAACCTTCATTTTCAGTTGGGATGGACAAATGTGCATCTGTTTATAGTATCAAACCTGAGATCATAAATGTGAAAATAAATACAGAAAAGCACACATCAGTACTAAGGAAACAACTAAAAAGAGGTCAGTCGGCTAAAGGTCTATTAAAGTGGACACAATTCTAGCAGTGCAACTCTATGGTTTCCATCACTCTTTCTGTAGTAACCATTTATTATTTTATAACTAGAGAAAATGCTGATAAACACACACTTTGAGTGGAGCAGGGCTTCGGGGCTTTCTACGGGACCATGAACAAAAGAAGCTAAGACACAAACTCTGGCCAAGTGTCTGCAAGAGCCAGCATGTTGCCAGTCAGAGCGCCGTGTCATTGCGTAAAAGAAGTTCCACTGTTCTGTGTTATGGCAGGATGACGATGTGCTCACACTGCGTGCATTTATAAAGAGCTAGAAGAGAAGAACTAAAATTTCCTAACACAAATATAAGCGTTAAAGGAAGTAAGCATGCTGATTGCACTGATTTGAGCAATATAAATTGTGTTCAAGTATCTATTATTACACTATACCCCATAAATATATACAATTGCTACTAAATATTAATTTTTTAAACTTTTCAGAAGTTCTCTGAAGGATGCAAGATGGTAAGGGGGAGCCAGATCTGGGAATTCTGCATGAAAATACGTAGGTACCACATGTTAGAGACGCCTTGCGCCTCGCAGGTGTTCAGTCTGTGTTCCTCCAGCAGCAGGAAGGAAACAGCCCAAGTCAAGCAGGAGACAGCAGTGACACAGACAGATCGACACAGAAGAGCGGGCGTTTGGCTGTGAATGGCATCGTGGAGGGAGAGACAGAGAAGAGAGGGCAGGCAGAAGAGCGTGGGGGTCGATCGGGGCTGGGTCTGAGAGCCACAGCAGATCAGCTTGGGCCTCTCCTCCTCCCCTGGGCCCATGTTACGCATGGCAGGGCCAGCTTTAAGGGAGCTGTGACAACGGATTGTTCAGGATCTGGCAGAATGCAGAAGTGCAGATGAGAGGAGTCCAGAGTCACCCCACCAACTCTAACCTTGAGAGTGCGGATGTCTAGCCCACACTGAGAGGTGAGGACAAGACGGAGGTACACAAAGGCCTCAAGCAACGTGTGCCCATGCAGGAGGAAAAGGACACGTGAAGAAGTATTGAAAACTCCTTCCACACCTAGAACTTTGATTCTGTTGCCATCGCTCCCTGAGAACTAATCGTCCAAATGGTGTTTCCTGTACCTGCATTACTGATGAGCCTGTGCTTACCCATTTCTTGTTGAAGCTCCATTTCCACACAAACAGTCCCTGTAAGACTATTAAATTTCAAAACTATTCAGTTTTGAAGTCAAGAGTGAAGAGTTCAAGAGGGCAGAAGAAGAGGGTCCAGAAAGATGAGCTTGCTGAGCCTCTGTGAGGTTTCAGGCACTTGCAAAGCCCTTTAAGATACTTGCTTTCTCTTTTGGACAGACAGGGTTACACAATCTATAAGGTGCTTCGGTGACTTAACAGCCCAATATTACACAGGTAGACCTTGGCAGATTTAGCTCAGAGGCAAAAGCACCTGCCTGGCAAGCGCAAGGTCATGAGTTCAATTCCTGGTACCAGAAGAAAAACAAAACAAAACAAAACAAAAAAAACAAAGACCTTGGCAGAGTCTGAAAACAGGTGAGGCTTTTCAATTTAAAAGTTTGGTGATAATTTATTAAATAAATAAGCCTATTTCCTTGTTACTTGTTTCTCTTGCAAACTAAAAATACAACCACTAGATTAAAAAATGCTAAGGGTGAAACAAATCTCACAATTAAAGTGTTTCAGAGTAAACTGAGAAATTATAGGAAATGTCCAGGTCCTCCCCACGACTCTGCCCCTGCTGTTGGCCACCTGGAGATCTAACTTCCTTGGCCACGGTTGTGTCCCAGCATGACACTGAGAACTTGTTTCAGGATTTGCACCAAGCTCTGAAGTTTGAGCAGCGAGCTCTACTTTCTCTCATCCACTGTCATAGTTTTGCTCTGTCCAAGCCACAGAGCAGCATGAATTGATTGATGAATCACATGGTTTTGGACATTTGGTTTATACCATCAGGAATCCATTCTCTGCAAACAATGAAACAAAGAAAACATCTGCTCCTCAAAACACTGCACTGCCAGGTGATATAATATCCTTTTCCCTCTTCCTTTTCCTCTGCTTTAAATAGAGGCCCATCCTTGTTTACGGGATGAGGGCAAGAGGTAAAGTTCTCTCTGAAGAGGATGTGGGGCATGATATTGTTATTACTTTATCACAGTGGTATTAACACATTGTGTCAAGTTGTTACACTGGCCCGCCCACCAAGACTTCTCAACAAAAGAGTAGCCAAGTTCTCACCTATGTGAGTATCTACCTTGAGGAGCCTACTGGAGCCCTAAAGGGTGCTCTAAAACCAAAGGCTGTGGCTGGGGATATACCTCAGTGGTAGAGTGCTTGCCTAGCATGCACAAAGCCCTGAGTTCAAACCACAGTACCACCGAAAACACAAAACAAAACAAAAAAAACACCCAAAACCAAAGGCTCTAAAGAGGCCTCTCCTAACTTATTTACACCACATCTGTTTCCAAGCCATAGAAAATGACATATTCCCACCTAATCAGGTGTTCTAAGGCACAGATAAGGTTGTGAGGGGGTTGAGGGGAAAAAAATAGGCATTCACTGGATTTTATCCATGGAATATCTACATAGTACAGAACCCTAATATCAATGTTTTATTCCCATCATACACATAAAAACACTGCCAAAGATTAGTGGTAGAGGAAACTGCGCTCAGATTTAAAATAAGGTGGGAAAAAAAGGGCAGAGACAGGGTTCAGAATAAAATTTCTTTGATCCAAAAATCCATACTTACCCCATCATCTTATCATGTGTATAAAGCACCAGAGGCATTATTAAGATAGCTTGTTACTGTAGCTTGCCACACCTAAGGATTTATCTTTCGCTAGACCCTCCATTCATTAAAGAACTAAAGAAAAAATGCTGCCAGTAAGTTATAACTACAAGCAATAGTGACCTGCATCCCAGGCTCAGAAAATTTTTAATGTGAATGAAACATACATTTTAGAATAAACTAAATACAGAAATAAGATGATCAATATAACTATATTTAAAATTTCAGGGGCTGGGGATATAGCTCAGTGGCACAAGTGCCTGCTTAGCAAGCGCAAGGTCCTGAGTTTGATTCCTGGTACCAAAACAAACAAAAAATTTTAAAAAAGTAAAATTTCACCAAAAAGTTACAAATGTGGTTAAAATTTACTGGGTATTTTAAGTCTTTAATAAATGGCATTGATAGCCATTTATTTGGGCAATATTTGTACAGTTATTCAACCTCTATGTGCACTGTCCTGACCTTCAAGGACCAGAGATATGCAACCAATAGATGGCAATTAAGTGTCATGGTCAAGAGGATAGGAGACTGCAAAAGTAAGCAGAGCACAAAACATAGAGCAATCTTTTCACAATGAACACAACTGCCAAATTAGGTACAGGCACTCATCTCACTTTTCGTATAAACAACTACCTGATGTCATACACAAAGCACTCATTTCAGTATGAAAATCCCTACTCTAGATTTCTCTGTTCATCCTTAAAAGACTCATTGGACCCTGGTGTGGTAGCACAACGCTGAACTCCTTCAGCACTGAGGCAGTGGGACCTAGAGTTCAACGCCAGCCTGGGCTACTTAGGTAATTCAAGGCTGGCCTGGATTGCATAGTGAGATCCTGTCTCAACACACACACACACACACACACACACACACACACACATGTACACACACTCACATGCACACTCCTATGACTCACTGCCTCCCAGAGCAGCACAGTCTTTGCAATAGGGAATGGTTTCACTGGAACCTCGGAGCCCCTGATCCCTCTGGGCTTTCCATGTCACCATCTCCTGCCATGTTCCCTGGCTGGGTTTTGGGCCTCCTGGGCAGACTCTGAGATTGTCTTTTGAGGATCCTTACTCTGGCGTTTTCAGGACTAGCCTGTGTGTTTCCCAGGCATTGACGTGAATCCCTAAGGCAGACTCAGGGACCACCTGATGTGCTCTGGATCACTGGACAAGGGCCCATTTATTCCTTTCAAGGTCTGTGTTTTGCAACTGCTAGTTAACTTCCTGCAACATGACAGACTTCCCCTAGAAACAGTCCCTTGCCTTCTTGTTCATTCTTATTCTCCCTATGCCCCACCTCTGGGCATTGTGCCTGCTAAGCAGGTGCTCTACCATTGGGCTAGTCTTTTATTTCTGAAAATCAAAGCCACTTACTTGCCCCACTAATTCATGCAGCAGATTTTCAATTATCAGAGGAAGATAATCTCCAGCTACCTTTTTGAGATTATGGAACTTTCTCTTAATTACTCATTTGCTAGATGAATATAAGGTCACTGTGCTGGTCATACAATGTCATCCTCAGCATAAATGTTGCCAATTCCTTTGTTTATTGTTCTATGAAGATGTGTTCCTTGGCCACTCATTAGTTTGTTCATTCAGCACATACCTCTGACATACTACCTACTGGGTAGTACGGGTACTGTCTTTCTTAACAGTAACTCACTGAGAATAAGACGAAATAATATACTTACAAAAGCTAGCTTGCCTAAATTCTTAGAACTCCTGGTTGAGACAATACATTAAAATGCTAATTAAATGCTGCTCTGTGACTTCTTACTTCTATTATCTCAATCCATCCATCCTCTCTGCTTCTATTTGACAAATGAAGACACTATAAGCTTAGTCAGAAAGATTAATCAATTTATAAGAGGTAGAGCCAGGAGGGTTTGGAATAGAACCCATCCTATGGTTTGCATCCACGTTACGGTTTACTTAGTCTAACTGCTCATACCATCTATTCTGAAGGAGGTGTGAAAGTATGGTTAGAAGTTCCAGTCTTAGGCTGGTTTGTGTTCAAACAATGCTCACTGTTATATCACGAGTGAAGCCTCAGACCGTAATGTGCAAGCAACTAGAGCTACAGTATTCCAGACACACCTAAGTCTATTGAATAGGTAGACCAGATAGCTGGATGTTTATTTATACATGACAAAGGAAGGACTATGGATCCTTATTTTAATCATACAGTGCTCCATACATTGTCTCTGTGGTAAACCAGTCTCACTCTTGTAAAGGAAACATTAGCTTATTAATATTTCTTTGGCTCTGTATGAGGTGAGATTATACTGTTGTCATTGGAATCTTGTTACATTGGCCCATGACAAAGGATTCTCCAAAGGTGGTACATTCTTACACTGAGACAACAACTGGTCCCAATTACTCAATCACCTTGGGTCAAAGCCGACTATATTGCTTACTGTCCTCCTCTCTCATCTGTCCCACTATAAGCCAGGTTTAGGGCTGTTCTTTTAGGTACTTTAAATGAATACTGCCAATATACATACATGGCTTGGCATTCTAAAAAGCGAAAGCCTTTATTTGTCATAAGGAAGAATTAGCTATTCACTTACATTCCCCTTTGACATCCTCTAGGAAGATCCAATTACTGCAATATGAACAGCACTTCCACTGCTAAGATGTTCCCCTAGCATAGTCTGGCCCTCTATTCTACCACCACCATATTATTCTGAAGCCATTTGCACTTCTCACAAGCCCTGCACTCCTCTCCATGCACAGATATACAAAGGGTAATGAAAAGATACCTGTAAATGTTTGAATTTTTTTTAAATAATTACTACAGTAAAAGACACATTGCCAAGAATGATCGTGCATGTGTTCAGAGTGAGTATTTTGATGAGGATTGACCACAGTTATATCGTTTACTATAATAAAGATTTTAATTTAAATGTTCAGCATATTTCATGACCACCACCACCCCACTGTCCAAACATCTACAGCATTTTCTGCCATATAAAAATACCATGCTGTGTCCTCATCCACCTTATTTGCCACGTCTGGCACTATGCCAGTTCTGGCTTCCCCAAAGTCAAAATGATCACAAGAGGTAAACATTTGAAATTGAATTAGGACATCGAGGCAACCAAGACAGTGTGACTAAAACAGGAAAGAGGACCTCTAGACCTGCCTCAGAAAGTGGCAGGAGTAATGGATAAATATGTCTGAGATACAGGGGCTGGAGTATTTGGAAGAGGATTAATGCCAATGTGTCTCTTCTTGTAAAAAATATTTTAAAATTCACTGTACTTTTTGAGCACATCTTGTGCAGATTTTATAGACCCTATGGACAGAAAGTTCCAACTGGCCCCCTATTCTCAGTGTAACAACTGGCACACAATCACTCCACGGTTTTTGTTGCCAAAGCAAACGTCATTGATCTGGACAAGGACACAGGGCCTTCACCTCCTTCTCCGTGGAAGCTGGTGGACTGGTTGGTATAAAACCTGGACTAGAACACAGAAAAGGGAGGTAAATTTACTAGAAGAGTTCATTGGCTGGTAAGATAAATGCTGGAAGTCTGTGATAAGAATAAGCTGCTATTCTGAATCAGTCCTTGTAAATATAATCCTGTATCACCTGTGAAGGGAAAATAATGCCAACTCTATCTTCTGAAATAGGAAGAAAAATAATCATTTCCACTCTTTTTTATCCCTTCTCCCCCCCCAAGAAATCAGAAGCACTATCACACTGACACTGACTAATTTGTCAATAGTCACATCTTTGTTTTACTGAGCTTCAGAATACACGACAAAAACGCATGAAGAATATAAAAGTCCAGAACACTGTGTAAAATTACCACTTTCATCACTAATCAACAACTGTAATTAAGCCTAATTATAAATTACAAGTATCTAATTTTAGAAGACCTTTGCTTTGTAACTTCTAGATGTTAGAAGCGTTATTAATTTAGCTACTTGAAATTATTCCAGGACTGGAAACATCCTTCATGCATTCCTGCTTCAGAGGCCACCTCCTCTGGCCTAGGAATGGTCCCACCATTAGAGCTTTTCCCCAGGCCTGTGGGGTCCAGGGCAGCGACCCATTTGGTAGGAGTTAAGCAGCTCTGAAAAGGTATCTCTATGCCTCCGCCCAAATCGCTTTTCTTCGGACACCTGAATCTTCCTCTTCGATTTCAGCTTCGTCTTAATCATTCTCCTGTGGTGTTGCTCACAGGAAGTGAGATAAATACAAATCCTGTAAGTGTAACAAAGACCTGAGCCAAGCAGACCCCTAAACTAGGCAAGACCCAGGAGCAACTTTGTCCCATATACACAAATGCATAGCAGAGGACGTAACACTTTGTCTACAGCTTCGAACCGCCATCCACGAGGTTTCTGTGTGATTTGGAATATTTTCAACTCGAACTGAAATGACAAAAGTATCACCTTTGCCAAATATAGTATAAGGGCTGGCACCAACAAAGAAAGAGAGCCCCTGTGGTCATTTGAAAGGTGATGGCCAAAGGACATCCCGCTGGGTTTTCTGAATTATAAATTCTAACCTGGAATTTGGAAGCTCTGCACGCTTTCTCCTCCAGTGATGGGTCTCTGGTGTATTTACAGCATGGATTTCAGGGACGCTGTGCGGTCCCACACTCCTCACACGGGCACCATGTGGAGGTCTGACACAGACAGCCATTGGCTGATGAAGGGGGCCAAACATCCCTGACCTCGGGACAGAGGTATGGACGGCCAAGAACGGACAGCAGCAAGAGAAACAAGGAGAAAGGTTGCTCCTCTCGCCTCTTCCCTGTTGAAGGCCTGTGACAGGAAACTGCAAATCATTAAGGTGCTGCAAGAGATCAGCATTAGCAAGGGGGTATCAGCCACTTCTCCCTGGACCGTGGGCAGTGGTAGGAATGATCAGCCATTCCTGACCATCCCAGGATGCTGAACGTGTGTCAACTCCAGCTGCAGATGGAGGTGGCCCAGCAGGGACTTGTTCTGGAAGAGAGCTAGCAGTAGGGGTTTCTCTATTCTGTGTAGGTTGACTTCATCTCAGAGGATGTCAGCAGCACATATCCCATCACAGGGGGTCTGTCACTACACTTCAGAATGCAGTCATCACCGTGCCTGCCACACTGCCCACCTGCCCACATTCCCAGAGGGAGCAAGTCCTCAACAGCGGGCTCTCCACCACCCACACACCTCCAGCCAGAGGGAAGAGTCTCCCAGCAGTATTGGGACAAAGATTTGGTTCTAAGGATCCTGGCTTCCAGAACTGGTGTTCTGGGAAACTAATTAGTTCTGTAGCTTTGTGAGCGTTACTTTCGCTGTGTCTCTATTTCCCCAGGAAACCATGTCAAGGTTGCATTGTACGGGTGTCAGATCCCTTCTACTCTGGGTGATGACTCTACAGTCAGTAGTATCTAGATCACCTAAAGGGCACGATCCCTTACATTTGTTCACTGTGTACCAAGCACCACTACCACTACTTTTCATACATCTATTTTAATCCTTACACAATAGGTGAAGATATTATCCCCGTTTTACAGGAGGAAAAACAAAAAGACTCAAACTAGGCATGGTTATGCATGCCTGTAGTCCCAGCACTCCCAAAGGCTGAGATAAGAGGATTGCAGGTTCAAGCTCTGCCTGGGCAACTTAGTGGACTTAGCAACACTATATTTCAAAATAAAAAATGAAGGGCTCTGAATACAATTTAGTGTGAAGCCTGGGGGCTCAATCCCCAATAGCTCAGGGGCACGAGGGCTGAGAATCAAAAATACAGTTTACAAAAGCTTCCACGCTGCTCATACCTTTCTGAAGATTTGAATAAAAGGGTATGCTTTCTTTAAACACACACACACACACACACACACACACACATACACACACACAAAGCCAGAGAACACCTAAACAAAAAAAACCCACAAAAAGAACAAAAACCCCACAAAGACTGAATATGAAAAATTTTATAACCACTCTATTTTACCAACTGATAACTTTACAAAGTGTCAAAGCTGCTGAGCAGATTCATTGTTTTGTACACAGCATTGTGTAATTCTCAGTGAGTCTTCTGATGCGCCTCTCAGAAGGCGGGTGACAATGACGTGCAAGTACTGAAATCAAAAACAGCCTCAGAAAAACCAACGTCCGCATCAGGGCCCTGAGTTCAAAATGTCTTTGTGGGGTGATGCCACTTCAGTATCAAATGTTTTTCACTCACCTGTCCTTCAGTCAAGCATTAATATGCAAAAGGCAATGTTGCTACCTTTAGGATAATGAGGTGAATTTTTAGCTTTAATTTGGTTGCCACCTGCTGGCTGAAAGACAAATGTCTTCCCTCTGCAGCAAAAACTGCTTGGCAACCCAGAAAGACAAATGTAAACAAGTGGAATCCATGCAAATCCATTTACATTAGCAAAGTTGAGCAGAGCTGACACCAACTTATCTTCTACAGGAGGAGGAAACTTCTATTCAATGCAACCGCGGCCTTCCAGGTACCCTGTGAGTGCTTCACATCAGTTATAAGGTTTAATCAGCTCAAAACCCATGTGACAAACCACCATTTTGGGGAAGAGAAAACAGATTACACCACCAAAAGTGATAGCAAATTCAAACCAGGCCTTGCTCGGACACAACTTTCCTTATCATTAACACATCCCCTTCCACATCCCATGATTCTTCCATACCCTGCTATGCCCAAGTTTATACGATCCAGGAAACACTCATTAACTGAGGCTTAGCAACAAAGCTACAACTCATGGCCAAGTTACAGAGCTTTTGTCATAACTTGATGGAGCAGAGGTAGCCGTAAATACTTCATAACTGGCAGAGAAAGCCATCAACAATTACTCAAAGGAAAGGACCATGAGGATACTGAGAACACCATCAACAGAAGCGAGGTGGGGGAAGGCACTGAAGCAATTTTAAGGTCCACTTAGGTCCACTCAGGCACAAATATCAAAGGGTTCCATTCTCAGAGCTCCTTCCCATCCATCATCTCCTCTTGCTGCTGAGAAACATGACTGGAAATAACCATGGCTAATGTTTGATTGATAACTATAGCACTTTATGTACACAAACAAACTTAATCCTCAAGTAATGGTAAGATAACTAGTACCTTTATCATAGTTTTAAGGGAGAGCAATTCAACTACGAGCACACAGATTTCTCAAGTGATGGAACTGGCGTTCAAACACAAATACTTTACACCCCACTACACATCTGTAAAGACAAGCCTATGTGCCCTCTAAGAGCAGTAGGATTGCTTTGGTTTTACAAAGACTAGGAACAAAGAAGTGAAGGAACTTATCAGGTGTGGCATGGTAAGCATCCAGCAGAACTAGAGAACCGATTCTCCAACCACTGGTTGATCCAGTTCTCTACCACACGCTACCACCATGTTGCTTCTGAAAGTAATGACACAAATGTGAAGAATACTTAGACCCGTCCCCTGAGGAAATTCAAGGTCAAGTGGTGGTGACAGTGGAGTGGGCTTATTCCAGGCAAGCTTGCTTGGAGATTGTAAGATACCTGTGGATCCAGTCCACCGAGTCACAAGCTCCTGCTCTGTTTTGGAAGCCGGCTCCCCTCTGCAGAGAGGCCTGGCACAAAAACACAACCTCTGCAATGAGAAGTGATTAACTGCACAGCCCAAGGAGCCCTCGGACTTCAAAGAAGAATGTGCACTACCACTTACAAGCTCTTCAGTGTAGAATGGTTGCCAACTGCTAGGGCAAATTCGAAGGTCAGCTTATTATTCTAGAGTAAATGAGAAAGATGTGAGCATTGCAGTTCACTCCGAACACCCCGACGAAAGCCACACCTATGTGAAAGAATTATCCTCAGGGGACACTTGGGAGTTTCAGGCAGAATAACCATGATCATTTCATAAACATTTCTCACCCTTATCTACACTCGTATAACTGGATGAGGTAGTTATGACTGGCACTTATTATTCACCAAAATAAAACACTGGAGGCAGTGAATAATGAGACAGACAAATCAGAAAATTGACCCGCCCAGAATTAAAGAAAAAGAGAGAGATAAAAAATCATGGCTAATGATTGCCAGTGAGTAAATGTAAAGGAATTCAACAAAGGTTTCTTCCTTGATTATTTTTATTTAATTCCTCAGGGCAATAATTCTTACAGGACTCCTTCCCCACCACTGTAGAATGGAGTGTTCGTTTTCCTTTAGGAAGGTGGGGAATAAAAGGGGGAAATGAAAAGTAGGAAAAGGAAAAAGTGTAAAAGGTAATGTGGGAAATTCCACGAGTGTAAGTGAGTTCCTGTTTCCATTGTTTAATTTCTTTAAAAATCATTGCCAGGAGTTGGAGGATACATGCATCACGCTCTGACGCCAAGCTAAATACACTATTTGTTAAGTTCTGATGTAAAATTAACGGAAAAAATGTGTAAGCAGAGAGAACTATGGGGATGGTACAAAATTCCTAAAATATATGAGACGAAGGAGAAGGTAGTGGAGATGTTTATCCATGAGAAGGAAAAAGCAAACATAGCAAACATTTCCTAAATGCGTACCGTATACTAGATACTACACTAAGTGCTTTGCTTGTATTAATTCATTTAATTCTTGCAACAGTCACATGGGCTATTACTTCAATTCACAGATGAAAAAACCAAGCATTGGAAATGCTCATGACTCATATCAAGGTCCTACAAGGACAAACAGGAAGTGAAAGTCTTTCCGGGGTCCTGCCTCCCAGCCAGCCCACAGCCTTGTTCAATCTTCTCCTACAGTGCAGTGTGAGAGACCACGCTGAGAAACAAAATCAGGGACTGCTGCTGCCAGCGCCGGCAGCAGGACGTCAGGCGACCTGTCACTCAGTGTATCCTTGCTCCATCATTTAAAAGAGTTCGAATGACCATGAAAGTTTTTGTAACTCCACTTTTCTCATTCTAATTATCTGAAAACTAGTGAACAGGAAATAAATTTTGGTTGCTCCAGAAAAATTAGAAGGACCAAGGTAGCATAGAAATTAATTGTCTGTAATATATGGCTTTCCCTGGCACTGCTCAAGAGTAAAATGGAACACAGATGTGCAGAAGAAAATAAACGAAGGAAAATACAGGTCTCAATCTCATGCAATGTTCAATTTATGTACATTTTAGCAGTACTTTGATATATTTCCTAACCACGGTATCCCAAAAGTCAACCCTGAATTCAATTTTATAGTAACAAAATTCAAAAATTGAAGTCTATCTTTTAATTGTCATATTTTCCTCTCTTTGAGGCAGCGACTTTCAAACGAATTCATCAAACCCTGGAATGCTAAAATGATTTTAGTAATTCAAAACAGTTTAGATAGAATCTGGAAATGCTAATAAAAAGGTTCTAAAACATAATCAACAAAAAATACTGATAGTACTTATGGAATAATCCATTCTTAAATATAAACTTTTATGTGATATATTCTTTCCAGCAAATTAAAGTTACCATAAAAAAAATAAGATATTTATAGAAACCCCATGTTAGGCATGCTATTCTAAAAATTAAATTGTCATTTCTGTGGGCAGTGATGTGCAGGCTCGAGTCTTATTCTCAGTTGCTATCCATTTGAATGATGGTTTTTGTGCTTTCGGTTATGTGGTGGACATCTCCACTGGGCACCCTGCAAATTCCAGTTGCCTGTCTTGTTAGCCTGAACATCACAGAATTGTGTCCCCAAAGAACTTTAAAAAATGATAGCACTGAGCAGCCCTTAGCCTGTGATCCATAGAAACCTGAAGGACAGATTAGCTCCTAGGACAGCAGGACCACATCAATTGAACCAATAACGCCCTGGGTTGACATCTAAGGAAAGATTATGTGGATCAAAGGGATCAGGGAGGAGGGATCTTGGAAGGGAGGGAAAGGCAGCCAGACACACAGAAACAGAAATACTCTACATAGCTGCATGATTACCACAGCACACTCTCAAGTGGCCACCACCACCCGCTGAGGAACAGGGTACCGTCAGCCCCCAGAAACCCTGCACTCGCTCTTTCTCAGTCAGTGCCCCCTGCCATATGAACTTACATGATAACTCTTGGTTTGCTTTTGTTTTTTAAATGTTGCACATTTCTGTGCAAATATCTCTGAAATGCACATATCTCTGAAACTATTATTGAATTTTACCTGTTTTTTTTTAACTTTCTATAGATGGAAAAATAAAATATGTAAATTTTCTACTGCCTGGATTTTTGACCCTTTCAATTGTATTCACAATATCTACCTACATTGTGCAAATAAGTGTGCTTATTCATTTAATTGTCACATAGCACTCCTTTATAGGTAGAAAACAATGTGTCCAACCTATGATAGACAGAAGTTATATCTATTTCCAATTTTCATCCATATAAATAATGTGCTATCTATCAGCACACTCATGAACACGTTAACTAAGTATGTACCTACAGGCGGCCCTGCTGGGTCACACAATATACGGAGCTTCAAATTTTGCACATAATGCCAAATGTTCTCCTTTAAAAAGTCAGGACCCCAAAATTCAAAGGCATAATCTAAAAATAGGGATGAGATGAATAAACACTCCTCAAATGAAGAAATACAAATGGAAAATAAATACATGAAAAAACGTTAACATCACTGGTCAGTCAAGAAATGCAAATTAAAACAACACTGAGATTTCATCTCACCCTAGAGAGAATGGCTGCCATCAAGGAATCAACCAATAACAAATGTTGGAGGGGCTGGGAGGACAAAAGAAGGCTTCTCCACTCCTGGCGGGAGTGTAGACTGGTGAAACCACTGGAAATCAGTGTGCAGATTCCCCACAAAACTAGGTTTGGAAGTCCCATTTAACCCAGCTATTCCCCTGCTGGATATTTTTCTAGAAGAAATGAAAATATCATACTACAGTGATATATGTGCACCCATGTTTATGTACAATTTGTCCTAGCTTAATCTTGGAAACAACCCAGATGCCCATTAACTGAGGAATGGATAAAAAGATGTGGTATTTTTATTCAATGGAGTATTACTCAGCTATAAAAAAGATAAACTCAAGGCTTGTACAGGTAAATGGTTGCAACTAGAGACCACAATCATAAGTGAAATAAATCAGACCCACATGTGTAAACATCATATTGACTCCCTAGCATAAGAACCTGAAAGAGTAAATAAAATCCAAAGGGTACAATAGGCATCGTGAAAGGGAAACAAAGTGCTCCAGAAGAAAAACTGGGATGAGGGAAAGGAGAAAAGAAAGAAAGAAGGAAGGGAAAAAATACACACACATACACACACACACACAAGACAGCTAAGATGATTTTACTACTAATTTCTATTGGTTTATTGAAAGGAACAGTTAATGTGTAATTTTTTGACCAACTTTGCACGCTTGTACCTGGTAATCTGAATAGCTACTTTGAAGACAACAATGTGCAGTATAACAACCATTGTTGACTTCCTATCATCTTGCTTTTGAAAATTCTGTATCATTTCTAATTTTTTAAAACATTTTTATTCTCTTTAAAAAAAAAAATAACCTGCTGTGACAGATCAGTGAGGATTGAGGAGCCAGATGCAAAAGGGCACAGAAGTTCTGCGAGAATGGACATTCGTGTCACCATGATGGCCACTCTGGTGCGACATCCATGCACATTCCCCAGGCCATCCACTTAGCATACCTGCATTTTGCCACGTGGCACCACAACTCTCTAAAGCTAAACAGTAAAGGACAAATATCTACCAGTTTCAGAAGAAAGCCAGCTGCCAGGCATACTTCTAAACACTGAATATCAAGCACTGTACAAAATACTGTGCTATTAAAGGGAGAAACAATGTATTGTGATTGCAAACTTCTAACTACAGTAAGGTACATGCTTATTGACATAATTTGAATTGCAACCTTTCCGAAGTACTGCTTGTTGGCTTCCTATTTTCATTACAGGCTGTTAATACATTCTTAATACACAAGCATTGAGTCCTCATAGTTTTATATACATATATAAAATCCAAATAATCATAAATAAAGCTAATTACGCACAGTCCCACCACGCAGGGTATTTTTGTTTTCTGTTGGTTGAATTATTTTATTATTGAAACATAACTAAACTAACAATGAGATGTTAGCCATAAATTCTAGGAGCCCTTCAACACTGAAAAATACCCCACTGTAACTGATTCATTTCTCATTAAAAAACAACACAACAGATAAAACATGAAACAGCCAGCATCTATTTTTTCCCTACAGCTTTTCACAATAAATAAAGGAGGTTTCAGTCTTGGTCCCATTGACAAAGTTAGTTTCAATCGCAATAAAGAATATACCAATCTGTTGAGATTTGTTTTGGCTTGAGACTCCTGAATATCATCAGGAACTGTAGAACCTTTTAATATCTAAAGGATCCATAGCCTCACTGAGAGTGGGGTGAAAAGAGGCTCAGTTCTAATAATGAAGTGTGTTGGTGGGAGCCCAAGGCTTACAGCAGCTCTTCCCCAAGAGGACCGATCAATGGAGGGGTCAAGAGTCCTGTGGTCAGTGCATTTAGGAAACAGTGCTGGTTTTTGTTGCCTTAGGAAAATCAGAACTTGCACATTAAACTGATCCTCCTTGAAGTCCTACAACTAGAAAACAATTTTCTGTCTTGTTTTGTGTTCGTAGTTCTAGAGATGGAACCCAGGGGCAATCTACCACTGAGTTACATCCCCAGCCCTTTTTATGTTTTGAGATACAGTCTCCCCAAAAGTTGCTCAGGTTGGCCTCTAACTCAGATCGTCGTGCTTCACCCTGCCAAGTATCTGAGATTAGAGGTATGCACCATCGCACCCAGCAACAGCCCTGTTTTTAATGAACATTCCCCAAACTTATTTGGCTACTTAAACTGTCCCACTCCTGCTCCCTACTTAAGTGGCAATGAAGAGCATTGTAGTGTACAGCTACCCTTCGGAAACACCAGCAGATCAGTTTATCAGCCCGCTAAACGCATCGCTATAATCTTCCCACCCTTGGTAAACGTCAATGCTAAACTGTCCCTTAGGCCACCCTCGCTGGTAAATGTCTCTCATCCTTTAAGTTCAAGAACAAACTTTGCTGCTCCACCCGGAAGGCTCACGCAAACCTTCCTTGTCACTCCTGTGCCACATTTCAAGTGTCTTCATTCTAAATGTTTCCACAATATATAATTGTCTTCTTATACAGTCCCCTACATAAATATCTAAAAGTAAGCTTCCTAGAGAGTAGAACTTTTGCATTTTTATCTTGGAGGTTCTTAAATAGTGACTAAATGAATGAATAAGTGATTAGTAAATAATAGTGCAGAACAAGCACTTTTCAGGGAATTGAAATGAAAATAGTAGGGGCTGGGGGTGTAGCTCATTTGTCTTATCATGTGCACGTCCCAAAGCTTAATTCCTAGCACTGAACAATTAAGGTGTCTATATTCTTATTTATTAACTAACGCATGCTGTCTGCAGTCTTACTAAATGAGTACTTATGACGGCTCCAGATCTCTCATTTATCAACCAACTGAAAAACAAGTGGACTAAATGAACTTTACAGTGAACTTTACATTTAAAACTAGTTAAAATGATAAATTTTATGGTATTTATATTTCATCAGGATAAAGCAAATGAAAATGAGAAGCATTTATCTGATTGCGACGGGAGTCAGAAACACACTTAGGAGTATTATAAATCCCTACAATGTTTTAAACAAGTTTCTTCAGATAGATCAACAGCTTTTAAATGTGTTGAGCTGAAATGGAAAGAAAACTGAGGGAATCAACAAAGCAAGCAAGAAAGGGAGGTAATAAAAGCACAGATACATGATTTTATTATGAAATTAAAACACAAAGAGCCCTTTAATTAGAGAAAATAGAGAAGCATTACTATAAATGACATCCCCATTAGTACCACTTAAATTGCAAGACACAATTCACAGCTCATGTGTGACCATAAGACTAGTTAACCAGTTTTATATTAAAATATACTCTCATGCCACATCAGACTGTGACTGTGAGAAATATATTTTATGTGGTTCAGAATCTATTCCAGAAGATAGCCCAATAGCGTAATGCCTCAAGAACTTTGATATTTGGGAGAAGCTGTAATAAGAAAACCCTACTTTGTAAAGTCTGTGTAAGTCATCTTCAGAGAGGACAACACTTGTTTTATTTGTAGACTAATCATGTCCACTTTACAAGCATATCGCTTATTTACTCTGGAAATTTAACCAAGAGTTCTAGTATTTATAATGTATGTAGAAAAAGCGACTATACTTTTGATCCATCACTGACTGACTTATAAATACTCAAATCAAACACATTCTGTTTCTTTTATTATTGCCATTCTTAAAATCAAAGCACTCTTTAAAGGTGGTTTAACCATGATTTTCCAGGTTTTTTCCTTATAAATAAGGTAATATAGCTTTGATTTTTAAAAAATGGTCAGTGAAGAAATACAGTTAATCACAAAAATGTGTCAACCCAACCACAGAAAAAACTCTTGGAAACAGTTGCAGTACAGAAGGTAAATAGCAGTAATAACTAATTTAAATAAGAAAACATTTAGTAATTTTCTCTATCACCTTTTGTAGGTGTTATTTTTCTTAAATGTGTGTGAATGAATAAGTGATTAGTAAATAATAGTGCAGAACGAGCACTTTTCAGGGAATTGAAATGAAAATAGTAGGGGCTGGGGGTGTAGCTCGTTTGTCTTATCATGTGCACGTCCCAAAGCTTAATTCTAAAAAATTTTAAAAGCTTAATTTTAAAAAATTTTAAAAGTATTATCTATTTACATTCATGATTCGGCAGGAGGTAAGTTTAATATTTTCCACCTTTTTACTGAGATTGAGACAAAGAATTCCTGTACTTTTATAACCTTTCCCCATGTGCTGTGCTTTAAATTTGTCCCTGTAAGTTCAAGTATTGGAAACTTAGTCCTGAAATGGCCCTCTTAGTTGTATTTGGAGATGGAGCTTGGGAGAGGAGACGGGGCCTGAGTGAGACCCTGGCGGTGGAACCCCAGGGTATCCCTAGTGGTTTTATAAGAGGAAGAGACCGAGCCAGCTTACTTCCTCTGCCCCACCATCCAGTGCCTTCTCCCATGTGACCGTGTACCCAAAGCCCTCACAGATGTCACGCAGCTGTTTCTGCCATGCACATGGACTTCCCAGTCTCCAGAACGGTGAGCTAAATAAGCCTGTTTTCTTTTTGCGGTTCCTTATATTCTATTATTTCTCAATTAGTAAAAATTTTGTTTTAGATGTCTCAGAAATTTTTATTTTATTTTTATTAGTATGTGTTTATGGTACTTACATTTATATTCCTAGTGTGGGGTTAGTACAAACAGATAAATACTTCTCAATACCTGTCTCCTCTCTCCATCTCTCTCCATCCCCCACCCATTTGAGAAAGATCTCTTTCCCTATGTCCTATCATTTAGCTTTTATTTTGCTTTTTACTTATAATTTGGTTCTCTCATAAAAGAGGAACCATGTGTATCTGATTTATTTCACTTAACATTATGGTCTCAACTTGCATCCATTTCTCTACAAAATAACCCAGGTTTATCTTGCTCTCCGGCAGGTAGTACTCCACTGTGTGTAAATACCACAACTGGCCATTCATCTGCTGATGAACATACAGACTGCTTCCAAGATTCAGCTATTATGAATTGTGCTGCTATAAAAAAGGGTATGCAAGGATCACTTTAACTCTTTTGGGAAGATATCAAGAAGGAGAATGGCTGTATCCAATGGAATTTCTAGCTTTAGTTTGAGGACTCTCTATTTTCTTACTCAGTTTCTGGTACATAATTACAACAACAGAAAATAGACTAAGACACCGTAATCTGCTACAGGCTGCACTAAGTAAATGGATCCATCTTTCCACTGCTCTTTGTAAACAGCCCAATATCTTATGTGGAAAGAAAGCAGTGAGTGTAGAATGAGGACAGCCAGCAACCATCAGCTCTTTCCTTTTCTACTCTAATGGGAAATTGTTCAAAATTGGAGCTCCACAGATACAAGCGAATATCCTTAACCTCTCTCTCTGTTTCTTATTTCTGACCGCTTCATGTTTGGGCCAAGTAGGTAAATTTTGTAGGCAACCAAATAACTAATAAGTACAAAATTAAAGCTCTTAACCAATTCTCCATAGGCTTTCATTCAGCATGAGTATCTCATTTCTTCCATGTGACTCCAGTGGCAAATGCTATTATTTTCCTCCTGCTTACTCATCTTCCAAGACCTAGATTCAGATCCTCACACATGGACACATGTGACACATCTTCCTCAATATGCAGGGCATCTGCTCAGTTCCAGGACTCCCCGCTGCCTCTCTCTCTCTATGTAATTCTACACTTGAATTTATGTTTCATCTTCTGTTGGTTTTTTGGGAATTGAAGCTTTGTCTTTTGGGCTCTGGTCCCATTCTATCCCTCACAAGTTGGTCAACACCCTCTAAATTTGACTTCTGACATTTCATACCTGGGAAACCAACCAGTCTCCCTTCTACTTGACCAAATTCCAAGGTATCAGCATCCCTGCCCTGCCAGTGTAACTAAAATTTTGAGACTAATCTACATAACTGGTATGAAGTTATCTTGTAGTAATGCCCAACCTATTTTGGCAGATGAGTGAAGAAACACATTTACAGTGCCAAGGACTAAGACTTGATAATAATAACTGATTGGAGAGGAGACATAAGAAGTGCAAGACTACATTTTGTTAGCAAAATATGCTAGAGCCTCCACAGAACATTACAACACACTAGATCAAGCCTTATTATCAGAACTCGGAACCAGAAAATCCTTTAAAGGATAATATATGCAAAGTTGGTATATAGTAAGTTTGATTGTTTTAAATAAATCCTTTTGTTCTCTTTGAATAATCACACATGTAAATGAATCTCTGGACAATATCACAAATGTGGTCATGAGGGAGACATGGAACAGCACGTGTCCTCTCCACTATTTGGACAGAAATCACAGGAAACAACCAGACTCAGTGCCTATAATCTCAGACACTTTGAGGCTAAGGCAAGAAAATTGCAAGTTCAAAGCCAGTTTGGGCAATTTAGAGAGACCGTGTATCAAAAAGAAAAGGTCTGGGGATGCAGGTCCATGGTAAAGCACCTCTGGATTCAATCCTCAATACTATAAAACACACACACACTCACACACACACACACATACCTGTGCTTACATGCATGCATGTGTATATGATAAAAGTTCTCTCGATCTTCTCTAAACACCATGGGTAACCAGAACATTTGACACTTTTATCTAGGTAGGTGGAGCTCTCCTCTCACCATTTGAGTTATACTCATAAATAGAGAATTAGTAAGCTATTTATCCTGGTTGGGCCTATAATCTTAATTAAGGAAATTACATAATATATTATTCAAACTGAAGATACAGGAGTTCAAAAAGAATGGTTCCTTTAGGGAAACCACACCTTTCAAAATAGCGTACAAAAAAATGATATACTTAGGAATCAATCCAACAAATGAAGTAAAAGATCTATACTGTGAAAATTATAGTACTTTGAAAAAAAAGATTGAAAAAGATTTCAGAAAATGGAAAGATATTCCTTGTTCATGCATAGGAAGAACCAACATTGTGAAAATGGCCATACTCCCAAAATTGTTCCACAGACTCAATGCAATCTTGATCAAAATACCATCACGTCTAGAGAAAATATTCCTAAAACTCATCTGGAACCAGAAGAGACCTAGAATAGCAAAAGCAATCCTGGGCAACAAAGGCAAGGCAGGAGGCATCACAATCCCTGATGCGAAATTATACTACAAAGCTACTGTGAAAATATCAGCATGGTACTTGCAAAAAAACAGACCTGAGGATCAGTGGAACAACTTAGAACATGCAGACACAACTACAAACACACTCAGCCACCTTAGCTTTCACAAAGGGGCCAAACATGTTCACTAGAAGAAAGATAGCCTCCTTAATAAATGGTGCTGGAAAAACTGGCTCTCCACATGCCGAAGACTAAAACTAGACCCATA
>NW_004955436.1:10618758-10623921 GCF_000276665.1 Chinchilla lanigera
AGCACTCCCACCCATAATCCCAGCATTTGACCATGAATCAACCATAAACTCTAGAAGTCCGCCCCAGGACTGCATGAGGCTTTGGGGAAACATCCAGACACAAACCATAATAATGTTTATTTTTTGACCAATTTTGCACGGTTATATCTAGTGATCTGAGCAACTACTTTGAAGACAACAATATGCAATCTAACAACTATTGTTGAAATCCTACCATCATGTTTAGTAAAGCTTTGTGCTGTTTCTAATGTTTTGTTATTACTTTTTATTCTCTCTAATTGTTCGATCAATCTTACATTCTTACATCAGGTAATCTGAACAACGTTATTGAAGATAACAACAAGTAACATAACAACCATCGTTAATTCCTATCATCTTGTTTTGAAATTCTGTATTGTTTTTATGGTTTTTTTAATCTTTGTTGCTATTTTGTTATTATTTTTTCTCTTTAAAACACACAAAAAGAATGGTTCTTTTAAGAAGTTGAATGCTTTCGTAACTGCATGTTGCCAAGAGAACTTACCTGTTGAACGAGGTGAGAGCTAGACAACTCTAAAACATTATATGAAAATATATGCACACCTCAAATTCTACATCCATGTCAGGGAGATTTGAGCTGTAGTATAAGACACTTAGCATTTTTGAAATAATATGCCCCCAAAAGGCACTAAGAGCCATATATTTCTACATGTTACATAAGCAAGGAGAAAGATATTGAAAGATATTGAAAGATTGAAAAGATATTGAGAAAGATATTGTATATCAAGTTGTAATTACAGGTATCCTATTTTTGTTATTGCTTTGAAAGTGACTATGGGAACAGAATGAGAGATAAAGAATATATAAGAAAATAGTTCCACAATAAAAATAAAGAATCATGAAAAAATGACATTAAAATATTAAGGGGTGGTACTGTTAAGCAGTTTTAGCTTTTGTATATTTCTTTACCTTCTGAATATCTTAAAGCAAATATTGTTTTACACAATCATACGAAGCTATTTTTTTATTTTGATTCTTCTTCTAACTATAAAGACAGTAAAGACAGAAACCATGAGACTCGAATTAAGGAGAAAATAATCACTGCCGGGACCCTGCAGGAAAATGACTTCTGAGTCTTGCTAGGGAAACACCTGCTCTTCTAACCACAGAGGAGACTTCGGGGCCACCCGGCTGCCACCCTAGTTCCAGACCTACAATTCCGCCCTTCAGGTATAACCAAGGGATCTGTCATTATAAACCTAGGCTCTTGGCTTCTAGCACTGCACCTTTTGTCTACCTTTTCCTCTAATATTTTAGGAAATTATCTTTGTGCTTACATCCATGTCCTGCAGACCTGGTTGTAATTCCAAGTCAGTATCTAACTCTGGGCCAGGGCACAGGTTATGATCTAATTGTAAAGACTGATGCATTCTTATCTGTCCTCCTTACACGCTGTGTCAGACTGGAAGGCACTTTGAGTTAACCGCAAGAAACAGAGGTCTCTGACATTAACTCCAATAACATTTCCAAGTATATAAAAATATTGTAAGAAAATTATGATTTTTTTTAAAAAGTATGTTTACTTAAAAGGAAAATGTAAAGGGAAACAAACTCTAGAAGAAAACTTATAACTTTACCATAATCCAAGCTACTGCTTCGGCAAGATCTGGGACAGATACAAGCACGCAGCTCTTTTGACCTATAGCCTAGCAGTTCTTCAGCGATTTTAGTAAGTAAACATTCATGTATTTCTGAACACTTTTTCCAGCTTCTTTCTTTTTCCAACAAATTTCAAACCTTGGACTTCAGTACTGCTTTAAATAAAATCCACCCAACTCACAGTGTATTCTCTCTTCTCTACCATTTCAATTATTTACTAGACACGCTGAAATGGCAGTGACTTTTTACACACCGGACATCTGTTACACATTAGGTACTTCAACTTAGAGAAGGCAAACTCAGGTTCACAGAAGTTTCTTTTCCAGGCAGACAAGAAGTGGTAAAACTGGAATTCAGACACTTCTAGAACCTGCAGGACTCCACCTGAAACAAGCGCCAGTGTGTCCTGGATCAAGACACACGACAGGGACATGACAGGATTCTCCCGTGTGTCCATCTGCATTGTGAGCTCAATTAGCCAAACATCTTAGGAGATTCTGTTTCCTTTCAGGCACCCTGTTATCTTGGGTGTGACCCAGAACTGTTTGCCCACATTTCTCCAGGGTGATTCAAGAGATAAACATTGAGCATTCCAGAGCTTCTGTAGTCTGGAGACCCACTGCAAAAACACATGCGATCACTCCGAATTCAGAGGCCCAGGGCTGAGAAGAAAGGTTCCAGATGTGGCACGTAGACTCCCACCCACCCATTCTGGAAACTGCCTTCGCGCAGAGGCTTCTGGCAGTGCAAATCAGACTGGACATCCACACAGCTGCCTCCGCCTCCTTCCAGAGTGCGGACAGACACGGATCTAGCCTGTTTCGCTTCAGGGCTCTTCTCATCCTGTCTTAATAATTCATTTGGCTTTCTTTTCAGCCTCTCTCTCGCACACACATGCCCCACACAAATGCATTGCTAGGAATTACCAGTATATTTAATATTAATCTCAATACATGTATTCTGAGCCCATTCAAAACACATATTTATTCTTCCCTGGGAAGACAATGTGGCTAAGTCCACATATTTCTCCTCCTGAGAACAGACCACGCAGATGTCGTATGCTCCGCAGTGCACTAAATGCGGCCTTTCAGTCTCATGTCAAAAGTACAAGTCAAGCACGAAAGTCAACTAATTTGACAGGCAGGTTGGCATGATACGGAAATCATCTTCTTATATTTTTTTTTTCTCTACTCCCAGTTCCTGCAAAGACACACACACCACGTGTGGCTAATTCTAAGCATGGGAATCCAGAGCCCAGGACTTCGTGCTGTCTGCTTCTCATCTACTATGCGACCATGGACAAATACCTTCACTGCTTTGGTTACAGTTTCCCAGTATATGAGAAAGGAAGAAAAATGAACAAGTTACTTCTAAGAGCCTTTTCAGTCTAATCTCCAATTTGGAGACTAGGATCTGGCCGATCAAAATGCTTCCCTAATTTGAGCTTGCACTGGATCGAGTGTAAACTTGTATTTTCAGCACCTAGCATTTCTACTTTTAAAAAGGCTGACTAAACATCTGCTCTAATTTGGGGGAGGGGGTGAGACCAAAGGAGCAAGAGGAATGTGTGCAGTGAAATTTGTGGTTATTTGGTACCGGGGACTAAAGATGTTAATAGTGTGTTGAGGACTCTTAATGAGGCGGAAGGTGCTATATTGAGCAAGTTCCATTTCATGATAATCGACAAAGATGGAAAACAGCATATACTAGATCACATCAGAAACTTCTTTCCGCTGATTTTGAGGGATGCCAGGAAGAACTCGAGTCACCTTACTCCTGCACTCCTGAAAGCGAAGGGGGGCGTAAGTCACCTGCAATTAATTACTCACTGAGTTCTCTTAGCCAGGAATATCTTCCCTTTTGAGCTTCTAAGAACTTTTGAGTATTAATTATAACACTGACTTGAAATGATTTTTGGCTTTGATTAAAAATTGCATGCTCTACTTTCGATTAAGCTCTTCAGGTGTGTTCTGCAGACTCCTAGGAGGTTAAAGCTTGGAAAGATCCAGGCGCATCAAGCCCCACCCTCGCGTCTCACACAGGAGGTTTTTGAGCAGACCTGGGGGAAGGGACTTGTCCTGCTGTCTGCTGGTCAAACAGCAGATCCTACAGAGCATGAATCACATCCTGGTCTCTCAGGCTCCCTTGAGCTTGTGCCGAGATAGCACACTTCCTACTAGTCTTCTACCCACTTCACTCACCTCCTCAGCTATTTTAAAAGTAATTCATGTACATCTTTCTTAGAAAACATCAGCATGTAGGTGAGAATACCCACTACCATAGAAAAGTGAAGCAGAGGCTTGAACCAGTGTGATACCCGCTGGAAATCAGAATTAGCAAGATGGGTTAACTATACCAAGATCATGAGTTGCATGCAATGGTAGAGACGAAGGAGATGAAAGCAGCCCCTGAGCATGAAAAACTCTCCCTTGTCTGCTTAGGGGCATCGGAATTTGAGTTTGAGCATTAGTTTATCTGCAGGGAATAACAAAACCAAGTGAGATGGCTAAGTTTTGTGGGGCCGTGGGAGCAGGGGAGGCCGGACACAGAGTATGGGTGAGAGCAACAAACAAGGACACTGACAGGGTAGCTGAAGACTGTTTCAGTGAATTCACAGTGTGCCGTGGAGCTGGTCTTCAAATGCCACATATCAGAGGAAGACCACACTGATGTGGTTCGAAGGTGGGCTTTAACCAGACACAGCCAGGTCCTCCACCCAGCCTCCTGCAACCCTGGGCTTATGTATTACCTGAGCCTTAAACCTCCGATGTTTTTATCCATAAAGTGAGTTGATATCGCAGTAACTGAGCTCCCTCCATCCCAGAACTGGCGGGGGAATTAAATGAAATAATAAACAGCAGGAAAAGTTATTCACGAGTGAGTGCTCAATAACTTTTAACTAAAATTTTCAAACAATTGTTCCATATAGTTGTCATAAGCAAAGATGCGTTTGGGACATACTCTTAATGATGATATTTTTCTCCTCTGTCGCAAGGGTATTTTTATTTTTTTTTCATTTTTAATTTCTTTTTTTTTTGAGATAAGGTCTAATTATGCAGTTCAAGCTGGCCTTGAGCTCACTTTGTAGCCCAGGCTGGTCTCAAACTCACAAAGACCCTCCTGCCTCAGCCTCCTGAGTGCAGGGATTACAGGCGTGCCCCACCACGCCTAGGTGGAAGGGTATTTTTAAAGGAGGCTTGTTTGAACTAACCCTTCTAACCACCATTACCTTTATGGCTTTAGAGACATTCAGAAAATGAACAAAACTGTATTGACCTGGGCCTCACTAACACACCTAATCTGAACACTTAATTCTGTCTCCATCTCTGTAATCCTCTCCCTTGGTTTTCCCCATCTTTTGCTTGCTACCTTTTACTCTGCCTCACTCTATTCTACTCCTCAAAAGCAACACAGGCCATAAAAAGCGAAAAAAAAAAAATGAGTAAGAGTTGAAATAAACCCAGGTGTGGTGACACATGTTTGCAGTGAATACTAGCACCCAGGAGGCTGAAGCAGGAAGATCAC
>NW_004955436.1:10624021-10625874 GCF_000276665.1 Chinchilla lanigera
CTAAAATTCAAAGACCCAATCCAAAAATGAGTATCTGAGATAAATACACACCTCTAGATTAAGAAATACAAATGGAAAACAAATATTTAAAAAGTGTTCGGGGGGCTGGGGATTTAGCTCAGCGGCAAAAGCGCCTGCCTGGCAAGCGCGAGGTCGTGAGTTCGGTTCCCAGTACCGGAGAAAAACCAAACAAAAAAAAAAATAAAAATAAAATAAAATAAAAAGTGTTCGGCATCATTGGTCACTTGAGAAATGCAAATTAAAACAACACTGAGATCCCATCTCACCCTAGAAAGAATGGCTATCGTCAAGAAATCAACCCATAACAAATGCTGGAGGGGCTGTGGGGGAAAAGGGAACCCTTCTCCGCTGTTGGTGGGAGTGTAGACTGGTGAAAGTACTGTGGAAATCAGTGTGGATATTCCTCAAAAAAAAAAAAAAAAAGAAATAGACGTATCATTCAATTCAGCTGTTCCCCTTCTGGTTATTTTTCCACAAAAACTGAAAACATCATACTATAGCAATATATGTGCACCCATGTTTATGGCAGCATAATTTATCATAGCTAAATCTTGGAAACAACCCAAATGCTCATTAACTGAGGAATGGATAAAAAAGATATGGTAGTTTTATATAATGGAGTATTACTCAGCTATAAAAAAGATAAACTTAAGGCTTTTATAGGTAAATGGATGCAACTAGAGACCACATTCATAAGTGACATAAATCAGACCCACATGTACAAAGAATGGATTGTCTCCCTAGTGTAAGAACCTGAAAGAGTAAATACAATCTGAAAGGCACAATAGATATTGTGAAAGGGATAGAAATTGCTCAAAGGAAGGAACAACTGGGATGAGGAAAGGAGAAAAGAAAGAAGGGAAAGATATATATATGTTTATACAAGGGTAGCTGGGATTATTGTACTGCTGATGTCTACTGGTTTACTGAAAGGAACAGTCAATGCTTGTCTTGGTTACTTTTCTCTCTTCTCTCATTGCTGGGACAAAATACCCAATGCACAAAATACTCTGTGGCTTTCCTTCAGAACAAAGTCACTTTTCCAGTCTTGAGGCTGTGCAGGTTGGAGACTTGCTGCTTCCTGTGATGCTCTCAGGCCATCTTTTCTATTCTGTTCCTTCTCAGCAATCAAGATCTCCTCAGCTCTATCATTGCAGACCACAGCTATACTGGAGCTTCCTTTCTGGCCAAAATCACAATGTTTTAAATCATCCTGCTGAGCTCTTTGCTCTTGATTCTCAACATAAATCTGGCTAAAAGCCCCCAACAATAGCCATGCCACCACCTCAACTTTTGACTGCCTTGAAATTTCTTCCATCTGATTAATCAGCCTGCCACTGCCCTTAATCTCAGTCTCAGGCAAAGTCTCTGGATATGAGCAAAATGCAGACAGACTTTCTGCCAAGAGCTAACACACATCATCTGGAGTCCAACAACCAATGCAGTCTTTTTGTGCAGCAGAAACCTCCCAAACCCGGTCTTTACCAGCAGGATTTCTATCAGCCTTCTGGTCTTCGGAGCTCTGACCAGCATCTCCCATACAGAAGAGCCAAAGTCATTCCAGCTGTACTCTTTCTGGCAACATCTCCAAACCTTTCCCAACTCTTCCCACAAGCCATTTCCAAAGGCCCTTGAACCATATGGTCAGGTACAGTCACAGCAATAACCCCACTCCTTTGGTACCAAATTCTGTCTTGGTTACTTTTCTCTTGTTGCTGGTATGAAATACCTAATGCACAAAATTAATGAAGGAAAGGTTTGTTTAGCTCACAGTTTGTGGAGGTTTCAGTCCATACTCAGCTGGCCCAAGGCAGAGTGGCACATGGCAGAGG
>NW_004955436.1:10631178-10684608 GCF_000276665.1 Chinchilla lanigera
GCAACTTAGAGGTCAGCCTGCACTACATAGTGAGTTGAAGACCACTTCTTGAGTTTATGGACTTCTGTCTAGACTCTAAAAAAAAAAAAAAAAAAAAAAAAAGAGGAAGAAGAATAATGATTAAGTTAATAAAAACCAAAGTCTGAAGTTTCATGACCTGAAAATGAAGATCTCTAAAGAATATGCCTTTTGCTTACACTCTGCACCTTGCATGTCTCACTCCTGCATTCCCGAGAAAATGCGTTTTATAGAGTCCATGAGACTATTTCATGACTATCATCTTTTCTCACATACTCAATCTGCTTTAATTTTGCTACCGTTAAGGCCAAAATTATTTAATAAAAATTTTGCCAGGCAATCTATACAGTGAATGTTCTGCCAAAAATAAAGGATTGATTCTGCTTAGATATCAAAGTTCTACTCCAAATTGGAGATAAAACAGTTTTATATTGGCAAGATATAAGGTCAGGTGCTCCCTGCATTAGGTATCCGTAGCTTGGAATCCGCAATGATTCATTTCAGAAAATAAACTCACAATTGGAAATGAGGGTGCGGGCATCCTATAAATGTCTGCCATCGCTTTTGTTCTCATGCACCATCTAGTGGTCTTTTGGGGAATAGTTAAAGTCTCAGGCCCAATCACGAATCAAAAATGAAAGCCTTATTCCAGAAAGTGTCTAGTCTGACGTCCTGCCTTTGTTATTCATGTAAGCAAAGTCACTGCTCTTTGAAGGTAAAACAGATAATTCCAGATAGGTCTGGGATTAAATTTTGCCCCGGGAGATTGAGCAAAAGACTCAGTTTTACTCTCAGGACTTTATTCTTCATTGTCAATATAATCTATTAATAGCTTCGGCAGCACAGAACTGAGGTACACACAACATCCCTTAAAAAGTAACGGAGCGGCTTTGACGATGAATAACTCTACTTCGGGCAAGTTTTAACTTCACTCAGATGAAGCTGCATCATCTGTAAAGTCGGATAACCTATCCATCATCAGATATATACATCACTGTTCAGGTTTATATCTGGATGTCTCTCCAAAATCTCATGTGTTCAGAGGTGGGCTTCTGGGGAGTGACTGGATCATGGGGGCAAAACAACTCATCTGTCAGGTTAGACCACTCAGGAGCACATAGCTAAATGTGGTGTTGGGAGGTAAAGCCTGGTGGGAGGAGGTGGGCCACTGGGGGCATGGCCTGGAAGGGTCTATCTCCCTCCTCCTCCCTTGATCTCTTTCTTCCTGCAGCCCTGTCATGAGCTGTCTTTCCTCTGTGATGCCCCTCTGTCAGGCTGCTTGGTCCTGCAGCCAGCCCACTACAGACTGAAACCTCTACAAGCTGTGAACAAAATAAACCTCTCCTCTTTATAGTTGTGGATGTTGGGTATCGTGTCTCAACATGAGAAAGTGACCAAGACAACTGCAGTGCATTGTCCTGAGGAAATTTAAAAAAGAATGTGCCAACTGCCTGGTAGAATTGGTGACCCATGGACACTACCAAATCATGACAGCCCTTTTTAATACCGAGTACTCCTGTAAGTGGAGTCCTTGGAAGTCATTCCTCCACTGGATCAGCACCAGTGGGCACAAATGAGAGTTTTTGCTCAGTAACTAGACTCAGTAACTAGTTTTGCTCAGAAAGACTGTTCTTTCTCTCTTCCTGCCCCATGATGTATGTGGTATACTGCATGGCCAAGAGCAACAGCAGCACAACTGCCAGATGGGTCTCCAACCCCTGCTCTCCACTTATCAGCCAAGAGACCACAGTCTCCCCACCAGCTTCTCCAAGGAGAGACACACAAAACAGGATCCAATCCAGAAATGTGGGTTGTGGGGATCGTTCAGTGACAGTGCATTCCCCTAGCAAGGGAGAGAGCTTGGATTTAATCCCTAGCACAGCACATACATGCATGCATGAATGTATGCGCACACACACACACACACACACACACACACACACACAATCCATGAATGTTACAACTATTATACTAAACAACATCCTCTACAGACAGTGAAACAGTCCTCATCTAAAGCAGATTGCTAACTTTCTCTAAATCTCAGTTTTCATTAGATGGAAAATGAGAGTGAATGGGATGGTCCATGCCGCTGAAAACCCTAAAATTTAAATCAAGTCTTTTTCCTGCGTAAATCTTAATTGTAAAATGGCACAGTGGTACGGCCTGTACTCTCAGCAGTCTGCTGGACCGCCATGTCTGCAATAGCCTGGCCAAAAGGTGAAGTTGCTGGTTGTTCCTGGGATAAAAGAACTGAGCTCTTGACAAATGGACACGTTTGTGTAGTGGCTGTTTCGTGAAGAATATGGGAAGGGAGGGACACCCTTATGTCTCTGACCACCCACTGCTAGTTGCCCACCTCTCACGGAATGTGTCTGTGTTCCCTTCACGTACTCACAACTCTAACAGACCTATCATCTACTCTCTGACTACTTAACTGGCAAATCAGACTGTAAATATTTATCATTTACAAGTTTCAAATGTGTATACACGGTGGAATAGCTAAATCAGCTAAGTAACACATAACACCTCATATACTCATCTTTTTTTTATAGTACATGCACTTAATTTATGTTCTTGAAAGTTTTTTGGATGTTAACTACGGTCGCCATGTTGCACAATAACTCTGATTTTATTTTGCGTTCTTTGATCATCTTTGCCCCAATTCATCCTCCTTTCTGACTTTAGACCCCTGGTGACCCTTCTGCTCTCTGCATCCATAACTGTGATTTTAATTCCACATACAAGTGAGATTATGTGGCGTTTGTCTTCCCATACTTAGCTTGTTTCATTTAACATAATGTCCTTTAGGCTCACTCATGGTGTTGCAAATGACAAGATCTTCTTCTTTCATTAAGTCTGAATAATATTACATTGTATATTTATACCACATTTTCTTCATCTATTCACTCATGGGTGGACACTAGATCCCATATATTGGCTGTTATGAATAATACCATGATGAACATGAAAATATAGGTATCTTTTTTATATATCCAAAGAAAATGAAATCAGTATATTTCCAGTAGTGGAATTGCTGGACCATATGGCAATCTTTTTTTAGTTTTTTGTGGAACCTCCATAATGGCTGTTCTACTTTACATCCCTGCTGCATGTTTATTAATGATCTCTCTTTCCCCATCAAAATTCACGTTCCATGAAATCAACAATTAGCCTGGCTCCTAGCCCCTGTATAGAATAGTAGTACTACCTAACCCGTGATAGGTGCTCAAGACATATTTGACTAGGTAATGAATGACACCACACAAGTGATTTTTAAAAATCCTTCTCTTTCTGGGTAATTTTTATCCTTCACCCTTTGCTAGTGGTTATTGTTCTCTCTATCTCCCTGCCTATGTCTTAGTTACTTTCTCATTGCTGGGACAAAATAGCCAACACCTACAATTATAAGGAGGAGAGGTTTATTTTGGCTCACGGTTTATGGAGGTTTCAGACCACAGTCAGCTGGCTCCAGGACAGGTGCACAGCAGAGGCACCTGGCAGAGAGGAGATGCTCACATGGCTCGCAGGAAGCAGGGAGTCAGAGGAGCACAGAGAGGAAATAGAACCTTCCAGGTCACACCACAGGGAGCCGCCTCTTCGGACCGGAACCAACCTTCTAATCGTGAGTCAGTTACACAGCCCCACAATGCAGCAGCCTTTCAAAAGCCCCACCTTTGAGCCCATGGGACTAGGGAAACGTCTAACCGGAAATCGTAACAACCCGCTATGACCAGCCTGCCTGTGCCTCAGTTAATGAGTACGTCTCCGCCTGAAAACCTCATGGACCCTACCAGACAATGATATGTAGCTTGGCACTGAGCTGTTAGCAACCTGCTCCTCGGCTCTGAGGACACTTGCCCTCCAAGAACACAACCTTCCCTCTGGGCAGCAGAGATTCCCTGCTGGTTCTACTTCTCCTTCTCAAGTGTCTTTCTCTAGTGTCTTGCCACAGACTAGATTCTGTCATTCAGCAACATGAATTCTGCACATTTCCTCACGGATGATTATAAGGTTAAGTGTTGAGAGTGATGGCTCCCACCCTTCTAAAGCTTCCACCAGATGCAAATGGTCTGCACCTCCACAGTGAGTCCTGGTCTCCCCGATGCTTTCCTCTGCAATGCAAGGAACTGAGTCCAGGGCCTTGCCCTACCACGGAGCCACATGCCTGGCCCAGAATCCTTGCAACATTAATGAAATCAGGGGCTGGGGATTTAGCTCAGTGGCAAAAGTGCCTGCCTGGCAAGCGCAAGGTCGTGAGTTCGGTTCCTGGTACTGGAGGAAAAAAAAAAAAAAAAAAAAACCTTAATGAAATCCGAGGCACCATTATGTACTGTGAGAGACAGAGAGATTCATGTCCATAACTCATCTCAGAGCCTCCCGTTCCTGAACCCATAGTTCTGGCAAGACCCACATCAAAACCGCAGCCCAAGGCTCTGACCATCAGGATCTTTCTAGACTATGATCTTGCTTCTAGAGCACCCCCTCCCTGGAGGTAGATACCATTTTACCAAAGCTATGAGGATGAGGTACAGCAGGCTGGAACACTGTTCTGCAGCTTGGAGGACAAGGCCAGCTTCTGCTTCAGTCTTTGGGTGTCTGAGCGGGAGCTGCCCAGGGTGCCCTCCGCTCCCCACGGGGCAGGTGCAAGTACACAAATGGCTGCCTCCACGTGCCACGCAATACCATCTTCTATCCAGTGTAGTCTACTTCTTATTAGCCTGGTTACCCCCCCCCATACACCCACTGCATTCTAAAGTTTATTTGATACTCTTTAAAAATAAGCTGGATCCCATCTTGCCTAACCAAAACCCACACCCACAGCTTGGGCACAGACGTGGGGGCCTTGGAGAGCTTGGTAGAGAGAAGACTGTAGTTCCAACACAGGCACAAGGAGCTTCTAAAACAGAGATTCCTGGACTCCAACCTCAAGCAATTTTGAGTCAGGACGATTGGGGTGGAGCCAGAGAATCCGTATTCATTCAGTTTCATTTGCTACTGCCACATCTACCCGACGACCACTCAACCATCTGTCCCATTACATATGAAATCTACTCATCTGGGGAATCCACTGATGTAAACCACATACATATAAGCAATTAAAAAGAAACATGAAGTATTTCATTTTGCTCTCTGAACAAGGGAGAGACTGATTCATGTGTGCATCGGGCATCATGACAGAAATATACGAGAAACTAAAGTAATCAAATAAAGTTCATCAGGGCAGAACAGCTATGCAAGTTTATGGGATATAGTACAAAAACAAAAATGCAACAGCATTGTTTAAAAAGTATTAAGAATTTGAAGAAAGCAACAGCAAAGCATAAAGCCCAGATCAGGGCATAATCTGAACCCAGGCAAAGCATTTCACTTTGGAAATCCACTGATCTAGGCTGCACCCCTAAGCATGCAAAAACCAACAAGTACTTCACTTGTGCACAGAACAAGGAGAGCACTCAGATCTAAGCCCACGGAACTGGCCTTGCCGGGGGATGAGGAAGGAACTGCGAACACTTCCACTGGGAAATGAAGTTCAACTACTAGGCGAAAAGTGATTAACTTAAACAAAATGTATCTATGATCACTGAAAAACATATCAGTTCTTCTAGTTGAAAACATAACTTGACCTTATACTTCTAATGAGTATGGTTAAGATAGCATTAATAGTAGCAATAGTAAATTTATAGTCTGTTATTTTGGGATGTTTCTGCATACTATGGCTTTCTGGAAACCCTAAAAAAAAAATAAGCTCTTGGGAAGCCAGGCACAATGGTACGCAACTGTCATCCCAGGCACTCAAGAGGCTGAGGCAGAAGGATGCCAAATTGAAGACCAACCTGGGCAATATTAGGATTTTACTCCTTAGGAATAAAAGCTCCTCTTTGTGGAACTAAAGGCAGCATATGCATACTATACCTAAACGAAAGAATTAAAAAGAGAAAAACAAGTTTTCCTTTCTATTTAACTCACAATAACTTCTAAATGTTCTTCTAATCTATGAAATAGAAAAAAAGGTAAAATTTTTCATTAAAAACATCCACAATGGAACTTGAAGTAATTCAAATGCACTTAATAAATGAGCTCTTTCATATGAGAGAACATTACTCATGTTAAGCCATTTGTCAAACGCATATTCCAACATTTCACATTAGCAATCATGAGTCGGTAATTTAAAATTATGTAGTTTAAGAAGTCTGTGGCTATCCTGTTGTATAGATTTAGGAATCTGTAAACCCGAGTCTGTGTGACTATTCCTATCCTTTTAAAACCAAAGAATTAGAAACAACACACAGGCCAAAAGCACAGTGCATGTTCTTGCCCTTCGTAAACACAGCACTTAAGTTTCTTGCATGGCTCATGACTATCACGGTTGTTACACTGGCTGTCAAAGTGAAAGGGCTTAGTACTTCTACGTTCTCTATTTCACTGTTGTCTTGACTTATTTGTATTCTGTCACAATATTTGGCTTCACAATATCACAAATTAAGTAAAGTACAAGCAGTCATACAGTATGCTGAAAATGTGACAGAGGAAAATTTGATTCTCTAAACAAAAGTCTCTGTGGAGCAATGTGGGTCTTCTGCTTACTGTGCTGTGAAGGGATACAGTACTTTCTCCCTGCGGGGACAGGAAGAGCCTTACCCCCTTCTAGCAGGAATTGTCACTGTGACAGCCACGGAAAGGCAGTGACACGTGCAACACCCCGACCTCTCCAAGTACAGCCTCGCTCACTCTCAAGGAACGTGGAATGGGCGAGTGTCCAATGGAATCACAATCACAGTGGAAACGAATTTGCAAACCAGCACTTATCAAATTTACCAACACAAATGAAAAGCATTTTGCTGAATGCAGAGTGCATTTTTCCAAAGGCTTCAAGCTCAAGACGAACATATTCAGAAAGCAGTGGGAACAACATAGCTGCCACAGCACGGTGAAGCCTGTGAGGAAGAGCAGGAGACAATTTAGAAAATGAAGGCAAGCTGAAAGGCCCCCTGGATGTCTGAGAAGTATGCAGCTCAGAGACGCTGAAGACTGTCACAGTCACTGTCAATAAAATAACAGGTCAGCCTGGTACGCTGAGGACCACAACGAGGAAGCACTGTTATTGTAGTAGCATGTTTGCTAGAATCAGGGAAAGATAAACCGATTTGACAGAACCAAGGTAATGACTTGTAGAACGGAGGGAAGAAAGCTTGTGTGAGGGCTTTCTGAATTTGTGCAGATACTTTTTCCTAATAGATGGAAAGAGCTAAAGCAGATGCTTCCGTCTCTTTGCGGAGGCTTTACCAAAGGTAAGACTGAACTGAGGAGATACAGTAGGAGGAGCACGCTTGGAATAAACATCAACCCTATTCTGGCAGAGGCACTGGATTTTGGGTCTGAGGACAGATGGAGAAGTGTAGCTTTAAATGTTTATTTCATAAAGTAACTTATGAGAAGCCATTCCAGGAGCTTCAAAACAAAATACAAACAAAAATACTCATATTTTTAAGCAGCAATCAGGACACATCTACCACAGTATCTTTTTGAGTGCTCAGCTTTCTGTCGTGACCCTACAATACTCTCTCCAGGTAGCAACTATAGTGCTTTCAAAGGGGGAGTCCTCCAGTGCGTTCCACTGTGCCATAGAAATTCAGTCTCTAGCCCCCAACTATGCATCCCGCTGCCCTTATCTCCTACCTCCTCCAAACTCACCCAGCCACACATTACCCTGCATTCCAACCTCAGCCGCACTCACAGGCGCACACACACTCACTAACACAGAAGAGAACTCCCGCCCTGGAGACGTCAGATGTGCAGACCCACAACATCCAGGAAGTAAGTCACAAACCAAAGGAAGACGTAAGGACAATTGTATTGGAAATAAAGAGAGAAGAATAGCTGCTGGATTTTTTTAGGAGAGTTCCCAGGAAGGTGGTCACTGAGGCCCTTTGTCAGGGGTAATTTATACAGCCAAGTCACAATGCGGGCACAATGTGAGTCAAACTAAAATCAATCTACAGGATTACAAGTACAGCCTCTTAGGTAATATTGATCCAATAGGGAAATGAGTCACACAGCAAGGGTACATGGAAAGAACATAGCCATTTTTGGGAGGGGTAATATAGGTCCAGATGCTCTGGTCACCACCTATGTGCCTGGTGCTATCTGGTCCAACTGGTGGTGCTAACTACAGTATAATCTTGAATTGTCATTTGTCTCTAGGAAGGCATGCAGGCCTGGTCTCTTCCAATTTGCCTCTAGCCACAATTCTGATGTCTTTATTTTTTGTGCTGACTTCCTTGAGGGCTCAGTCCCTCTTTGACTATTAACTACCACCTTAGTTGCCTACAATAACTCTATCCTGGCTACACTACTTTGTGTCTACCTCTGGAACAAACTGAGGGACCAGGACCAGCAATGTGGCCCCTGGCTTCAACTCTGCTCCAGGTCCAGAGCACACATCTTAGCTCCAGGAAGGGCTTCCCGGAGGGCCCTGTACCAGTTCTCTGTCAGCCCTGCTCAGTGCCAAGAAATACAAATATTTGGATTCCAACTGGACTGGCCCATGTGCAAAGATGCCAGCGCTCACCCACATTTATCTACCACTGCTGAGCTGTTTGACCAGAAAATGTCACAGAGAAACAATACCAGGCTTTTCTCAAACCTCGGCATGTATCTGTCTTCTCAGACTGTATTCCCAGCAGAGACAATCAGAAAGTCACTGGTTGGGCTAGAAGCTAATGATACCCTTGATGACAGAGAATTCCTGGCAATCTTGGACATGAATATATCAATCCTAGAACTAATTTGATATTTCTGGCTTCTTGCCTAGATTCCAGTTAATGTTTGCGTATCTCTACTTCTGTGTAGATACAATTATCCTTCCATTAAATAGCTAAAACCAAAGCTACGAATCATCTCAGTAATGGAAAATTCACTCACTCAATCAAAATCAATCAGTGACTGGTTCCAGGACTAAAACCTTGCATGCTATGCAAACCTCAGTGACTTGCTGTCTTATAGACTGATAAAACAACCTGATGATGGAGACAACGGAGAAATTTCATATTTTATTACTAAAATAACACCTTGGACCACATGCTCTTTGATTGAGAATACTTAGGCAGTACCCTGGTCTGGGTTTTGAGAAGAAAAAACTATAGCTGAGCCCTTGTCTAATCCCCAAAATTAGTTTAGTTGATTCCATCTCAAAAATGGTATAAGGGGGAGTGGGGTTAAAGAAAAGCCAGGCATAAATTTTAAGAAAAAGGAAACTATGTTCTTCCACACATTAGGACTGAAGTTCTGGCCCTATTGCAATGTTAAGAGAAAATGAAATAAATTCACTTCAAGCATTTGCTTCACAGACTAGCTCACTCTAAGAGAGTTTATACAAACTCATTTTCTACGTGGTAATGAAAGGGACACTGAGTCAGGGGTTAGGACAGATGGGTGACAGCATGAGATGGCCCCCGACCTTTCTACCCATTAAAATAGGACACATAATGACTGGCACTGGAATCATTTGACTTCTTGTCCTGTGTCATAATTGAGGAAGGGCAGAGAGAGGAAGGAACAGAACAGTCTGCCTTTGTCTCGTTTTTCCCTTCTGCTGCTCCTGTGGTGCTTAACCTCAGAACCCAGGTGATGTCCAACTAGAACAGGTCACTGCAGACCAGGGACCTACAAAGGCAGCCTCCAAACACCATGCCAGGCAAAGCTGAGACAAGGGCTGGGGAGAACATTTTCGTCCGTAAATTCCTAAGTCTTTGGGAGCTTCTCAAAAGGATGCTTCTATTGTTAATTCCTCAGAAGAACATCGAATGCGGACCTCGGAGCACTTCAGTGTGACCCAGGGAAATGGCAGAGGCCACACTTAGCATCAGAGGCCCCAGGGAGCTTCTGCCTGGGCACACGTGGGCAGCAGCTCTGGAGGGGGGATGTAGCAGGGACAGCACCCCAAGCGTTTACGCCAAAGTGGAAAGGAAGGGATGGATCTCTCCAAGCTGCCGTGAAAGTAACCAGGCCTCGCAGAGCTTTGTCCCTTCCATAGACCGAAGCCTATGGACTGAGTGCAGTTGGGTTCTAATCCCTACAGAGCAAACTAGGATCAGGACTCATTATCTCTGTGTAAGTTTGTCACTTATCTTTTCTTCCTAGAGGCAGTATTCTCGAGGCTGTGCCTCGGTCTCTTTCCTCCAGCGCCGACAGAATCTAGAGACCGACTACAGGCATTACCGTTAATTGACCCCATGAGGACTGAAGCACCCCTCCCTCCCCGCCTGTCCACCTGCCTTAATCTCAAGCATCCGCTGCATGGCCGGAACTCATGGAAAGCACCAAGGGATTTGGTACGGAGTAGCTCAACAATGAGGCAGCTTCTGAGCTATGACACTTCGTTATAATGGCATACGCATTTGTTCAGAGTTTAATGGTCTCCCTGGGGAATGCACCATGAGCACTAAATGATGCTTTCAAAAGAGCTTTAAAAGCAATCACCTGTCCAGAAATTTTAACTTTTTCCCAATTACCACTCAAAATAAAATCTATCCTTGCATGATTTATATCCTACTTTAGTTTTAATATGAAAAGAACCCCTTGCTACCCTAGAGAAATAACATACTTTTTTGATTATGGCACTAATAAGTTATCTTTAAGCAAGAAATAAAGTCTAATATCAAAGTAGGAAGAAAATATTTTTTCTGCTCTGTTGATTACAACTGCTAAAGGTTAGGGAATATTTGTAGACCTCTTACCTTACTTATGTAGAAAAAAGTTCTTTTCTTTTAAAACCTCCAGCCAGTTGATAGCAACTGAAACTGCAGCTATAACATTCTGGGTAGTTTTTCCCTGGTAGGCCATAGTTAAGTATGCTTATTCAAATGCCTTTGGCTTAATACCTCTTCTCTCTTGTTTCTTTTCTTTTACATGAAAAACCATCTAAAGCTTTGATTCCACAATTGTCACCAAAAATACAAACACAAGTACATTTGGGAAAGGTTTCACTTTCTAACTGATAACACTGATACTGAAGTTATTCTGTTCCCTCAAAGAAGTGCTAATTTTTAATTTTTATTTACATTTATAGACTCTTTCTGCAGAGTAAGCCCCGGTGCTTTTTTCTTCCTTTTCTCAGTTTTGAGGGGGCTGTCATTTTATTTCTAACAATGAGATAACGGCAATGTGAACATTTCCTCTAATCAGCCGACATTCGATGTGGATCAAGATTAATACCGAATCTTACTATTAATTGTTCTTCATCTGGAAAAGGCCGTCAACTACAGCATCAGTTTAATGATATCACAGGAAGTTCCTTTCCCCAGACAGAAATCTTCTTTTAAAAAAATTTAAAGTACCTTTAACCTCATTTTGCAAATGGAAATTTACATGATAGCTTCAAGGCAACATTCTACCAAGCAGGGAAATTTTACACAGTCTGGAATGAGAGACTGCAAAGAACTCTAATGCTTATCTTTAACCTCCACCAGAAAGGATTGTTCAAATCACACAAAAAGTCTCTTTCCCCAGTCTCCCTTAAGAACAAACTAGTCGAGTGAGAATAAAACCCATCCTTCAAAGCTCTTTCCAGGAACTCTAGATTCCAAATCGATCCATGCTCTGAAAATAGAAAATCGTGCAAAGATGCTCTGCTTACCTGCGGTGGAAGCAGTGTACCAGCTGTGTCACTACCGTAACCATCCTTCTCAGCTCTAGAGCAGCGAACGCCAGAGCCGCGAAAAGTGGGAAAGCGGTCGTGATTGCCGGGGGCAGGCACTGGCGGCGGCGCGCCTCCTCCGGGCTCCCCCGAGCCCCGCACGCCCGCCGCGAGGCTGCTCGGTCATTGCTGCTCCACCACCCGCAGCTGCTCCGAGCCGCGGCCGCAGCGTGCACACGCGGGCAGCGAAGCGCGCGAGCGCTGCGCCCCAGATCGGCCGCAGCTGGCGAGTGCCGTGCCTGGGGACCGGCTGCTGAGAGGGCTGCAGCTGAAGACCCGCGAGCCGCAAGTGATGCGCCGAGCATGGCTTTTCAGGAACCAGCGTCCGCTGCAGCAAAGCCCAGCTCTCGGCGGGCTCGGAAAGCGGCCCCAGCTACTGAGCATGCTCGGGTTCCCAGAGCTCTCATCAAGGCCTTGCAAGTGTGGAGTTCTCCAGACGTGCAAAAGGGGTGTGCAAAGTGAGGAGAGGGAGAAAGGCGGTGGAGGTGATTTTAAACATGGAGGTCTCCTCCACGCACCTGCCTCGGAAAAGGCAGCGGGGAGAAAAGTAGAAAGGACACCTTGCTATGCACTTAGAAAAAGGAAACAAAAATTTTCTGACACGCTGACAGATGTTTTAGATGCTGTCAAAAGATGAGTCTTTATCCCTCTGCTACACAATCAAGTCGCCTCTGGGGCCCGGCATGGGGTGTAGGCAGAGAAAGAATTCAAGGCCAAAAATCACTGTCACAGATGCATTAGCTACGAAAAAGCCTATTTTTGAAGGTTTAGGCAACGGTCTGCTAACTGATTTTCTAGGCAAGAGGAATCTGCTGCCCAAACAACTTTCTTGAAAGAGCAAGTATTTTAAAAACCGGGCAATTTTGGAAATGTAAATGTCAATCTATATTATAATAACATTTTGAACTTAAATCTTCCATGTGGCAGCTCAATTTTAGTCAAGAAAGTCTGGCTTATTTACGATTGTAAACCCGAACCTTCTCCCAAGGCTTGAGCAACGGCTAGTGTCTTTAAAGTTTGTGTCAGAATGAAGGAAACAGTTTTTCTTGAATTTGATATGAACACATATTGCGCTCCTGACCTCCTCAGCTTTCTGTTTGGGGCTGGTGAAGTACTTGAAAATAGGCGTACACTGTAAGCTGTTGTCTTAAATGCTTCTCATAGGCAAACTGGCTTCCCATTGCTCCTGTGTCTTCAGCTGAGTGTTTCTGTGGTGGCCTTTTTACTTTTTCTCCAACTCCCTCACCTGTGATTCATGCAGGTGAGACAAATTCAAAGCCTTGTTCTCCCTGCTGCTATCAAAACTCACAAGGACGTTACTCTGTAGTTAGCAGGTAACAAAATTAGTTCACTCGGAAAAACTTACATCTGGTCATCTCTGCCAAAACCTTCATGGCTTACACAGAGCCAGAAATAGCCTGAAAGCTGAGTTGTTAGGTCTTCAGTCCCTACCAGGTGTCTCCTTGGTCCACCAGCCCCGTCTCTTGCAGCAGGAAAGTCACCCCTCCCTTCTTTCTCTGGATCCTCCTGCCCTCCCTTGGAGATCAGTTGTCGCCTTGGTCCAGAGCCCTTCCTGGCTGCCCAAACCTTTTGCCCAGCCAGTGTCCAGCACGGGTCTTCCATGATGCTTTCTGCACTGTCTTTAGCCGAATTATGCCCCGCCCACCAGCAGCTGTGAATTCCTTAGCAGGTAGAGCCAATGCTGATTCCTTACATCTATACAGTTGTGTATATCAGCCCAATTCCTGGTTTCCACGGCATCCAGAGTAGATCGTGGCCTGGGGGAGGAAGTCCACTTGGAAAACTGGTGGAGTGAATCTAGAAACGTTTCCTAGAGGGTGTGATACGGGAAGGAACAGGAACCTTTTCAGTATCACCCAAACCAAAGATTGCAGAGCTGGGAAGGAAAATGCAGACCTATTTGTGCAGACTATAATACTGATAAGTACTAATAACTAGGGTAGAGCTGTCTCGTGGTTTTTTAATCCCTACTTTTTGGCCCTAACCAAAACCAGAAACAAAAGTGGAGATGTTGCTGCTCCTCCTATGGGCCCTTTGACCTCACTCATGCAGACTCAAAGCAGAGACTCCTCCATCTCCCTCATCCACCAGCTATAATTTTTTGTGCTGTTCTTTGCATTTCAGGAATCTGCTTCTCAAAGGTTGCCCACAGTGTCCCCATCACCAAAGCCAAGAATGTCTCAGTTTCAGTAACAAAAGTCATAGTTATCACTTACTTGCACCTTCTTCTCTGCCAGACATGGCTAAAGTCTTCATAAACAGCACATTGAGTTACAAGAGCCATCTTTTAGTTGCATTTATCACAATTTTACATTGCAAGCCTACAGTATATGACGTTTGCCAGCATCAGCTTAAACTAAGCACAAAAACAATAGTTGGTATTCGATAATACTGCTGATGAAGCCATGGCTTTGAGAGGCCAGGGTAATACAGCTAATGGGTGGAGTAGGGTGTGAATTCCACGCTGTTTGGTGCCAAAGTTCATCAGCATTTAGGTCGTCTTCTCTCCTTGGGAATACATCCCCGGGAACATATGGCCAGTTAAAGCTGGGGTAGGGCCAATTCCGTGTTGACATGTGGCAAAGCCTACGCCTAAACCCTCTATACAGTCCCTCTCCTCCTGTATAAAACTCTTTCCTCTTTTGAATTCCCTGACATGAGACTTTTCTGATTCTGGTCCCCTCTGTCTCTCTGTCTCTCCATTCAAGTTTCCTTTCTGCTGATGCATGCTCTTGTCCCTACCACTTCTAGGACTGCTGCTTAGCTTTCCAACTGGTCTCCCTGTCCTAATCTCTTAATTCTCTAGTCTTTCTACCTGCGACCCACCAACGTGTCCTCCTAAAAGTTCCTTTACTATTACAGTGAACATTGTTTGCTGCTTTGGCAGCATGCTTCCAATTTTCTCACAGCAGATTCCCCAAGTGCGAGCCTCTATCTATTCATGCCCTCCAAAATAGTCCATTTGCTCAAAGCGAAGTTGACTGCTCCGAGCGGTCTGATGGCAACACCCTACCCTTGCCAAGCACTAGCTAAAGAATGAGTCTGTGGTCCAGCTCTAACTGAAGAAGAGGCCGGGCAAGTTTATCACAGGCTTTAAGAACATTCTTTTCTCTCAAAAGACACAGAAATCCATTCATATTTTATATTTAAACAAGCATGCAGCCATCTCAGCATCTTGAAAAGATCAGCCTGAAAAAGCCAACACTGTTCAAAGAGCAGAGCAGAAATGAAAAACTCGATTCCTTGGGGAAATCAGTGAATTGATCTCCCTACCCAAATGCCCACCTTACTTCTTGGTTTCTTGCCGTGTGAGCCAATAAAATCTATTTAAAGCCACAAGAATTAGGTTTTCTTCTGGCAGTCTGAGCATTGTGAGTAGAGAGGGAGAAAAGCTTCAGTGATTATAAATAAACTCAATTTCTTAGCAAAACACAAAGCTTCCACCAAGATCCAGATTAAAAGACAATTTCTAGATGTTCGAAATCAACGTTTGTGTGTGTGGTGCTAAGAATCAAATCCAGGGCCTCCCACATGCTATATGAGTACTCTACCACTGAGCCCCACCCCGGCCCCAGCATCTCTCCTTCTATACCTCAAATGTTTCTTACACATCCGTGCATAGGTCTAGGTCCTCCAGGAAGCCTTTGTTAGCTACACTCTAACAGGTGAGCTAAAAGATGTTTACTCAGGCAGCCACACTATTTATTACACATTCACTCTGACCTAATTTCTAATTGTCATTACATATGAATTGCTCTCTTACTGGATAATAAATTCCTTAAGGGCAAGACCTATGTTTATCTTTTTTGTTTCACTGTACGTGTCTTAGTCATTTTACTGGTCACTGGGACAAAATATCTGACATCCATAAGTTAAAGGAGAGTTTTATTTGAGCTCACATTTTGGTCCATAGTTGGCTGATTCCAAGAATCTTTCCTGTTCAGTGACAAAAGTCATAGTTATCACTTACTTGCACCTTATTCTCTGCCAGACACAGATGAATCCTTTACAGGCATCACATTTGGTTACCACAAGAATAATCTTGCATGGCAGAGGAGAGCTATCCACACAATACAGAGACAGAAAGCCGAGTGACAGGAAGAGCAAAGCCAGGGAGATACCTTAACCCTTAACCCCGTCCGGGTCATGCCTTCAGCAACCAGCCTTTTCTGACCGGATCCTAGCTCCTAACACCAAGCCAGCTACCCTGATCACCTTCAACAATCTTTAGGGGAACCTCTAGATATAAACCATAGCATTCCACCCCTGCTCCCTAAAATACTCATGTACGTCTCTTTATGTAAAATACATTTAGTCTATCTTTCAGTGTTGCTCAAGTCTTAATAGTTCTGGAATTACTCAGAAGTCCAAGTCCAAAGTCTACCTTGAGACTTAAGGCAAACTCTTATCTCTGACACCCTGTAATATTGAAAAGTTAAACCCCACTGACATACAATGGCACAAGATAAACAGTGTATTTCTCACAGCAGGATCCCAGCAAAACATGGCTGTGTCACTGAACTCTGGAATATGGTGTCTCAGATCACTGCATTTGCAATTCCTTACAAAAGCAACAGGGAGAGTATTTCCCCATAATCCACAACACCTTGCTTCCAGAAGAAGTAAGGCATGATTCCACAATTCATTTGCTTTTAAAAAGTAATTTAGTCTCACTCACTTGGCTATTAACCTTCTGTGGGCCAGTGTCCCTCCACAAGGAAGTTCAATTCTGAAATTTCAGTGCCAGTGAAGGGGTGAGGTGGAGCGTTTTCTTACTCATATCCCATTTTCACAAACTTAATCCCGAAGGTGAGTGGGGATTTGGAAGCTAAATTGATAATGCACTCTGGTTCTTGACTGGAAAATAATTGTCTCTAGTATGATACACAATGTACTATTTCAACTTCCAGTTTTAGGTGATATGAGAATGGAGTTTTCAGATATATTTTCAGGTAAAAAAATCATTAATAGTCTCTTGGAGGGGAAAGTGGGTTTACAAAAATGGGTGATTATATAAGGTATCATATGCATGAATAGGCCAACAAAAAATGCAAATGTTGGTATTTTGGCATATCACTGCACTCTATGTAATGTTCTATGTATCATTAACTTAGTCAAGATATCTGTGCTATAACAATGCTATCTGATTATTATAACTGATACAATAATTATTTCTATTTTAATAATATATTAGAATAATGTTAGAATAGAAATGATTATACCTATCATGATCATCAGTCAGGGTCCAATGAGGAGATAATAATTTGGAAAGGGAAGGGTTTGAATTATATACAGTGACCCCTGGAGTGGTCCCTGCCCACATATTGATGAAAAAATCCACTGGGTTGTGAAGGCCAGAGCTGGTCCACACTCGCAGGGTGAGATTGGCAAGCTGTACGCCTCCTGGAAGGGGGCCAATGAGCCTAGGGTAGTTGGCAGGATGCTGCCCGCTGGGGTACTCATGAGATTGTTGAACTGGCTGGGCAGCTGGCTGGCTCATAGCTGGACTTACCAGAAAACTGCCAGCAAGTCACCACGGAAGAGGCTTGAGTGAGTTCCCTGGGGACCCACAGAACTCACCAGAATCCACCCATGGGGTATGCCACTGACCTTGCAGATCTAAAGCTAGCTGGGGTGACCACAAAACCCATCCTGAAGCCGCTGCTGGGGAGATGCAGCTGTGCTACACCTGGAGAGCCAGTTTAGACAGCAGCACTCACCTGGAGTTGGCCTGGGGAGGTATTGCTGCACTCAGTACTGGACAGCCTCCTGAGTGCTCTGGAACTCCCCTCAATGACCTCGACAGCACTGCTGACAGTCCTTGGCGGTGAGCTCCACTGGGTGTCCTGCAGGTCAGACCAGCACTGCAGGAGCCAGAAAGCTGGAAAGTATACCTACAGGAACCAGGAAGGGATATTCCTCCTCCTGCAGAGTCCCTCCAGCGCCCTCTACCGACAATGCCTAACATCACGCCAGCTGGCAAGACAAACGTTTCAGTATCACAAGCAGGTGATGAGAGAGAGATTTGGAGCCCAGAGGCAATAAATTAACTGACAGTGCTACTGTCAAATACACTACTTTATATTGAAATTATCTCTTCACTCATTTGTCTCTTCTCAGGGGAGATGATAAGTGTTTCAAATGTAAGGATAGTTTTTATATTTTATTGTGTAGCGTAGTTCTTGGGATGTATCATGTTTGCCAAACATTTGTCAAAATTTTGCACTAAGTACATAAATATTGCATTCTGTGCTAAAGGACTACTGGTCTGACAAACACAGGTGTGCTCAAATTTAGTTGGTGTAAAGGGAGATCATTATTTTCATTGCTTGCATGTGACAGTTGTGGTGATTGACATATTGTGTGTCAGTACACTCACTGTTTCCTAAATGGGATTTTTAAAGTCACTGGGAATTTGGATGGGGTTTACTGATTAGAAATACTGTACTCCATAAATTACTAGGTCAAAACAATCTTTCCTTCTTTTGAGAAGCAGGTTACTGTACTCAGAAAATTACTGAGAAAACGGGGGGGGGTAGTTATACTGTAAGCTGAATAAAATTCATTTTACGTAGACTTTAGTAAAGTGGAGAAACAATAAAACAAAAAATTATTCAGATATATAACACAAGTTCCTGGTGCTTGAGTGTGTATCAACAAGATCTATTTCTTTCACATTCTGATTTAAGGACTGAATTTCATCTTACTTTGAAGGTTTTATCTGTCCTGAGTGAGCCCAGGAGTGGAGGAATGAGATGAATTTATTTTAGCACACATCAAATAATTTAGTAAGCATCAAATGAGTGCCGCAGGCAGAATAATAATAGAAGAAGGGAGTGACAGAAACAAAGATGTATTTTAAGGACTTGGCTCCACCAGTTGTGAAGCTGGAAAGTTTGAATTTTGCAGAACAGACCATTAGGCTGGAGATTCAAGGAAGATCTGCCATCTCAGTCTGGAGACAAAATTCCATCTTCCTTGGGGACCGCAGCCTTTTCCTCCTGACACCTTCAGCTGACTGGCCAGGTCCAACTCACACTGATGAAGGTAACCTGATTGACTCAGGGTCTCCTCCTGGCTCAAAGCACGGTCACATCTAAGAAGTAACAACTAGATTAATGCATGAACAAATACATGGGCGTATCAGACTAGCCAAGCTGACATAGAATATAAATTAATCACCACAGCATCTCACTCCATTTATGAAATCAATATAGCAATGATAAGACTAAAAGCTGATGCTGACAGGGGAGAGGAAAAAGGACAGGGAGGAGAGGGACAGGGAGAGAGAGAGGGAGAGAGAAAGGGAAAGAAAATATCAGTATAAGGAAACATGTTTAAACATTTTATTTGAGTAAAAGATTTTAAAAATGTGAGTACTCAGTCATAGTTCAACAGAACCATTTCTTGTTCTTTCTTCTCTCTCTCTCTCTCTTTTCTCTTTGGTGACAGGGTTTTTGCTATCTAGTCAAAGCTGGCCTTGAACTCATTACACAGCCTAAACTGGCCTCAAACCCACTCTGCCCCTCCTGCCTCTGCTCCCTGGATGCTGGGGTTATAGGCATGTGCCACCATGACCTGCCTTATTTTCTATATTTTCAAAAATCCTGTGTTTATAGCTATAAATTAGTCACCCTATTTATTATTGTTTTATAGAATAAATCCTTTCTAAGTTTTACCAATATGTAAAATGGCTTTTCTTCTTCCTGTGTCTCATTCCTTTCTAAAATTAATGTTCTCCTCCCTGAATAATTTATTCAGCAATATTTGTGATTGGATGTAGCATTTGAACACTATGTAGTATTTGAGCGCTCCCTTCATTTGGACATAGCATTTAAATGATAGTTCCTATAAATATAAACTACTTTTCTAAGCATTCTGGATGTATTATTGTACGGTCTTTTCATTGCTATACCTGCTGTTTTCAGTGGTTTTTGTGCTTCGTTGTTTAACATCTCTGTTTCGGGTATGCAGTAACTAATCTAAGTACGTGTTTAGTTTTGTTATCCTTTGATTACTTGTTTTGACTGTTGGATCGTGGATTCTTCATTAAATCCTGGAAACATATTTTTATATCATTTAGAAAATCAGCTTCTATTCTCTCTAGTGTCTTTCCATGAACTACGTTATCCATAGGCTGCGCTTTCTTTTTGTTCCCCACGTCTGCCAGCTTCTCTTGCACATTCTGTTTTTTGCTGTGTAACTCCCACAGCGTTTTCCTCACTGCAGTCTCCTCACTCATTCCTTCTATCTCCACATATTCTTATGTTTAATCCATGTAACAATTTTTAAATTACAATAATTATATATTTTCTGCAAACAGATTTTTTTCTTTTTAAGTTTGCCTGGAAAATGTCATCGTAACTTACACCTTTCTCATATTCTTGTGTTTAGTTTTACCACTTTAATTATTTGGAAATTCTTATTTTATAGTTTATGCCCAATAATCCTATACTTGGGGTGTGACTTAATCATATTTTTTTCTTGGCTGAGTTTTATTGTGGATTGTTTCCTTGTGTGTTTTGTAATTTTAGGTGGCGAGTTTATTTTCCCAGGGTTTTATGATGGGAATTTTATTATTTGACTTAAGATATCCCAGGAGCATGATTAATCTAGGCCCAACATCCATGTTAACTTACAGTTATATAGTTCCTAGACTACAGAGATAATGGAAATCCAACCCTAAAATTTGTAAGATAAAGCTAATGTACGAGAAATTTCTTTTTCAGTTTCTTCGATTAGACCCTTGGCTGAGATGAAAAGTTTGCCTTGTCACCTGTGTATGCTGGGAACAGGTCATTTTGCTCTACCCTTCCTCATATGTACATAAAAGTTCAATTATTTATCTTTTTGTAGGTCCAGTTCCTTATATGCTATCTCAGCTTGGATTTATACTCAGTTCATTTCTAAGTCTTTATTTTATCAAGACATTTCTAGTTTATCTAAGACTCTTCTTAGAAACTTAAAGTGTCAAACATTATATATATATATATATATATGCTTTATACATATATATGATCAATATATATACACAAGGGTATACTCCAACTTGTGATCAGTTTCCTTTATATTTTTGTTCTCTAGACTTTTCCTGCAGTTTCTTGTGAGTCTAGTTATGTATTTTTAAATAATTTTTGTTACCTTTTATACATTATTTCTTTGAATTTTATATGAAGATTTTCTATTAATGTACTGCCCTGTCTTCAGAGAATCTCAACTTCACTTTACATGACCATAAAACACATTAATCTGCCTACTTTACAAACCCATCAAAATACTTTTATGTTAATTTTGATGGTATTTTAATAGTTTCAGATAAGGAGAAAATTATATGCCATGGACAGTAAAAATGGTCCCCACTAAAAGATCAAAAAGCTGACAATCAATCAGTAAATAAGGTATTCATCTAGAATTTTTGCAACTAATTCAGAATGAAATGCAGAAATGACTATGAGTAGATAATAGGTTGAGTGACCTTTTTGCCTAGGCAAAGTCTTTTATTAAGGGAACCTAATTCTAACAAGAAAATTGGAATCAAATTTTGAAGGTCTAGTGTGCAAATTAATGGTCCTGAATGTTTGTCATTCATCAGTTCTTTGCAATATAAAAATTATTTAGCTCTGTGTTGGCTGGCCTGCAAGAAAATGAAAAAATGAACAAATGCATTTATGGCTCAGGGTAATATAAATTGGTGCCATTTCTCTAAAAAGCAAAGGGCCAGTATGTAATAAGATCTTAAAAATATATTTCTATAGTTTGACAAAAAGAATTCTACTTTTGATTCAATAGCTGTCTTTTTTAGTCATCCTTCTAGTTCTTTTTTTCCCTTGTTTAGGGAGCCAATTATTTGCCAAGCACTAAGATTATTCTACGAAAAAAAAAAAAAAAATTTAGACCTGATTCTTTCCCTTGAGAAATCATGAGCCCTCTAATTCATTTCCTCTTCTACCTTCACATTCCTACCTGTCCTTCCAGAGACGTGCATTATCACAAAGGTATTTAAAACATGATAATTTATCACAGAAGAAGAATTTCCCCCTATGCTCCTACAACATTAATGCAAAGGAGTACAGTATTAACAAGAAAATGAATATATGGAATTATATTTCTGCCATGGGGAAATGATATAAACTCCAGCTAACTTCCAGCCATAAATATCCGAGATAAATGGAAGCTCTAGAGGAAAATGAAGGGCTGGGATTTAGTTTAGCGGCTCAGCATCTTCCGGGCAAGTGTGAGGTCCTGAGTTTGATTCCTGGTGCCTCCCCCCAAAAAAAGGGAAATGATTTCTTTATTCATTTTTACCATACTGGAAATTGAACCCAGGGCTTGGTCCTCAGCTACATCCCCGGCCACTATTATTTTATTTTTTTGACACAGGGTCTTGTTAAATTTCCCAGGCTGTGTAGAACTTAGGAGCTTCCTGCCTTTGTTTCCCAAGTAGCTAAGATTACAGGCATGCACCACCGTGCTCAGCTGTTTATTTATTTTGAATTGATGAATAAAATTTTACATGTTTTTCACATACAATCTAATGTTTTGAAATGTGTATACATTGTGGTGTGGCTAAAGCAAGCTAATTAGTGTAGGTATTTCTTCACATATTCATCACTATTGTGGTGAGAACTATCCTTCCTTAGACATTTTCAAGAGTATAACACATTGTTACACCATGTTGTAATACAGAGGAGAATTAACTTTCACCATTGAAGAACAGGTAACACAAGACTTGAAAAAACTTTAAACCTCCCATCACCTTGCTTGCTGCTCTGGCGTAGATGGTTGAGGAAGTTGAAGTCTGCACACACTTTTTTTTTTTTTTGCACACATTCTTGAGTTGAGTGGATTAAAGTTCAGGATGTGGGGCAGATCTTCCCAAAGAAGGGAGATACACAAAGAAAATCTCCAGAAACTCAAGGGAATCTGAACTCCAAAGTGTTTCTACATGAGGAGATTTTTCCCTAAGGTCGGACTCAAAAACAGCTGTTAAGCAGCAAATGGCTATGAGGACATATAAAACAAACATTCCCCAGAGTTTACAGAGCCAGAAATTGTTTGAGGATTCTTAATCCGGGGTACAGAGATAACATGAAGGAAACGAAACTTGAAGGAAAATTTCTTACAAGTGAACAAAATTGGTCTTAGAATAGACTACTCTAGACCCAAATTAAAATAATTTAAAAGTAAATCACAAAAGCAGCAAGATAAACTTAATTCTACCATTGTGCTACACCCCCAGTCACATCATGTAAACTTTATTAAAGTTTCATTTGTTATTCCTCAGTGGAGCCATTCTTAAATTGTGAACTAATTAAAGAATGTAAGAACTGTAGTAATCCAGTTTGGTTTTAGAACTAAGAAAACACGAATTGTGAGAAAATCCTGACTTTAACAATATAACTGCATAGTGTTTCTTCCCTGAAATGAAGGCAAGGTAAATAAACTGCATGAAATAATTATATAATAATTTGTGAGTTAGGCAGTGTCTTCATTTTATTACTGACTCAGATATTACTAGCATCCACCAGTCAACCAAATTTGTGCCACAGTGGTAAAATTCAATTTTCTTGACATTCTTTTAATTATACAAAAGCCATGTTGGACATCCTTTTAGAATTTTACGAAGACATTTTTGTCCAGACAAGGGGCTAGAACACAGTTTATTTAATGGCTTACCAGCCTGATTTTACTGTTTAAATGTTTTGTTAGTAGTTAGAATTGGCTTAGAGACAGGGCCAGAGCCACTGAATCACAGCCCAACACTTAGCTGTGTGGACTCATTAACCTAACCAGGTGATCCCGTAGGGCCTGCTTGATACCCACCCTCTGCACCGCCCTGGGATCATTTGGAAAGCAGCAGTGCGGGCAAACTAACCTGAGGACATCCCACTGGGGGAAAAGCCATCAGAACAGAACAATGCTTGGAAATACGATGATCTCTGCTCACCAGCTCACAGCCCAGGCACCTTCGTGGAACACTGAGTAGACTGGGCGGAGATAGTCACATTTTCCACCTGGGAAGTATTTGGCACATTCTGTTTAGAGTCTATGCAAATCTGGAGTGGTAAAGCATTGTGTGTTTACTTCTGTTGTTATTTTCTCTAAAACAAAATGACTGATTTCAATGTGTGGAAGCACTTGTCATAAAGCATGCTAGATATGACTTGGGGGTAGCATTTTGGGGTATTGAAAAATACCCCAACCTCATCTTATATGTAATAGGATAGAGTATTTCCTTAGTATAGATAATGGGGAAAAACTGCAGCTGTCAGAAGTGATAGCCCAGACTGCTCTTATAAAGCACTTCCTTAAAGCTGTAAATCACTTGTGTTAGCACAACATTGTAAATTTTCTTCTCATCCCTGTTACTCTTCTCTCTGTTTATATTCCCCAACTTTTATTTTTTATTGTCCTCCTTATAAGTGTTTACACAAACTGTCATTTTCGAGTAATGCTTTTTATAAAGAATTTAATTTTTTTTTTTTACATTTTGAACATATTAAGCATCAAAGATGTGTAGTAGGCTCTGTGTATAATAATTCTGGTTTAGATTTAGGGACAGGTTGGGGAAGAAGATGCTTTTGGTTTCAACCTTCAAGAATGTTTTTATCAGTAGAGTGCTGAAACTATATTCACAGAGTGCTGTAATTATATTCACTAGTATTTTTAGTTCAATATAAAAAAATCAGAAACATACACAAAAACGCAGAGAGAAACAACAGTTAAAAGCACTGGCTTAGGTCCAATAGACCTCAATTTATTCTGAGCTCTTCTTTTACCCACTGTGGGACATAGAACAATTGGCTTAACCTTAAAACTCTGAATTTCCTCATCTGCCAAGTGGGTATAATTATAGACACTATGTATAGAAATGCAAGAATTAAATAAAATAACCTGGATGAAATGCTTGGAACTGTGTGAGACGCTACACAGGCTTCTCAACATTATCATTGGTCTCCTTATTTTAACTGCCTGTCCAACTGCTCTTATATAATAAGGTGTTAATGCCGCAGAATAGAAAATGTAGATTGTGAATAAGCATAAGCTAGTCTTCCTTTGCTTCTGCTAACCCCATCCCTACTGAGGTTTCCTCATGTGTCCTCCTCCAAATTATTTTGGAAACTAGCACACGTGGGGTCTTCCCTGAGACTTCACACAACAATCAGAACTTGACACCATCTTGCACTTTTACATAACTCTCATTTTTTATTGTAACAGTGTCACAGTCTACTGGGCAGATAGACTGTAACTTATGTAACCACTTTTCTTTTGTAGTTTTGTTTTCACAATTATGTCTATAAAGAGTAGTTCTAACAATAGAATTTTTAGACTAAAGTGTATGAACATTTTTTATTTTAATACATTTTGCCAAATTCCCTTCCTAAAATTTTTGCAATAATTTACTTTCACGGTGTTTTATGTATTGTACATCTTTCTGAAAATATGAATGTAAGTGATTTCTTTTCAATTAAATATACTAGGGATATGATTCACTTTTTAGCAGAGTTCATGGCTTTCTCATCAGTTTTGAAAGATGTAGACTTTCATTTTTCTGTTGATGTGCCTTCAAAATATGGACTCATATGTGCACTTTTAATTAAAACCCACCCATGGGCTGGGCTTGGTGGCACACCCCTGTAATACCAGCACTTGGGAGGCTGAGGCAGGAGGATCACTGTAAATTTGAGGCCAGCCTGGGCTATATAGTGAGTTCCAGGCCAACCTAAACGGCATAGTGAAACCATGTCTCAAAAAGACAAAAAAACAAACCCACCCATGGGAAGCTTGACAATGCTCTTTCTCCAGGATGTTCACATCTGAATCCTTTGATTTAAGCTTAGTGAGACTCATGTCAGACTCTAGTCTCCAGCATCAAGATAATATATTTGTGGTGTCTTAAGCCACCAAGTTCACAGCAGCTTGCTAGAACAATAGCAAATGAATCACCCTGTATGTGTGCTACATGAAGTCTCCACGGCCGGCACATGGTCTCTCTAGGAATAGGTGAGAGCACAGACCGGAAAACGAAGAGCTCTTTGCTACTTAAGGCAGTTAGGAGTTGAGCCAGCTGAATGAGCAACAGGCAGGGTGGACCCAGGGAGGCCACGACATAGAAACACAAATGTGATCTTACTTACGTGTGGAACCTAAAATAGGCAAACTAGAAGTGAAGAAGAGAACGGTGCTTGTCAGGAGCGTGGGGAAGAGTTAAAAGGGGAAGTATTGATCAAAGAGTAAAATGTTTCATCTCTGCAAGGAAAATAAGTTCTGGAGATAGACTGTAGAGCAATACTATCCTGGATCCCTAAAAATTTTGCTAAGAAGGTAGGTTTTCTGTTGAGTGCTCTGGCCATGGAACTCCACAGCATCCCAAGTAACAAATTACAAACTAATTACCTAGCAAATTAAATAAGCTTTCCTCTGTGATTTGAACATGTATTTGTAAATCTATTTTTAAAAACACATGCCTATTCACTTAGTATTTATTGGTACCTATTTTCAGGGGCCCACTGTGCTAGGTCCTGGACAGATGAATGCCCCAGATGGACTTTTCCCTCCCTTCACATGTTGCATTTCAGTAAGGAACATAGCCAGGTCCAGCACTGTGACAAAGGCTTTGATGGGGAAAGACCAGGGAGTGGGGTAGGTGTGTGGAGGGCACTGTCCACGGTTTGCCATGTGGAGGAGAACATAGAGCTCTTGCTCAAGGGAGGGACGTCCCAGCTGCAAACAGGTGCAGCCACTCAGGTGAAGGATGGACCTGTGTAGGTAAAGGGTGGGATGCAGTAAGGGCAATCAGTCCTGTAGAAAGCACAGCAATCCCAAAGACTTAGAAATGAAGCATGAAATGACACAGAGAACAGAAGGAAATGAATGAGGCTGAAGTTCTTAAAAGACCTCACTGTTCTTATTTCTTCTTTTTCCTCTGTCTAGGCAGAGTCAGCCCTGAAGGTCTGCATTCAGAAGAGTTACTCTGACCAGAGGACAGACTTGAGGACAGGAGAGAAGGATCCACCTGGAGGAAGAGGAACAGTTGGGAGACAATTGCAAAAATCAAAAATAGAGCCACGACAGTGGTAGACATAGACCCAAGAGAATGACTTGACAAGATCTTCAGATCGCAAGCTTGGCAGGACCTGGTGATGAGAGAGGATTGGTAGGCGATGTGACAGAAACAGAAAGAATCCAGAGAGACAGCCAGATTTTTGGCTTGGCAAGAAACCCTGGAGGCTTCCCTCCTGGAAATGCTGACTTTGAGGACTCACAGAGGATCCACTAGGAGAGGTCTAGCAAACGGGTATAGAAATAGGGAGCCCCAGACAGTTGCTTGGGATGGAAATTTATGAATTATTAGCCAAAGTGTTAAACACTAAACAAAGCAAAGAAAGCGGTAAAGTATCTCAGTGGAGGTTGTAGAGTGGGCAGAAGGGCCAGGGCGGGACCCCGAGGAGACCAAGAGTCCATGAGGAAAACCTAGAGAGAACCATTCCAAGGCAGAAGAGGACCTGCCAGATGGAGATGCAGTAAGAGGTCAGCAACACCTGCTGAGCAGAGTTAAATTAATCCTGAATTTTGTCTGAGAGTCGTGTTGAGGGAGGCCTTGAGCTGCATTAGAGAAGTTCCAGTAGTGTGATGCAGGGCAGAACTGTGGCCGTGGTAGGTTGAAAACCACCTGGGCAATTCCAGGCACAGGCGCTGGATGATCTTCCAGTGAAGGAGAGGAAACTTGCTCTGTGGGACAAGAAGGAAAAAAGCAAAGTGAGATGCCTTTGTGTTCTCATAAGGGGAAAACAAGCTTGTGTTCACATATTAGAGAATGACCTTCTAATACCTCTAAATGTAGGTAAAAACCAACCTGAATCCATGAACTGTCTCATCTGACAGAAACAGGACCAACGGCATACCACAAGATGAATCTCACTGTCTCAACAGGAGCTTGGTCACGATTCTGCTACTCAAAATAAAACGCCTGTGTTAGGAAACTCCGAGCTTTGGCAATGGTATGATTGAAACAGAGGGAACAGGTGCTGCAAGGGAGGAAAGAAGGGAAGCGGGAGAGACCATCAGCCGGGTCCTCTCTAACGTCCCTCCTGCCCTTAGCCCTCCACTCTGTGAGATACAGCAGGGTGCGATGCACGGAGCGCTGCTTCTGCGCCACAGCCCTGCCCACCTGCTGGTGGTAAGGATCCCACCCCGCAGACTCGGCCTCCAGATCCAGAATCAGACCCAAGGACCAGAGCCCCCGGACCTGCATGGCCCACCGAGTGGGGGCTGGGATTCGTCCTGTGGTCTGCGCTCGTCTCCGGGGCATCTGAGCCCACAGCACTGCAGCCTTCTTCTTGGTCACCACGCGCGGGCACCTTGGGCTGGGCATCCTCTTGTTCACTGCTGAATGCCTACTGCGTTCCAGGCCCTGCGCTGGAGACAGCTAGATGTCGACGAAAGTACACCGCATAGGGATACACATTTGTGACAGAAACAGTGCTGATGTACTCCCTGCACCTAAAGCGGTGTGTGGCACAGTGCAGGTCTCGATAAATACTTGTTCATTTAAGACACAGACTCGGCCTTTACGTTGCTTGACTCTAGGATATGACAAGAACATATACTGGTAATTTTAGAATAATGTGGCAGCTGCTACTGTGGGAAATCAACAGGAGGACCATCTTCCCTCTCCGAGGGGTTCTGATCTGTATTCTGCTTCCCAGTCTGCGGTCTCCAGCTGCCTGCCAGCCTGCCGCCCTCCGTGCTCTGCTCTGCCTGTGTCGCTCTGATCTGCAGTGCTGGCCGAGACCCCTCTGAGATCAGGGCACAGCCGTCTTCACGACTGGGTCCTGTTCCTAGTGAGATGAGCGCTTACAGCTACTGGGAGAGATGAGGAGAGGCGCGGGCCAGCCCCAGGCGTCAGCGCCTTACTACACATTCATTACATCTTGGACAACCGACAGGCGCTTAGAGGGCCGGGCATCCCGCGAAGACAATCCTGGCCGCAGCCCCACTGCCGGCCCCGCACTGGCTGCCCCTTAGAATCCCCATGTGACTAAGGTGTTGAGCAACTTCTCCAAGAGTTAGCAACCTAGCTGCCGTCCCAGCCTTCCTCTTTGCCTATGTGCATCTCTACCGTAGGGAAATGTCCTCACCAGAGCGAGGCGTGGTGACAAGAGGCTGAAGGAGCCTCAGAGAGCAGCTGCGGCTCTTCTGTGTGGCTTCAGAGAAGCCGCTTAAATTCTCTGCCTCTCCATCTCTCCTTTCTGTTCTAAAACGCCTCCATTTTTACATCTCAGACATACAGCAAAGTTGCAAGAATAGTACAAAACATTCCCAGGTATCCTTTGTCTGGATTCACAAATGTTAATAGTTTCTGCAGTCGTTTTATCCTTTTCTTAATGTCTATATGCATGTACTCATAAATATATACATACTGTACTTACCGAATATATATATACTGTACTTATCAATTTATTTATTTATTTAGTCTTTTTGAGACAGGGTCTCACTATGTGGTTCAGGCTGGCCTTGAGCTCACTTTGTAGCCCAGGCTGGTCTCGAACTCTCAATGGTCCTCCTGCCTCAGCCTCCCTAGTGCTGGGATTACAGGTGTGATCCACCATGCCTGGCCCATTACTCTTATATAATGGCTAGCAAATATTCATTTTAAAAATTCCATTTTTTCTAGATCTGTGAGTAGGCGCTCTCCTACAAGAAGTTTGCCTTTCTCCCCAACTTGTTTTTCTGTGGACTCATGATATTTTATATTTACAAAGACACACAAGCAGGCTTGAAGAGGTTCCCAATGGCAAAGCCTGCAGTAATCTGAGTATCAGAATAAAGATTAGAAATTAAAGCATTATGTGTGTCTTTGTAAATATCCCACATCATCCTTTGATTAAGTACGAAGTATTCTGGGCTATCCCACCCCTTTTCCTCACTTATGGTCAGCCATTTCCCCCAATACTGGCACTTTAGGGACCGGTGGTATTTAGAAAATGAGATCTGACACTCAGGGTGCTCGGTGGTACTGATGTTTCTTTGCTTCTAGTTCCTCTCAAAGGACAGAACTGGAGGAAGGGCTGAGAGAGAAACACATGCTCATTACATATACGTGCAATGTCTAGCTATGTGCACAAGCGCACATGTACATATGTAGACTCACACATAACTCATATCTCCGTGTCTACCTCTCCCCCATAGCTTCACACTCCATCCCAGTCCTCTTTTCATATTTATTACTATCTTGTCCAACTGTGAGAAATCTGGCACCCATTATCAACAATCTCTGTATTTGTGCATGAAATCCCAAAATATACAGCAAGTAGTTTTGGAATTATTAGCCTATGCTTTGGGGCAAAAAAAGAAGTAGATTATATTCAGTACTAGTTTAAAGATAATTTTACATCTAACATGAAGACAAATCATCTAAACATCACGTCAGAATGTTAGCTGAGTTAATGTTTTCATTCCCTGGATTGTGGTTATTTGTTCATGTGATTTATACAGTGTGGTTCATTCATTTCTGTCTGCATGACATTGCAAGTGTACTGGTGAACTGCAGTGGGAACAGGACTTGGATTGGCTTTGTTTCTCTTCTTCAAGGTTTTCCATTTAAGCTGCTGGCTTTAAAACTAAGGAATATACATTTTATCACATTAAAAAAGTGTTTATCAATTCCCATTTTCTTGAGTGTTCTTATCAAGAAAGGATATTGATTTTTAAGGGCCCTTTTCAGCATTTATAGAGATAATCATATTATTTTTCTCCTTGAAAATTTTGACATGGCCTCTTACACTAATGAATTTTCCACTTTTGAAATAACCTTGCATTCCTAGGATAATAAATCCTGCTTGGTTATGGTGTAATTTTGAAAATGTGGAGTTAGATTTTTTTTTTTTTTTTTTGCTGATACTTAGGGCTTCCCCATCAATAATCATAAGTTATATTGAGTTTCTGTTTTTCTTTTTGTACGACCTATATCAAGGTTAAGTGTCAGTGTTACACTTACTTCATAAAATGAGGATGCTTTTCTTAATTATCAATGTTGTGTACATGTCCCATTGGAGCACTGGGACTATCCGATTTCTGAAGGTTTGATAGTGATTTGCAGTGGCTGTTGCACAAATTGGAGGTTGTTATATTTCCCTCTTGGGAGATGTCAGATCAATCGAGTTGATGGACCTGGAAGTACTTTCCAAATGGTACCTTATGAGTCACATATTAATTATTATAATAGAGGTAAAAACAAGGTATAGTACAGATAAGTAATTAAACCTGCCTCAATGGAGAAAGCAATAGACACCTGAGAAATTTCATAAAAATTATATTTTAGTTCAGTTTTTCAATGAGGAGTAGGTTTTATTTAACCAAGAAGTAAATATCCAAATAAAGAAAAGAGTGTAAGTAAGCAGACCGAGGTTTTTTAATGCAAAAATTGCCAGATCCACATAGTAATATGCACTTGACCCTCTGGCGTACATTGGTTTTTCTGATTCCTTGACAAACCCAAGGTAGGTGTTATTCCCATCTTAAGGTCAGAGAAGGCAGTGAGTTTACAGTAGGTGATAGAGCCTAGGTCAAGGCCTGGTGCAGAGCAGGAGCTTTTTAAATGGGGAAATTTCTGATATAGAACCATGATAGCACCTTGGTTTTTTGCCCTTCCTCCACACTTTATTTTGTTTAATATAATTTAAAAATTTTATGATACTATATTCCTTATTCATCATTTTGTGTTTCCCTTATCTTCACAGCCAAACTGTAGATCGTTTTAATAGGTAAACATTTGCTGCTAAACATTTTCTGTCTCAGGGCTTCCCAGCAATAGAAATCCCATTTTTTATTCCATTCTTGTACTTTGCTTCCTCCTAGTAGCTCACAGCTTTGCTGGGAAGCTGACTCTTCCCCCGTCTCCAGCCAGGGATGAGCCTTAAGTTAATCAGTGCATCCCAGGGTGCCGGCCACAGAGACTGGCTCGGGATCCCATGTGAGCCCTTAAGACTGGACCCTCCTGGGAGAGAAACGTCCTTACTCTTTCTCTCTGACTCTGCAAAGGAATATAAGTAACCAAACAGGAAACACAAGAAGTGAAATTTACCAAAATGGATGCCCAGGACTCTTCAGCTAAGTTCTATTATGCTACAAGGCTCTATGATCCATGGTCCATTTTGATAAAATGAAGATGTAATACCATGTCTGAGTTCTAAGTTTCTTCTTAGAGTCTCAGGACCAAAACTTCTGGCAAATACTTTCACATCAAGCTTGTAAATCTAGTCATTAAAGAGCTTTGACTAAGCTCATTCAACCCCATGTGCAGGCCCCCACAGGGCACCGCCGGTGGACAGCTAGCCACCCATGGAGGGGACCGGTGTTGCCCACAGTTACCCAGGTACAGTATTGCTACTGGGAGTGAAAACTGATTTATCTCTTCACTTTGGTGTGCATTTGACTGCATGTAGTAAGATGGAAAATACACATGGGTTATACTGAGTTTTCATATTATCTCAACTCATTTAGTAAAAAGTAGTATTTTTTAACCATGTTAAATTAATTTTCCTTGATTTCTAAAATGTAGTTGAACATCTTTTCACAGGTGTATTAGCCCTCTGTACTTATCTTCTTTTTGTCTTTCTTTTTTTACATCCTTTGTTCATTTTTCTTTGGCACTGTTCATTTTTTTCATTTATATATAACAGTAGTTTCTATATTACAAATACTGTCCTTTGTATGTTGTGTAGTTGCAAAAAAGTTCACATCACTGTCTTAATGTTGGATATATTTTTATTTTTCCCCGCCTCTTACTTTCTTATTATAAAATGATATTAATTTTTTTAAAAGTTTAGATTTCTATTCCATTTGGAATTTTTTATGATGAGAAAATGATAATTTATTTTTTCAAAAGACAGTGTGGTTATTTATTGAATTTATATATTTTCTTTTTCATTTATGTTTTCTCTGTCTTACACTATTTCAGAACCTAGGTAGGGCTTTGTATACCTTAGCCTGTTCCATTGACCTATTTATCTGTTCTAAAATCAACATCACATTTTTTAATTCTATAGCCTAAAACAAAATCTTGATATCAAGAACTTCTTTTCAAAATTAGCCTCTTTGGGGCCGGGGATGTAGTTCAGCTGTACAAGTGTCTGCCTGGTAAGTGCAAGGTCCTGAGTTTGATTCCCGGTACAAAAAAAAAAAAAAACTATTCTTGAATTTTTTACTCTTGTGTGTGAATTTTGGAATCAAGTTGGTCTGATAAACTGAAGGTCCCACTGGGAGTGTTTTTAGAAATCAGTATTGAGGCAAATCAACTTTTTTTTTAAACAACATTGCAGCTCCTAGTTCATAAACATCTGTTCAATTACCCAGTGACTTTCTAATGTATTTCAACACAGTTTTACCAGTTTTACACACAATACTTACTTAGTTTTATTCCCGGTAACTTAAGATTGTGTTACTATTTTAAGTAAGTTTTATTTTGAATAGTTTTGAGATGGCTGGTTGGATGTTCTATCAATTTTGCTAGCAATTTTGTACCAATTTTACACATTTACCCTACTTATCCTATTTCCCACAACATTGCTACTCCTGATTGACTTTAACTAGACGGCTGTTTACTTTTATTTTATATGTTAATACTATGGTTTCTCTTCAGATTGTATAAATCTTTTGCCTTTTTTATTTTATATGCTATATCATCATGTCATCTGTCAACAACAACCTGGTAACCTTTTGTTTGTGATTTATCTCTTAGTTAACTAAGACTTTCAAACTACTGAATCATAAGGGAGGGATACATGGTATACTTGCCTTTTTATTGTTATTTGAAAAGTAATATCTAATCATTAAATGTATTGTATGATTTGGAGTTGTGGTGCATGATTCCTATCAAGAGATTTTCTTTTGTTTATATTTGAGATTTTTTTCTAAAATCACAAATTTTAGTGGATCTTTTATACTTACCTTCTATTACAAAGATCACAGTTTTCTCCTTTAAGCTGATATGTGATAATTTACATTGATTGGCAGGTGCTGAAGTCTTGAATCAGTCCATTTTGTGTTGCTGTAACAGATTACCTGATACTGGGTACAATACAAAGAAAAGAGTTTATTTAACTCACAGTTGCAGGGGTTCAGGAGCAGATGAGTGGCACTTGCTTAGATTTACTGAGGGCCTTGTGGCCGACAGCATCGCAGTGGCAGGAGTGTGTGTGTGTATGTGTGTGTGTGTGTAAGACGCAAGTGTCACATGCACAAGAAGGACTTAGAGGAGGTGTCATGTTTCTGTGTAGCAACCCATTCTCACAGGAACTAATCTACTCCTCAAGAGAACCCTTAATCCCTTCCTTGTGTGGTGTTTCAATGACCTGTCCATCTTCCTTCCACTGAACCCTACTTCAGAAAGGGTCTGTCAGCTCAGTACTGTGATGCTGGTGGTCAAGCTTCCAGAACATGACCTTTTGGGGGATGACCCCAAACCACTCCCAAACCACAGCTCCTATCCTTGCGTTCTTGTATTAAACTTTTAAGGGCATCATCTATTATTTTTTTAAAAGACACAATTGGGATGGATTTGATAATATTTAACTTTTGATTTTTAAATATATTTTTATTGTGAGCTCAATCTTTTTTTTCTCTTTTACAACAGTTGTGCAGCTTTGGTATCAATATTTTGCCACACTTGAAAATTAATTGAGTAGCTATTTATCTTTACACCGTTTTGTAGGATAGTTTTCATATGAAAGGGATTAGCTGGCCTTTCATGGCTTGACACAATTTACAACCCAGGCTAGATGTACTTTAGGAAAGGAATTTTTCATTTTTACTCCCTAATTATTTTTTAATAACTGATGATTTATTTAAACTTTCTATATCTTCTGTTTTGCTTGAAAACTGTCCCTTTTATGAAGTTCTCCATTTTTAATTATGGGATTGCTAAAATCCTCCACTCTATGTGAATTGCACTTACTTTTTCAGTTTTACTGTTTTATTTACATTTTCTCTGTAAGGCACAGGACTTTGCACACAAGGTAGGTGTCTGTGGGATCTGAAAAGATACATTTCTTCCTTCTGGGTCCTGGGATTGTAGTTTTATTTAAAAATAAACTTAACCTTAACAATCTGCTTTCTTCATTTAAAAAGAACACATGCAAGCAACAGGATTTCTATTTTATAAACCAAATTCAGAATCAGCAAGGCCACATGCTCCTTCTGGTCGTGAAAAGTTTGGGAGCTGAGGCTGGGAGAAAGCAAGTCATGAGCCAGATGTTCCCGGACAATCATTCTGCCCCGATCTGACCAGCACTCCGGAAGGCCCATTTTCCTATACTGGATAACCTATCTCTTATTTGGGGTGTTTTCCAATACTGTTACTTTTCTTATCATTATTTTTATCTTTCCATATGCTTTGCCAAGTCTGGGTTACGTCATTCATCTGGCTTGACATCTGGTAAACCCTCTCAAGCTGGAAACACATTGGCTTCTACAATTCTGAAACCATTTATATCCACACATCTTCTCTCCCTCATTCGTACTTGTAGGCTGTAATTAAGAGGGTGTTGGGGCTTCTCAATTTATCTTCCCTGTCTCAATATATCTTCCATATTTTCCATCTTTTTTTCCGTGGTGAATTTTAAGTAAATTCCTCAGTTCTTTCTTCATATCATTAATCTTTCTTTTCAGTCATATTTAGATCACTAGTTATCTTGTGTACTTGGTTTTTCATAGTAATGATTTTATATATATATATATATGCTTTTGTATGATTACTAGCTGATTATATATATATAAATATATGTATATATATATTGTTTTTGTATGATTACTAACTGTTTTAGTTGCAGAGATGATATTCCCCATTTGAGGGAAAATATGGAATATTTATATATTTTCTTTAAATTATTGTCTTATTTTTCTGTGTGGTTGAAATCCTTCCATATCTTGAATGTTCTGTCTTCCACAGAGGCATACTTTCTCTATTCATTTGCCTTGTCCAAGAGAGATCTGTTATGTGGGAGCATTGTGCTATGTCAGGTAGGAGTGTTTTCATGGATGCTGTCCTCTGATTTGTGGTTTGTGTTCCCCTTGATCTGTTGGCATCACATAGCCTATCCAGGTCTTCCAGTGGCACTTGGGAAGGCACTTATGAGATGAAAGAGGCTGGCTACACTGTGGACTCCTGGGAAATGCAAAGCCCTTCATGTACATTGAGATTGGGGCCTGGGGTAATGGCAGTGGCAAGAGTTTTATCACCTCCTTCATAGAATGAAGCAGGGAGGCAGGTCAAGGCCATCAGTTCTCCGCTACAGCAGCACCTAGAATGACCCCACATTTCTGACAAAGTGAGCCTGTTGCGGTGGGAGGCAACTGCACTGTATCAAATCCTCCTATGACCTTCGCCAATCTAGACTGAAGGCAGCTTGTTCACTGCTCTGTCCTTGGTGACAATAGTCTCCTTTGTGAATGGCAACACTCACTGGGGCTGAGAGCTGTTGCTGGGTATAGCACAAAGCTGTCCGGCACTTGGCAAGGCCAGAAGCAGGAGTTACTACTTTCAAAGGGATGCTCTTGCCCTCCCACCTGGCACAGAAGGAAAGAGAAGTGGGGGCAGCGGCCAAATAAACAAAATAAATCCATAGTGGAAGGACACTAACAGTAAGGGCCCAAGCCCCACTTTGGTCCTTTGTTTCTGTCTGTAAATAAATACTTGCATCTCTATGCACCTGTACAATAGCAATGTGCAAGTTATGCAGTGCTCAAGTATTATTTCGTACCACGGTTATCAGAAGCCCCTCAGAGCTTTCCAGATGAGATCAGGTGCATTCAGGGTGGTTTAGCTGTAGATATCTTGGAGCTTTTCAGAGGATGCCACAGAGTCGTTTTTCTTCCTCCTACCAGCCTTTATTTTATTAGCATTCTAGGTGTCTTATGACAGCAATTTTCTAGAAAGAGATGCTCATAATTTACAACCAAGTATTTCTGATACCCTCATTAGAACACTTGCTGACTGCTTGGAATTTGCTAGAAGTAAACTGCAAATCTAACTTGATAGTGCCTGCATAAATCTTCATTTACTGAAATTATATTTAGCATCCAAAAAAGACCTGAGGTTTTCTGAGAATAAAATATAGTGGCATCTTGGTTCACAAACTTAATTCTTGCCCCAGTGCTGGTCACAAACCAAACTGGACAAGACCATACCAAATTTCCCCATTAGGTCAATATTGAACCTGACCATTGAATTTGGTTTGATTCTCAACCGATTCAGTTTGTGACCAGAATTGTAGCAAGAATTAATTTCATGAACTGAGGTAGCACTGTGAAAGCGCCCTAAGAAAAGATCGCAAACTATCTTAAGGGAAAGTGAAGGGGGTAGCTATTAGAATTAGGTTAAATGTATTTAACATTATCTTCTGAAAATGACCAGTTAAAATATAGTTCGGGGTTAGGAGTGTAGGTCAGTAGCAGAGTGCTTGCTGAGCGTGTGTGAGGCTCTGTATGCAATCCCCAGCTTCACATAAATGAATAAGTGACTAAAACCTGACTTATTATCAGCGGTCCTGAGAGGTAAATTTATTCTAAGGTTCTCAAACTATTCAAGACACAGAATGTAATTGTCTGTTCTTTTTATTTTTTATTTCTTTTAAAGCAAAAGCAGCACATTTTCACATTTAAGATGCACAGATACCAGATATTTGTGAAAGAAAAAAAATCAAGTTCACTTCAGGCTCTAAGATTTCTATCTTAGAAAAACCTCACCTTACCATATTAATATTTTAATATGAAAGAAAATAATAACACCAACACATTGTGCATCACTGGACCATGTACACACAGCACCCAGGGCTGGGTGACAGGCACTTGCTCTGTGGAGAAGGAAGAAAGTCAAATGGTAACTGTTATTTAAAATATACCCCGGCTCCTGTCCTTGAACTAGCAGGAACATTTAGATAGAATGAAAGAAGATGTATAAGGAACAGCTAAGTGAATAAGAAATAATAAATGGAAAACTTACACTTCTATTATCTCCTATGAAGGTGTGCAATAGCCCCTACATTTTTATCATCTTTTAAGAGGCTTTTTTTTCTACAGTAGAAATTTTCTATAAAAGTCACATATATGAACCAAACTGTATTTTGTTCCTTCTCTGACAATTTTTCTAGCATACCCATATCTATAGATTCTTTCATTAGGATTTTATTTTCCTAGGAAGTACAGATTTTAAAGTTCATAAAGCAGCAACTTTAAGGATTACTTTTATTTTTCTTTAGGATGTTTGTCATAAACAAAACTATCTCATAGAATAAATATTCTCCTTTTGTATGACAATCTTTATAGCTTTAGTGATTCTAAACAGCTTCAGAGCTTATCAATTCTGTTGCTAAGGTAAATTTATTGAGCAAAATCTATAAAATTCTCATAGGATTCTAGTCTTCATATTGTAAACATGCAGAGTCTATATATATATATATTTTTTTTTAGGTGAATCACTGTTAGTAAAATTCTTTCATGCATAATGCTTTTAAGTAAAACACCATTAAAGAACTATGTAAATAAAATTTAATTAGAAAACAACACAATGGTGTAACTTTAACACATATTTATGAAAAAGTTATACCTAACATAAATGTTTTAGCTTTCTTAAAAACATAAATATATTACTCCTCAAAAATAAGGTCAAGATAGTAGCTAGGATTCTACCAAGTTATAACTATGGAACATTGGGAAAGAAAATTAAATGGCAATTATTCTTGGTTGTATATAGTTTAAGGCAAGTGGACTTTTAGTAGATATGTTTGATATATTTCTTGTTGTGCTAAAATAGGTACTCTCCAGTTTAGTTTTTGTGTGTCAAAAGATGTCACCAAATACATAAGGGCAATAATTTTAATGAGGGAAAGGGGAAAACCACAGATTTTTCTTGCGATCAAGAGAAACAATAAAGAGTAGGATTAACACCATAGTAATTACCTGAGCAGATGGATTTCTAATCCTAGAAATAAACATGCTAATTAAGCTGCACCACAGAATGACAAGGTATTAAGATCTGAGTCTGGAGACATTGTTATTCTAATTTGCCGGTGGAACTTAATTCTCATTATATTAAAAGTACTTAATCAACCAAATCTTTTTTAATTAACAAAATTATTCAGGCAGCTTCTGTAAATTTCTTCCATGAGTGTGAGGGTTAAGCGACACACTTCCTGGACAGTGTATTCACAGTCTAGTGTCTGCACTTCTGCTAGAGCAGGGCTATGTTTTGTTTTATCTGTTGCAAGACACGATTCTGTATGCTATCAATGGGGCCTTAAATAGGGAAGCAAAGATCATCGTACTGGAGCTTTCATAGCTACCCTGGGCTTTTTGTCCTTTAAAGATGGAAAGAAAAAAAAACAACAACAAAAAACCCTTCTTTAGTAAATGGAATTCACAGTCCCTGGGCTGATCTAGGTGAATTACAGGTTTTGATATGTCCATGACCAAACATTCTGGAAGATATTAACAAGCACAGTGAGAGTAATGCATGGGAGACCAAAATGTATGTAAATAAATAATATGCAATAAAAGCACAGGAGATAGTATCACTATTTTCATACTTACAGGTGAAAGGTAAGTTTAAATTTCCTAATTGAGTAAGTGACCAATACAGCATAGCTTTGCAATGTCATCTAAAACACATAAAATTAGCACAATTTTATTTAGTGGGTGAAACGATGTCTGTACGAAAGAAATGGACTTTTAAGGTGAAAAAATTCACAGGGAGACAATTCTAAGAGATGATTTAGTTTAGTTTCCAATTGTTCTCCAAACACTAGGGTGTGTGCATGCCGGGTGCACCTCTCCTGTTCCTTCTTTCATGCCCTTTTTCCTCTTGTGACTGAGGTTGGAACTTCTTTTCTGCCAGGAGATAGTCTAACTATATTAAAAAGTAGTAAACATTTAATAATATAAATTAACTCACTTCAGTTTAAACTCAATTCAATAAGTACTTTGTGAATGACAAGAAAAGAATGATAGAATTGGTGATATGGAGCTATGTAGGCTTAAAAAATCTGGTTTTGACCCAAAGCACTTGTATCTTTGCTGCTGAAAGTGTGACCCATCAATCCACAGCAGTAGCATTCCCTGAAAATTGCTAGAAATGTGTAGTTGGGATCCACCCCACCCCTTCTAAATCGAAATCTGCATTGTAACAACATCCCCAAATAAATGAAATGCACACACAATTGTAAGAAGTGTTGTATTAGAAGAGCAGTTTAATGAAAGAAACAGGCACTGATTTTTTTTTAAAAAAAGCGTCAGTTTCATAACCAATCCTCCAACCCAGAGCAAACACTGTGGAGACAATAATACAATCTAATTCTGATCGCAGAAATCGGCAGCTGTTTGAATCTGTCTTCTTCTGTACTTTCCACACAATATAAGGTGTGTTTTTGGTCAAATAGATTGCAGAACTCATGCATAATGTAAACTGTTCTTTAAACTTTCTAAACAAGAAACTGATCAATATAAGACAAATTTTGGAAAATTACCCAGAATACAGCATGACAATTCTTAGAGGGTGTATGGATGTGTCTGTGGAAGACAGAGATGACTTGCACACAATACGATATAAGAAATTCAGAGAGGTCTTGAAATTAGTGAGCTCTATTCTACTTAAACCTAGGATTCCACAAATATATTTAAACATGAAACTGCTTTTTCCTTGTGCAATATTATTAACATTATTCAAAACAATTGTTCTAACGGATGTACTTTGGGAAACACTATATTTTATGAGTTTGCAACATTTTGTGTGTGAATTCTTACTAGGGTTGATCTGCTGTCTGTTAACTTCTTTTCCTGCTATGGTTATAAAATGTACCGAAAACCTCGGCCTTGAACATGAACAAAAAGCAAAATTCAGCTCTTGCACAATAAATGTTATTGTATAGAAACTGTAAAGCAAATTAATCCAGCTGTACTGTTAAAAATTATCCAGATCTGGGTAGATGAAGTTGTCCTTGAATAAACAGTATGCTAAAGTCTGCCCACCACATATCATTGAAATTAAGCCAGATCCTGGAAAGAAAGGAAAGGAAAGTTTTGGTTAATTACCAATAACTGGTAATCCATTAGCAAGAGCATGAATAAGAACAACTGTCAGGACTAAAATATCTGACACTGTATAAATAAAGAGAAAAATAAAAGAGAAAATAGGAAGTAAGGACATAGAGCTTTCTACAAGGGGAAGGGGGTGAAGAGATAGAGGGAGGGAGGGGAAGTGGATGGAGAAATAAATGAAGATACATTACGTGTGTACACCAACTCAGCACAAGGGATGGGAGCAGGATGCCCTGCAAAAGTGTCCTAGTAAAAAAAGTAATAGTCCTTCTGAAACAGAATATTTGAGATAGAGTAGTTTAAGATTCAGCTGGGAGAGAGCAGAGATTGTTCTCTGAGGTTGTTCAATTGTTGAAATTTCAAACTTCTTTCTGAGAATAGGTGAGAATCAATAATAAAAAGTGCTTAAAAACTCTGAGATTTAAGGAAATGAAGTGAATGCACATACCAAAGAATCCTTAGTTCTTTCAACTTTTCCACTAGCTGTTTATTTGTGTTGTTACTGTTTACATACCTGTAGATAGACAGACAGATTGATAGATAGATAGATGATAGATAGATAGATAGATAGATAGATAGATAGATAGATGATGGATGATGGATGATAGACTAAGGTATTCCCCTCTGGTTATAAAAGAAAACCGTGTTCATCAACCTCAAGTGAAGGAAATATTTCTAAAATCAGAAATCCACCTATCTGGGTTATTTGATTTTATGAAAATATCTTTAGTTCTAGTTGCACCAGCTCAGTGGTTCTTGTTTATTTTAAAATATCAATTCAACCAATACCATCCAATAAGAGAGTTTTCATAAGTTGGTTGTTCTTTGTATACCATTCACAACATAATGTCCACGAAAGATAAAGCTGTCCAGGGGAGGAAGCCTGACAGGACTGCCAATTTCCTCACTTGAAAGCTCCTGGCTAAAGTGAGGTCCTGAGAGAACATTCCCAACAGGCCTGGTCACTGTTCTCCTGAGCAAAAATGCTTTTCATTCAATGAAAACCACGTCCAATGTCATGAGGTGACTCCACTCTGAGGAAACCAACTGTACTTATTCAAAGGAAAATAGTAACCCAACTGTGTTATCAAATTCTACTGGTCACTCCATTCCCCTACATGGGACTGTCATTGGCTCCAGGTGACACTTGTCATGTGGGTGGGCCAGTGAAGGCACAGTAAATTTTATGGTGTTATAAATAAAACTCAAGGGGACAATTTGCTATTTTTCACAAAGAAAATGCTATTTCCACTTACAATTATAGCATTTCTTTCAGTATTTTTCTTCCAATTTACAAAACATTTACATCTTTGAAAGGCTTGTACCAAGTAAAACATTACTATTTTCTGCGTGCTTTCTGGATGTACTGAGCAGCGCTAGAAAAGTACACATACAAAATTCCTGGATATGCAAGGTAAGGAGAGAATTAAACCCAAGGAGGCTAATACGCAGTATAAATAATGCTGGGCTAGGATAATGTTATCAACAATATTTGTCTGAATCTAAAGAGAAATCTTTAAATTGAGCAATTGTTCTACTAGATACATGATATGATTGATGAATTCAGTTCAATTTGTGAGCAGAAAAAGAAACTGAAATAGTTTCACTGCTTCTGGTGTTACTATGAGGACTGCAATGCCACAAATGAAGAAAAAAGAGTGTGTTACAAACAGAACGATAAAGTTGCTGAGCAGTCTTCTGTCCCAACTACCTGGATGGCTCACACAAAAATATTTTATTCCCCTTTGTTACATATCAATATATATCATGTACATATTGTGATACATTATGTGACATATTATATGATATATATAGTATATATATGTATAATGTAATATGCATAGTATATTATATATGAGTAATATATGCTATTATATACATATTACATAATGTATAAATAATATATAATACATCATATAATGTTCTCCAATTATGTATCATATAATATGCTCCAATGTGTTCAAATATGTAATAATTATATATAAAATAAGTAACAAATCATATGGTATAATCATATATCATGTAATATACTCCAATAATGTGTTCAAATATATAATACATAATAGTTATCAATAAAATTGACATACAACAGGTAATTGTCTGTTTACCTCTTCAGCCTTCACAAAGTTGAAAATTAAACAGCACCTGCCCCCCAGTTATCTTGTCTATCAAGATCCCAAATATACTTACTACTTGCCAGGGAAATCTCTGCTACTTCATCTCATTTCATTTTCTCTGCACTTACCAAACTAATACCTATTGACAATCCAGTATATGTCAGTTACAGTGCTAGGGGTTGAATATTTTATTACAAACACTTCAGCTCTTAAAATTTATTTTAAATATTTGCAATTTACAGCATTCTAAATTTTTCTTTTCAAAAGCATAAGCAATTGAGTTTCAAGACACATATTTTGATCATTTCTGTCTGTCCATTTTTTCTTAAGTCATGTTTTATTCTAAACATGCTTTGTTCAACTGGGAAAACCAGTCATAGAACTGAAAAGCAACAGGGACATCCTATCCAAGCTGTGAGTCTCATTGGTCTTCTATGTTCTTTTCAGTGTCTTTGTGCTCTTTTCATTGCCTGCACAGTGGACATCTGTAAATTTCTGTAAGCTCTGTATGTTACCTTGTGTATTCACTAATTGAGATCCTCCTGGACACCAAGGCAAAAACTACCACATCTTTGCAGTCATTCCTACATAGGAGCATCTCTGGGTGGCAATCTATGTCATAAAGAAAAGTTAGTAATAAGACCCACCTTTGGGGCTGCAGAAACTCTACTAAATTATCCAATTCTGTACAGGTCAGTTTCCACGTTTGCAAAATTAGAATAGAACATTTACCTCACAGAACTGCAGTAAGGTTAGTGAGATCAATCTAATGCTCCTGGCTCATATTAAACAATCAATAAATGCAAGTGTTAATACTGTGTGGGGCATCAAAATTGAGTGGCAGTACCAGAGTACGTTTGGGTTTGCTTGCTGTTATCCAAACAGATTGAAGATATCAGACAAGATTATTATGTTTTTGAAAATATTATGTAATCTGTATATGTGGAAGCCAAATGCAACATATTTAGAGGTAAATAGCTTCTGTACTTGACAAATATTGGAGCCTGTTTGGAAGCATCCAGCTTTGCTTTATGTGACTGTTTATTAGCATAAATATATGTTCATGTTTTGACGCTATTTTTCTTCCTAAGTTTCTAATTATTTCATAACATGATTAAGGAACAACAATTTTTAAAAGTGACATTATAAACTGAGAATAGTGGCACATGCCCATAATCCCGTAACTCTGAGAGTCTAAGGCAGGAGGCAAGTTCAAGCTCAGACTGGGCAATTTAGCAACTTAGAAAGACCCTGCTTCAAAATAAAAAAGAGCAAGTGCTGGGGATTTAGGTCCATGCAAAGGCTTTGGGTTTAATATCCAGTTCCCCCCACTAAAAAGATATATTATAACATTCTAATTTCTTGTATAGTTGCTATTTCTTATCTAGATTTTCCTATTTCATAAAATAGACTTCTAGGGAAAACATAATTTCTAGACTGAATTATTTAAGAATGAGCTAAATGTGGATGGGCACTTCCAGGAAATGACGATATTAGAAAACAACAATGGAGATTAAATTTAGATGACTTGAAGGACTTCTGAATTTTAAGAACTTGAAAGTAGTGGTAAGTAATAAAACTTACTGGCTTTGTTTCAAGTCAGGTATTGCACATAGCTTAAAATGGTTGGCATGTTTTCCATCATTGCTTCTCAAAGGATGGTCCATGAAAGGGCAATGCCACAGTCAGCCAAGCCCCACCCATATTTGTCCTTGAGATCTGCATGCAGAAGAAACTCAGCTGCAGACCACAGCTCTACTGTGTCTCTTGAAATTCCCAGGTGGGGGGCAGTGAATGGGAGATAATGAAGAAATGAACACAAGAGTCAGAATGCAGAAAGATGAGAGCAGGTGGAGCCTCCTCTCCGGGCGGGAGAAAAGAACTGCCCAGTGGCTGCATTTATTTATACAACCAGGAAGAGGCTGATAACAGGTGAAACATTTCTCCTAATGGGAGAAACGACCTGCCTAACAACTTGTTTGTCTGGCTTGCCTCGGGAGCTCTGTGTTCTCGGGCTGGCTTTGCTCTAGCCCCGCATGTGTGATCGATCTCCAGTTCAGCGGCTCCCCCACAAACAGGAGGAAGGCAGAAGCTAATTTACTTCAGTATACTCTTAATTGTTCCTTACACATGAACTTTTCCCACACTTTACTGATTTCAGTGGACAGCCATTTTTGTGGTGATTCTCACTTTCTTCATCAACATTTTGTCTTTTTGGAGAGATAATTTGAGACTTGACAATTTTGCTTGAATCATCCTGTAGAACGCAGTTCCCTCTAGTAAAACATACAACAGGTTGTAGCCTTTTGGGCCCACTAAAAATTCACCCTTTTAGGGGATCCTTGACTGCTGGGAGATTTATTCCAATAAATTGCATCTAAGAAGATCTTGTGTATTTAGGGTCATAAGAAGAAATGAAGGCTAGTCCTAGGATAAAACTAGGGGTGAGTCAAGCATGACACTCAGGAAGGACAGGAAGATATCAGAGAAGGAAATGGGGGAACTGCACCGTTTGGCCTCCAGTTTTGCATACACCTGTGCCTCATGCTATTTCTGGGTCTATCCTATCAGCTCATGTGTATAATGAATACCTGAGGCACCTCTATGTGTAAGTTTAACATTCCACATGTGGATTCCAGTAGAAGTACAAAAATAAACACTTTTTAAAAGGAAAATTTGCTCTGGTTTCCCTATAATGTCTTGGTGTTTAATACCCAATGCAGGGGAAAATTGAGAGGAAAAGAACAGAGAATGAACTAGTAGTGTATGTGAGATAGAGGCAGACTAAGGAAATCTACAGCTTAAAGAAAACTTTGTGAGAATAGAGAGGGTTTCTCCGGCTTTCATTCATTTCCACTGTATATGTTGCTCAATATATAAAGAAAAATCTGTCATTCCTTCATAAATGCAAATTTCATCAAAAGGAGAAGCAGCTTTTAGTAAACTTCTCATATGTCTATTTGCCAGTGTGTCTCCAACCCTTGTTAAGCTGGCAGAACGTCTGGTGTGGACTATAGCTGGGCTGCCCTCAGAGTATATTTGGGCTGGAAGAGACAGCCAGTGGAGTCCACCTTCAGTCAACTGTGTGATTTTCATTGACATGGGTATCATTATTATTATTGTCTTATAAAGAGAATATGGCCATCCCAAGGCTCTTAGAAAGAGAATAACATAACAAAATTCATGTCTGAGATAATAAAATCTATCTCCTAAATTTATGCTAGTCAACATTATTTTTGTACATCAGAGCATCTAAACAGAGCAATTCCAACATACCTAAAGCGGCCCACCAATGCGATGTCGAGGGGAATTCCAACATAACTACAATAGAATAAAAAAAGGTAGTATTTATTTTCAAAGTATACATTAACTTTTTACTGATGAAGAAATATATTTTTTTTTGGTTTGGTTGAATCACATCAGTAGAACAAAGCAAAATTTTATTCACAATCATGGAATCAGGGGGCCAAAATTTTGTATTTAAGTCATGGTCTAAAATGCTATTTGTTAAATTAAACATTCAGAACTCCTTCCTTAGATGTGATGTTCTGAACGATCAGGTTCTTAGTGAACTCACAGTGTTGATTTGAGGTGATATGCCACAGTGATTGCTCTATGACCATCCTGAGTCCTGGCTGCCTCTAGAATCCTGAATCTCTTCACTCTGGACTTACTTCTAATAAACAATCATTTGTTCAGCATCTTCTACATGCCATATGTCAGGCAATGAGTTAAGAACTTTTTGGGTTCTGAACCAGCAGCTTATTGCCACCTTGAGGACTGGACCACTTTACAAACCCAGATCCTTTTACAGACATTTTGCGGCTCTCTTCCTGGAAACTTCGAGCCCTAGAGTAAAATAGGGAATGAGAGGTGGTGGAAAGAACCCAAGATCCTCTGAGTGACTGAGAGAGGGTTTGTATCTAAGCAAACTGATGCTAGAGGATCGATACACTGGCATTCTCTAATAGCAATAGAGCCGGGAAGTAGCAATTCATTTGGAAACTGTGTTCTTAAATTGCAGACAGATTATACTATCAATAGATCAAGATGCTAAAATTTCAAGAGTCATTTAAATTGTTAATAAAAAATAAGCATTGAATTATAACATGTGTTTACTTACAATCATCCACACTTGTATGTTTAAAAAAATAATGGAGTGGAGGTAGGTGAGGAAAAAGGTGATGGATGGATGAGTGGTGGGGGAAACTCTCAAGGATGGGGTAATTGTTTTGTGATGAATGCTGTTTCAGAGAATTTCTCACGCTCGCACTGAAATTTTGTCAGGTCTCTCCCTCTTGTAGCAGAGGAAACTGAAGTAAAATGTGACTGGGCCAAGACTATACACCAGGAAAAGGTGGAACTGAAATTTGCATGCTTTTTTTTGTACCTCCAAAGATCACAGGGAGAGATAAAAACTTGTTAAGAACTGGTATTCTTGTTAAAAGTAAGGATAGTCGGGAAGTTTGCGAGCCCACAAATACTCTAGGTTGGCTAATGCCCCACTTTCAGATCCGTTGGTTAATTTCTACCTCGGGAAAAAATTTTAGAGGGAAAATCTTTCTTATGGAGACAAACTTCCCACAAATGAATGGCAAGTTGAATGTGAAAAGCAGACAGGAAACACCTACATTTCAGTAGAGCCTTGACCCGGACTCGGAGCTGTGTAAACCTGCTCACAAGGAGCAGTAGAAGAACATGGCTGGGAGGAAGAGAGCAAAAGGGACTTTCATCATTTGGGGCCTAGAGCAGAGTTTACCCTCAGGACATCATCTAGATACAACATCAAATTTACTCATTTTCTTTGTTTCTGCTCTTTTACTTACCAGCAGAAGTGACGAGAACATGAAGAACAGTTACTGAGATAGCATAATCCCAAACCCATTCTTCTACAATCAGAGCAAAAAGCAGCCCACAAAAAAAGTAGGTGACTTCTGTTGAGAATAAAAGAACTGCAAAGAAAATCATGAATATAATTTTTGAGACTAGTGCAAGTAACACTTGTGAAATATAGCTAGCATTGAGACCATAAAAACTAAACCCAGCAAAGAATTTTGATAAGGATTTTTAAAATGGCCCATCTCTTACTCGATCCTCAAGTATGGACAAGAACTTTTAGTATATTCTCTTAATCATCTTAGATTTATAGACATATAACTAAGTATATAATTTTCTTTCATATGCTTTGTATTTAGCATTTTAGCAGGTAAAATGTAATAAAAGTTACAAGATATATTTTATGTGCAAATATGTTATCAGATTGCTGTTAAAAGTTATTAAAAATTAATGAAATTAGTGAAAGAATTCAGTTCTTAGCTTTTAGAAATGAGAAAAAAAAAAACAGAGTTTATTGAAGTAGAACATTTCTGATACCAAGCAGGGCCTATTTTGGAAATGAGTTCCTCTGTGTTTTTGTAATAATTTGATATGTTCAGATGGTCATCTAGGAAACATAACTGATCATCATGGGTGAAAGAAAGCCTCTTAAATGACAAGTGTGCATGGAAACAGTTCTACAGTCACTGGTTGTCACAGAGCAGTCTCCCTGAATTTGAAGAAATTGTTACTTACAAGCCGGGACCACAAATCTCTAAGACACCTGAAGACAAGAAGGTCAACCTTTTGCCTCTTGTCTTTTATATGACCCTTTAAGACTATAGTAGTTTCTTTTTTTTTTTTTTGGTTTTTCTCCTGTACCAGGAATCGAACTCACAACCTTGCACTTGCCAGGCAGGCGCTGTGCTGCTGAGCTAAATCCCCAGCCCCTAGACTATAGTAGTTTCAAAGAAGAGATTCATCAGGCTTTAAAGTGGCTCATACAGATGGTATACCACCAATTCCCTTGGTAGATAATATACCACTTTATATAAAAACGACCTTCCGTGCCTTTTAAAACATAGTAAATGATAGGTATGTTCATATAATTTAGGAATCAATATATCTACACAAACTATATCTTTTTCAAACTGGAAAATAAAACAATCACCTACAATATTCCCTACTGTGCAAAAATAATTTATCAACCAGCAAGCCGCTGACTGCCTAATGGGTAAGTAAGATATAATGTAAGCAAGCCCAGACACCATCTTTTTTTTTTTTTTTTTTTTTTTTTTTTTTAAAACAGGATCTCACTATGCAGTTCAGGCTGGCCTTGAGCTCACTTTGTAGTCCAGGCTGGCCTTGAGCTCGCAACAATCCTCCTGCTTCAGCCTCCCAAGTGCTGGGATTACAGGCATGCACCACCACGCCTGGCATCACCATCTTCTTAAAGGTATCACATTTAACCCTCTTTGGTTCTGTTTATTTTAACTCAATAATCTCCAACAGTTAAGTGATGAATTCTCATCCTTTTCTATAGGATGGAAATTTCTTTGATTATATACAGATCAGTTTGGCATAGTTGGAGCTGTTCTGTTCTGTCATTTTAACATTATTTCTCCTTTCAGACTTCACCCTTTCCTCCAAAAAATGGCTCATACAGGCTCCTTAGTATTAAAAGAAAATAGAGATACCTCTTTAGTCAGCATTTAAAGTTTATAGGTTAACTTGCAGTCTCTGTAGATAGTGATTTTTTAAAAAGATTTTATCTTATTTGCAGATAGTTTACAAATAAAACTTGTAGACTTGCACGAGTCTTAGTTTCATCCATTGACAAAGAATACTTAGGCTTTGTCTATAATAGGAAAGAAAGCATGATTTAAAGAAAATAGTGTGAAACTTGAGGTCAAGATAGCAGAACTCCAGTCTAGCATTCACAGCTTAAGAGTTCTAATTAAGACACTGAGCAGGATTTTAACCTCTGGGTAAATTGGAAACAGAGTACTATCTTATCTACCTCAGAAAAATGTTGGGAGGTTTCCAGCTTAAATGAAAGGAATTTGTAAACTATTCTCTGCAACACAAAGGAAAGATATTACTCATCAAAATGCTTTACCTAAACATACATGTTCCACTGTCCTTTCAAAAACTGATCTCCTGGGTGAAAAAAGTTATTGAAATAGACAAGAAACCTGATCCTAAATTGAAGCCCAAGGTTCTGAGATGACGTTTATATTTTATCTCCAAGATTAAACAAGACCAGATTCTCAAAACAACCACCTTGGAGAGTTATGGCACTTATCTTCCTAAACCCAAAATTAAAGATTTAATAGGTTAAGAGTTTATCACTATCTTTGTACAAATGTTCATGTTTCTTAACAGAAAAAAATATTGAAACTCAGCCAGACATCCTCGGGATCTTCACTAATCTCTGGTATGTATAAACAACCTCCTCCAATAAGCCAGTGACATTGGCCTATCTTCTCTGGCTGACCAAAAGGCAAGAAAGTAAATGACAGTTCAGCTTGAAATCTCTCTCCCTACCCAAAACACATACATGCCTAATCTTGACTCTTTCCTGTGACTATCTTGCTATCTTTTGTGGAGATGTATAATAATAATTAGAAGTTAATTCCATCTTCAGTAAAGAAATACATGAAGAGAAGGTGCACATAAAATATTAGACCTTTTGTATCTTGTTACAATAAACATCTCTAGTTCTCACCTATTCCTTGCTGTCCAAAATTGAGTCAATAAAGGCACCAAACAAGGTTATCAAGTGGAGGAGGATGTTTTAAGGCTTTTTATTTGAATTCAGTAATTCTAGCTGACCAAGTGTTCCATACAAATCATATTTGAAATCTGGTTTCTTTGGCCTGAGGCAATTTTGTATATTTGCATACTTTCCCACCAAAAAGATTATTCTATGGTTTTCTAGTAAATTTTAATGTTTAAAGAATTAAGAGCACATTTTTTAAAACTGGGAGATATTGAACAGACTATTAAGAATAATTGTGCACAAAAAGTAAGTTTTTGATTTTTTTTCCCTTTCTACTTGTTGATATTGTCTAAAATTTCATTAGTTAATGTGTATTATAATGGAAAGTGACATTATAATGGAATGTGTATTATAATGGAAAGTGACATTAAAATTTTGCTCTTCTGAAGATGGGGCAAGCTCACCATGAACACCCAAAACAAGTATGTTTGACGTATATTGAAATAGGCATTTTTACGGACATACAGACTTATAAACATACAAGGCATACATTATTTATTCATTAAAAATGCAAAATTAAAAAGATAGATTTTTGTCCTAGTATATTCTTTTCTATTGTTTCTGTTCTACAGTGAATTGTTTTTCTTAATTTTTGAGTGACATATAGTAACTATATATGATAGGATACAGTGTGACATTTTAATACAGATATATTATATGTAACGATTAGCTCGTGGTGACTACCACAACTACCACCTCAGACATTATTGTTTCTTTGTGTTGAGAACATTGCAAATCCTCTTTACTAACTATTTGAAATATTCAATTAACTCTGTTAACCTTGTTATCCTACTGTGCTCTAGAACATTTCCTCTGTAATAAATTCTACACTATTTTGAGAGGAAAAGTAAAACAAAACAAAAATGTACAAAGTAGAAAATGAAATTTCTCTGTCATCCCAGATGGGAGATAACAGTTTGTTGCATAATTTTCCAGCCATCTTACCACTGAAACTGTGAATTTTACTCTCGTTTTCAAAAATGAAACTACACTGCACAAACTCCTTCGTAATCTTTATTTTCTATCTCATATGTCATGAACATCTTTCTGCATCAAAACGTTGCCATTCTTCTTTTTTCTTTAAAATATGCTTATTGTGCAAAAATTCAATACTGTGAAATAGAAATTCACAGAATTCTGACCGCCTTCCTACACTAACACCATCATACTCTGACTACTAGGATTACTTAATTTGAAATTTTTTACGATACTTTCCCTAAATATTTTTTGAAGTCAGATATAACATACAGATGATGGACAGGAAAGCATAATTTTTTTGGAATTCTATTTTTTCAAAGATTCTCACTTTGGCTCACTTATTAATAAGAATTAAAAATTTTAAAATTACCTTTATAATTTGTGTCCAGCCATGAAGGGTTGGTTTTGAAATCGAATGGTGCCAGAACATCCAATTCATACACCCTGAGATGTTACAAATGGAAAAAATTTACTGTGATGGACACAGTTCAACTGCACATCAATAGCTTGCACACAATCCATAGAAGTCATTAGGTTTACCCAGGTTGCATACATTTAAGACCTGGCTGACTCAGATGACCACCAAATAATGTCTTATCTGCACCATCTTCTTTGTCAGTTATATTCACTTTGTTCACAAAGTGGCATCAATTGTATCTGAGGTTTCAGTTATAATCCCAGGAGTTCCTTCCATCCAGTATGTGAGCGGAACTTTAAATATGGTGCAAACATGGAAGCAACAAGGAACAAGGCAGGATTCTAATCTGGGTAGTGAATTTGAACAAATCACTTAACCTGTCAGGGTTAAGTGATCACTTTACCAGTGAATTTGAACAAATCACTTAACCTGTCAGGGTTTCTGTTTAACTGTAAATTGAAGAGATTAATCATTTGATTGCTGAGATCCCTTCCTGTTCTAAAATCTGAGTAGTCTTTTGACTGAGCCCAGGTTGGTAATCCTGTGCAGCTAGTCCCCCAGTTGGCTGCCGCTTGGAGCTGGAAGGTCCAATTACTTCAAATTCCTTACCACTGACTCATGTAACTGCAAACTTCAATCTCAAGCTCAGAGTTGGCTTCATGCTTGCTCCAGGCAGCTTTCGCTATCTCATGCTCTACACAGCAGCTGAGGCATGTGAGCTCTAGAATTTCCTCAGTGGGTTTGCCTGCAGGCATGCTAAACTTTCTTTCCATTACAAAAGTCTGTATAATTAGTTTTAGATATTAATTTGCATATTAAAATAGTATCCCTTGCTTACACAATGAAATTAACTTGCATAAAGACTCAACTTGTAGGAAATTATGCATCAACATATATAATTTATTTCAAGGCAATCAATGTATTGGCCATCTAAATTGGTAGGGAAAATTTTCATAACAAGACCACATATTACCTGAAAAATAATGCCTCATGCTTACATAGAAATGCTACCATTAAAAACACATGTGTTAATTTCATCTTGACCTTATGATGACCCTTTCTGGATTATTACCATCCTTTGACAAATGACACTGAAATGAAAGAAGCTCCACGTCTCGGTCAAGATGAGACAGGAAGTTAATTAGAACCTGGGCCACAGTACTGATCTCCTGACCTGCAGTCCAAAGCTGCTTCCAGTAGGTATTAGAGAACATTTAAATTGCCTATAGATTATCTCTAAGCATCTTCTCCTCCAAAGCCCCTCTGACTCAGCGCCAACCCAGGGAGCAGTACTCTCCCTTTCTCCCCATCACTGTTCACCACGGAGGTAAGGACACACTGCCTGGTTCTATCCGTGTCATTTCACAACAGTTACTTTCATCGTTTTCAAAGATGGAGCACATGGGGGCTGGGGATTTAGCTCAGCGGCAAAAGCGCCTGCCTGGCAAGTGCAAGGTCGTGAGTTCGGTTCCCGGTACCGGAGAAAAACCAAAAA